>NW_016107375.1:3772770-3945292 GCF_001604975.1 Cebus imitator
CAAAAAAAAAAAAAAACAAAAAAAAAAACAAACAAAAAAAAAGAAGGTTACTGAATTGTTCTAAGGATGCTTCCATTGCTGGAAGTTCTGTTCTGGTTTCCTTTGAAAATTATTTTTGGCGACAGCTTTTGAGCCATATAGAAAAGCAGTCTTATAGCTTACTAATACTTTTTTATTGGACCCCAAATTACTGTAGCTTGATTACCTGATTTGCCAGGTAATGTGGCTCCAGATGACTCCTTCCTATTTCCAAAGAGCAAACACACTTTTAAAGCATGTTTGAGAAAAAGATGGCATCAGTTCTGCTATGTTTGTTTTAAAATTAGTCTTATGACTTTATAGTTGCTTGCGATCAGGTGTGTGTGTGCACATACACAAATAAGGCTTAATATTCCTGTTCCGCATATTTGGCTGTAACTACAAATTAGAGTCATATGCACTTGGGAAGAAGATGACTTTCTAAAGATACTGGCCTCTAAGCAAGCTTAGAGGGCAAGAGGAACTCCTCCCTTCTCCCTCCAAGAAAAGATTCATTGGTTTCACCTCCTATAGTGGGATTCATCAATGGGGACAATGAGTGATTCTTGTATGTCAGTGGTAGAACCCATGGTTCCATTTAATTTTTTTCCAGTGCCCTATTTATTTCTAACAACAACATTGACTAAAGGAAAGAAATGCCAAAATTGATATCCCTCTGGATTTTATAGATTTCCTAATTTTCTAATTGCTACACTCCTGCCAACAAAACACAGTGAAATAATGCCCCGTGAGGAGAGGTCTCAGAACACACCACAGGATAGGACTACAAATTTCAGTGATTACAAACAATTAAAGCAGGCAGCCAACATGTAATTTTCTTTTTAGGCATGGACATAGAATGAGAAATGACACACTGGGTTGGAATAGACAGACACAGAGCTGTTTCCCTTTGTGTAAAAATCATACTTGATCAAGTAGAGATTACAGCTAATGTGCCCTCCTCCATTTGCCTTTAAAATTGAGGGATGTGGAAATTAGTGAAATTAAATTCACAGCTGCATTATTTGCAAATAACAAAAATTCTATTTGATCTTTCATAAGCCAAAAGAGGAATGTTTTGGCTTGTGGAAAAAAAGAAAGAGTTGAACATCCAAACAATGGGAGAGGAAGGGATACACTTGAGTCTTCAGGAACAATTGGAATTATGACCCCAAATATAGCTAGAACTGTCTCCCTCTGTTCTGCGTTTTGGCTTCTTCCCACACACTGACTTCATCCTGTCTCACTGCAGACCAGCCTTTTACATGTATCAGGGTGGACGTCTGCCCTAAGCTCCTGAATTTTATTGTCTCTACTGGAGAGATACTGCCTATCATATTGTTGGTAGTCTAAAATTCAAAATTCCTGCTGTTGGAGTTACTCCAAACAGCTAGGAGTGCCATATGCCCCATAAACATTGTAGATTTCAACAGTTTCCTAACACAGGGTATAAAGTGTCTTGAGGAAGGGCCACTTCTTTCTAATTTACCCAAAAGTGCCATATGGGCTTATGATGGCCCTGGGTAGACTTCTGATGGGCACAGGTTAGGTCAGATGCCCATACCTGGACCAATCACTTATGGCCATACAGTTGAGGTCCTCTAAGAATATGGTAGTCTCTATGAGATTCTTATATGTAAGAAGAACGGTTTGTAGAGAAGGAGGACATAGTTCCCTAAAGAAAGGGATGTGCTGGCAGGCAAAATATTAATTGTCCACTATGCCATGGTAGCAGTTTGGTGAGCCTATTTTACATTTTCTTTCTCCTTTGAAAAAATGTCTTGATTCTGTTGTTCTTCTTTGCTAAATGTAAACTCTGATAGGGCAATGACTGAGGTTCCATATTTTTCCAGTAATTTTTACACTAATTTATTTATTAGGTGGTGCTATGGTTTGAATGCTCGTATCCCTCCAAAATTCTTGTTGAAACTTAATCTCCAATGCAATGGTATTAAGAGGTGGGGTCTTAAAGAGGTGATTAGACCACCTCCTTCTTTAAAAATGACATAAACTTGAATACACTTTACCTATTGAACACTGTGCTCCCAATCTTTTTATTCAGAATATTAATTTACTCTCCCTTTTATAAGCATGGATCATCAGTTATTTTGATTTTTATTTCAGTCAATATTAACTAAATTTATGGAAATATATTTTCTTATTCTGTCCTCATCATATTTTCTTCTATTCCATGTCTTCATTTATCTTTCTTTCATTTTATTCTTTTTCTTCTTCCTTTCTTATTTCTTTAGATTAAAAGTTTTAAGGGTTCTCTTTTAGTGAGGTTTGAGGGTGGTAAACTCTCTCAAGTTATGTGTATGTGCCTATATTTTGCCATCTGTTGAATGGAAGTTTAGCTGGGTATAAAATTTTAGCTTGCCAAATATATTTCTTTGCATGTTGAAGATATTATTCCATTGTCTTTTGGCCTTAATTTTTTCCTATTAGAAGCCTATTATTAGTCTATCATTCAATGTTAGATGATCTATTATTTTCTTTACTAATTATTAAAGATTTTTGTTTATTTTTATGTTCTTTATGCAGTTTCACTGCATAAAGAATATAAGTGGGGATTTAGTTGTATTCTTCCTACTTGGTACTTGAAACACACTTTCAAACCAAGGACCTATATCATTGCTTAATTCTGGCTAATTTTCAGATACCACCTCTTCAATTATGACTTCTTCCTTATTCCTTCTGTTCTTTTCCTCTGGAACTCTTATTAGATGTATTATATGGTCTCTCAATTTATTATCCATGTCTTTTAATTATTATTTAAAACATTTTATATATTTTGTGCTGCATTCTGAGTGCATTTTGTAACACTGTAATTCAGTTCATTAATTTGTTTATCAACAGTACTCATTTCTGGTCTACTAAAGTTTTAATTTCAAAAATCTATATTTCTATTTCAAAATTTATAATCAATTTTTGTCTTATCTATATGGTTCTTATTTCTGCCTGTTAGCTTGCTTGTTTTTGTTTTTGTTTTTGTTTTTCTCACTCTATTGTCCAGGCTGGAGTGCAATGGTGTGATCTCAGCTCACTGCAACCTCTGCCTCCTGGGTTCAAGCAATTTTCCTGCCTCAGCCTCCTGAGTAGCTGAGATTACAGGTGCACACCACCATGCCCAGCTAATTTTTGTATTTTTAGTGGAGATGAGGTTTCACCATATTGGTCAGGCTGATCTTGAATTCCTGACCCTGTAATCTGCCTGCCTTCACTTCCCAAAGTGCTGAGATTACAGGCGTGAGCCACTGTCCCTAGCCGTTTGCTTGTTTGTTTTTCTTATGGATTTTAGCATCCCAAGCACAGTTATGTTTTAGCCTTTCTCAGAATAACCCCTAAAATATATCTAATAAAGCAAATTATATTTTAATAACTGATTTTTATTCTGGTCTTTCTTGGCTTTTTAGTTTTCTTCAAATGCCTTATCATACTTTCAGTTTGTAGGATCATTTTGAGAGGGAGATTTGTTTCTATCTCTCTTCCCTATTTAGTAGGTTTATGATAGCTTATAGTTAGTTTCCCCCATCCTCATGCCAGTGTCTCAATCCAGAACCAAGTATTCCATTTGTGATGGGGGATTCCTGCCCTATAAGGCACTGAAGATGCTTCAGATCCAGTCAGTAGGCTAGGAGGCAGCTTGTTTCAGTTCCTAGTTACGTTTCTATCTTCTGCCTCCTTAGGGTTTCCTCCTGCTTTCATAAAAGCTATACACTCACGTATGCATCAACATGAGTTTTCTTTTTCAGCTTCTTTTCATGGTCAGGCAAATATTCCTGCCTTTAATACTTAATCTCATGTGGGGTCCACTTGGTCCTGTTATTCTACAGTACTGAGCTCCTAGACATGACTGCTGCCTCCAGACCAGAAGCCCAGAGCACAATGGTTTCAGCCCTATTTACTTCTTGATGTTTACACTTTGTTTCTGGGTCATGGAGCTTTTCATCTTGTTATTGAGTCCAGTTGTATTGTTGCATTACTTTAGTTTCTTTTTTTAAATCATCATCTATTACTGCTATATTTTTTAGTAAAAGGAATGCTTCTGAATTTACCATCTCCAGTAAAATTTTAAACTGCATCATTTTACAGTAAAAATCACACAAAAGGTGAAGGGATATTCCTCAGATTAAATGCTAGTGTGGGTACTTATTCTTTTCTTTATCTTTTATTTTATTTCTTAAAGACAGAGTCTGCCTCTGTTGCCCAGGCTGATCTCGAACTGCCAGGCTCAAGCGATGCTCTCATTTCAGTCTCCCAAGTAGCTGAGACTACAAGCATGTGTGCCACCATGTCCAGCTCGCGTGTACCTATTTATTTATAATTTTCTTTATTCCATAAATAAGGATTTTCATATAGCATTTATAATAAATAGTAAAATATAAATAAGATATTAAAATTGAGTTTAAGGAACATATAAATTAGAACATATTCCTAAGATTAGGAGGAAAACATAAAAATTCCATATTCACATTGCAGAGTATAAGGTCCTACATGTTGAGCTGTATATTTGCCTTTGAGCTTCCATATGGCCAAAGTGAATAAACACAATCGATTCCTGAGTTCTCTCTTTTCACAAAGAAAACTCTTCCCAGTTCTTTGAGAGAAGTCAGGTTCTTCTGGCAACAAATTCCAAAATAAATTTCTCCTGTGTGTATCATAGAGAGGATACTGAGAGGTGAAGTAGATGGTGCCTTCAAAAATGTAGCTGCAACATAAGTTAGCAAGGCTGATTTTAGAGATTCTTCAATGAAACCCTAAGGCACAATGCCCACTTCATTAGCACATGGCAGAGTTGAGACAAACTCAGATTTGAGCCATCATCAGATGTTCTTCAAACCTTACAACACTCCCTCCTCTCGAGGGCTTTCAGGGATGTCCAAGAATGAACCCTGTGTTAGATCACTTTGGCCAGCCTGAGGCAAGAGGTGAATTCTCTTATTAGCCATTTAATTGTTTTTAGTGTTGTTGGCAATGGCCGGAACTCAACTCAAATTAATGTAAGCATAACAACATTAAACTTTTTAGTTTTGTTAACTCTAAAACCTAACTGAATAATTGTAGGCAAAGGGTCTACTGGCTGTAGAGACAACTTACTCCAGGGAAGTGAACACTGCCACAATCTCCCCATCTTGTCTCTGCTTCCATTTGTATTGTACAACCAAAGAGAAAAGAGAGTCCTTCTCCAGTGGATCAAGTTATACAATCCTTGGGAAGGTTTGGTTTGGACCACATGCCCATCTTTGAACCTCTACTAACATTTATTAGGCACATACTGTGTGCCTAGCTCTGTACTCATGCCCTTATGTGAATTATATCATTCAATCTTCATGGTAACTCGATGGGAGAGGTAGAAAGGAACTGGCTGAAACTAACTTCTGCCAATAGGTGGTTTTACCTTTGCCTCTGTTTCTTGATTCCTCACCTGCAGTGATCTTACCCTCCACCTCACCAAGTCACACAATTCCATGGTCATACCCTAAACATTGTCTTCAACAACAACTGCAGATTCCCAATTTCAGGTGTCCTATTCTCTAATCACCATTGCCAGTATCCTAACTCCAACATTCATTGACCTTATTGGGTTCTTGAATCCACTGATCCCATTATTTTTCACCATCTATCAATCCTATCTTTTTCCATCCCCATTCCCACCATCATGTACTTAATTCTTTTCTCACCCTGCTTGAAACTGGTTCGTCAGTGTTCTAGTTTGGTTATCTCAGAAGCTGACCCTGAGACAAAGATTTGAGTGCAAGTCATTTATTTAGGAAGTGATCCCAGGAAGCATTGGAGGGGAGTAGGAAGGTCACACAGGGAAGAGGAGGAAGTGAATACAGGGAATTTATTAAGCAGGTGTGTGGAACAGTCCTTAGAATTATTCCCCACTTAAGGGCAAGGAAAGTGTAGTATCCCATCCATTGTTAGCTAAAGGTTACTCCCAGGGGCTTCCTAGCACTTCTGGATTATTCTAACACAGGCCAACAAGAAGCCTTCCCACTGAGAGCTGCAGGTGTTTGCTGTGAGAAGCCAACAACATGTGCTGTTATAAGGAGTGCAGAGTGAGGGTAAGGAATTGAGGACCATTATAACATCCCTGTTGGAGATGCCCTTGCTCATATCTCCAGCCATTGTACTCCCCTAGTAAAATCCAAACCCTGGTGAAACCCAACCACTGCCTAATCAGAGCATCTCAATGTGGTTAGAGAAAAGCACACAAACATGATGACTGATCTCACCTTAAAGAGTCCATGAACATCAAGTGAGTCTTTAGTCAGTTCCCTCCCTGACCCTCTGAGACATCAATTTCAAACTTTTTCATCTCTTGTCAAACCTATAAAACTCCCTTTCTCCTTCTTGTATTTGGTTGTTCTTGCTCCTTTTTTCACTGGGAAATAGATGCTATCAGAAGAGAACTTTCACATGTTTCCAACATCTAAACACCGAACATCAGAACACTGATATCTACTCATATGCTCTCTGCCTTCACTTGAGTTGCCGTAGATCAGTGTATCTCAACCTTTTCTTTTCATTGCTGCCCCTTAAAGAGTCTTTTTAAATACTTTTTTCCTAATTGCCTGTGCCATGAGATTACATACTGCCTGCATATCTGTGCTTTGTATATAAAAAGAGTAGGAACCAACTTTTGTCCTCATCAAGGATATGTGCAATAGGTGAACCGTCAAAGCTGCTGTCTTAGGCTAAACCTTCCCAGTGCACTGGGTCCCATCTCCTTTTACCAACTCTAGAGTGCCATTCTCACTGTTATCTGTTCTCTTTCCTGTACTATCATTTCTCCCTTTCTACTGGATTATTCCCTTCAATCTATAAAAATATTCTATGTTCCATCTGAGTAAAATCTTCTCTTAAATGCCTATCTCCCTTCACTGGTCTTTCCTATTTCTCTATATCCATTCCCCTTTACCAAAAACTCAAAAGACCATGTTTAGGTGTGCCGGCCAGCAGCCAGCATCACCCACCAGACATGTGAGTGAAAATGCCTCCACACAGTGCCAGCCCCAGCCCCACCCCCACCCCCAAGTCTCAAAAGGGCTTTTTTGTCGCTTTCCTTAGAACCAAAGAGCAGAGATACAAGAAAGGCCCCTGGAGGCCAGCTGTAAGAGAATTCAACCCCATTTTCACTCAGCTGAACTTGGCGATTGCCCATGTGACCACGGTTGGTGTATATTTCCTGGTTTTCATGTCAATTGGAAATGTCCACTGTGGCTTGTTGACCTTGGGTTATTTTACCTCTATGGGGACTTCTGTTATTTATGAGAAAAATACTTTCTTGATGGGGTTATTGGAAATTCAAATGAGATAAAGTGAGTTTGAAGAACCTTGTGGCTGGACGCAGTGGCTCATGCCTATAATCCCAGCACTTTGCAAGGCCAGCAGATCACGAGGACAGGAGATCCAGACTATCTTGGCTAACATGGTGAAACCCTGTCTCTACTAAAAATTCAAAAAATTAGCCAGGCATGGTGGCACACACCTGTAGTCCCAGCTACTCAGGAGGCTGAGGCAGGAGAATTGCTTGAACTCAGAAGGCGGAGGTTGCAATGAGCCAAGATTGCGCCATTGCACTACAGCCTGGGTGACAGAGTGAGACTCTGTCTCAAAATAAAAAGAAGCTTTCACAATGAGAGAAGACAATAAACACTCCCCCGACCTCCTCTATGCCACTTCCAGTGGAACTGGAAGTTCACTGAGGGAAGGAACCATACCCACCATTTCTTCATATTCTTCATAGCCCATAGGACCCTACTTTGCTTGTAATGTTTAATAAATGTTTTTTTAGAAAATATACTTCTGCCGGGCACGGTGGCTCACGCCTGTAATCCCAGCACTTTGGGAGGCCGAGGTGGGTGGATCACGAGGTCAATTGATCGAGACCACCCTGGTCAACAAGGAGAAACCCCGTCTCTACTAAAAATACAAAAATTAGCTGGGCATGGTGGCGCATGCCTGTAGTCCCAGCTACTCGGGAGGCTGAGGCAGAAGAATTGCTTGAACCCAGGAGGCGGAGGTTGCGGTGAGCTGAGATCGTGCCATTGCACTCCAGCCTGGGTAACAAGAGCAAAAACTCTGTCTCAAAAAAAAAAAAAAATATATATATATATATATATATATATACACTTCTAGTGTTTTTCCCTGAATTGGACCAGAGGATAAAAGATTTCCAAAGCAAAAACAATTAAGAGCCTTCTTAGTTGAAGGCCCCTTGCTGTAGAGGTCTTTTAAAAAATTAAATCAATTATAATTGTTCCAATGAGGGACACTAATGTTGATACAATTTGAATTCTTTGGTGGTGCCTCTTCTTCTGAATGAGAAATTTATTAAATATGTATAATATATAAAATATTACTGATTTCTTCATGTACCTCATGTGATTTAACACTTAATGCCTTGAAGTGAGGAACCAAGCATTGTGAAACATTTTGTAGCCTCGGAGATTGGAGTAATCTCTTTTACATAGGAGGGTCTAAACACATATTTGTTAAATAATAAAAAGAAAATAACTTTAAACATTACTATTATTACACATTGATGCCAAATTTGAAAAGTTTGATTAAAAGAGAAACACATTTACTTCTGCATGCAAAGACTAAAAAGTAGCATTTCATCAATTGCTTTTGGTTTTTTACATTTTCCAATAAGTTTTTGTGTTTGTTTGGTGTTGAGAGGGTCAAACATTCAGTGAATATTTAATCTGCTGATTTTTGGGGATCCTTCCTCTTCAAGCAGAGGCGTTTTTCCTTAGCTTGGCTTTCAAAGCCTTTAACCGCTCTTCTTTACTGGTTCAGCTTTCATTTCTTTCCACACCTCCTCATGTCCCTCCCCTCTTTCTCCTTTCCTTTCTCCTTCCCTTTCATACAGACATGCTCCTCTCACATCTGGGCCCTTGCTCCTATGTTTGCCTTTGCTCTGTTGGCTCTTTTCCTGGCTAACCCTTAGCAGTACCATCCTGGCCTTCCCTGACCACCAAGACCAGTTGAGCTGCATCCCCTACAACTGTCTCCTCTAACAGAATGGAAGATCCTGGAGGGCAAGGACTATATGTTAATTCTTGTCTTCCCAGTACAATGCACAGTCCCTAATAGAGAAGACTCTTCAAGAACATGGCTCGTTGGCTTTTTTTTTTTTTTTTGAGACTGCCTCCCTCTTTTGCCCAGGCTGGAGTACCGTGGTGTGACTTGGCTCACTGCAACCTCTGCCTCCTGGGTTCAAGTGATTCTCATGCCTTAGCCTCCTGAGTAGCTGGGATTACAGGAGTAGGCCACCACACCTGGTTAATTTTTGTATTTTTAATAGAACAGGGTTTCACCATATTAGCCAGTTGGTCTCGAAGTGCCTTAGCCTCCTAAGGTGTTGGGATTACAGGTGTGAGCTACCACACCCAGCCTTCCTTGGCATCTTTTAACAGGTCACAAAATGTCATTGGAGACACAGTTGTTTCATTAGTTCAGTGAAATATTTTATATATTGATAATAATTACAATAACAGAAAGAGTGAATCTTTGCCAGGTAAACCTTAGGCCTTCAATAACTATTAATAATCAATTATAAAAAGCCTAGAAGAATCTTATAAATTACTGGAGAGCCTAGTTAGAGACAAGAGCATCAGAGGGGTGGAAGAAATTTTGAAACCAAGTTATGGTTTAAAAAGTAGTAGAGAAACATGAATGTTTACATCAGCATTATTCATAAGAGACAAAAAATGGAAACAACCAAATGTCTATTCACTGATGATGAATGGATAAACAAAATATGGTATATCTGTATCATAGAATATTATTCAGGTATAATAAAATAAAGAAATGAAATACTGATACGTGTTCTAACATAGCTGGACCTTGAAAACATGCTTAGTGAATGAAGCCAGGCACAAAAAAACACATACTATATGATTCCATTTATATGACCATTCAGAATAGGCAAATCTATAAATATAAAAAAGATTAGTAGTTGGCTAGGGTTGAGAGTCGGGGAGAGAAGAATGAGGGTGAATGCTACCACTATGGGGTTTATTTTTGGAGCGATGAAAATATTATAAAATTATATTGTGCATAGCTCTGTGCATACCAAAAGCCATTGAACTGTACAGTTTAACTGGCTGAATTTTATGGTATATGGATTATATCTCAATAAAGCTGATTTTTTTTTTTTTTTTTTTTCCTGGAGTCTCGCTCTTGTCACCCAGGCTGGAGTGCAGTGGCGTGATCTCGGTTCACTGCAACCTTTGCCTCCCAAATTCAAGCAATTCTCCTGCCTCAGCCTCCTGAGTAGCTGAGACTATAGGCACCCGCCACCACGCCTGGCTAATTTTTATATTTTTAGAAGAGATGGGGTTTTACCATGTTGACCAGGCTGGTGTTGAACTCCACACCTCAGGTAATCCACTCGCTTTGGCCTCCCAAAGTGCTGGGATCACAGATGTGAGCCACCGTACCTGGCCAATAAAGCTGATTTTTAAAAGTAGTACAGAATATTTGTTGCAAAGTTAAATCTCAGGAGGTCATCAAAAAAATAACTTTCTACATAATCGTTGCTGATATGGTTCTTCTTTGTACTTCTTAGTAAGTGAAAAACCGAATCTCTAAATAATCTGGGCCTTGGAAACCCTGTGCACACAGGCCAGAAAGCCCCCAACTCAGTGTTGACCAGTCAAGTGGGTGAGAAGTGGAGATTACAAGATGCTAAAGATGACAGCAATGCTGGTGCTGTGTGATGAATGCAAGAAAGACAGCTGTAAATGAGGTGAGTAAACAGATTATTCGAAGGACACAGCATAATTAAGGGAAACAGCAAAATTACGTTTACAGTGTAAAATGTAAACATATACCTGGAAACTGACAGCTTGTAGAAAATGCGACTGTTTGTGGTATAGACGTCTCTCTGGCTAGCTGTCAGATTTGGAAAGCATTTGTTTCTGGCATCAGTATGGTCAAGTGTAGTTGGAAGGAATCTGGTCTAGGTCTTGGGACACCCGGGTTCCAGCTCTGGCTCTCTCATTTATTCACCATTCAACAAACAACTATTAAGCCTACTGTGTGCCAGGCACTGCAGCTGGCCCTGGTGACCCAAAGTTCAAAGACACACAGATTCCTACTTCAAGGATCGTACTGTTCTGAGAAAAACAATTTAAAAAGATAGCAATTAAGTGCTCTGGCAAGGAGCAAGGTACGTCTTCTGTCTTGAGGTGTGAAGAAAGGAATAGATGTGAGAGAAAGACTTGCCACAACTTGAAGTGGTATTGTTTCCTTGTTAACTCTTTTTTAAAATATAGTTTTTATAGAGACAGGGTCCCACTATGTTGTCTAGGTTGTTCTTGAACTCCTGGCCTCAAGTAATCCTTTCAGGCCTCCCAAAGCTCTGAGATTACAGGAATAACCAGTGGCCACTGGCGACCACCTTGTTAAGTCTGCTGTCCTACAAGCACATCAGCACCTTGAGGAATTTTTATTGTATCCATATTTTATTTTATTTTGAGATGGAGTCTCACTCTGTCGCCTAGGCTGGAGTGCAGTGGCACAATCTCTGCTCACTATAACCTCTGCCTCTTGGGGTCAAACAATTCTCTGCTTCAGCCTCCCAAGTAACTGGGATTATAGGAACCTGCCACCACACCCAGCTAATTTTTGTATTTTTAGTAGAGATGGGGTTTTACCATCTTGACCAGGCTGGTCTTGAATCTTGACCTCGTGATCCACTCACCTCAGTCTCCCAAAGTGCTGAGATTAGAGGTGTGAGCCACGGTTCCCGGCCCTGTATTCATTTTTTATAAACAGCTTTATTAAGACATCACTCACATAGCATACAATTAACTCATTTAAAGTATATGATCCAGTGGTTTTTAGTATATTCACAGAACTATACAATCATCACTGCAATCTAATTTTACAGCATTTTCATTACCACAGAAAGAAATCCTGTGCTCATGAGCTGTCACTTCCCTTCCCACCCCAGCTCCGCTCCCAGACCTTGCCAATCACAAATCCATTTTCTGTCTCCAGAGATTTGCTTATTCTGGATGTTACATATAATGAAACGACACACTATGTGACCTTTGCTACTGTCTTCTTTCACTTAGCATAATGGTTCAAGTTTCAATATTCATCCACATGGTAGCAGGACTTAATACTCCATTATTTTTCATGGCCGAATAATATTCCATCATATAGATGTGCCACATTTTGTTTATCATTCATCAGTTGGTGGATATTTGGGATATTTCTACTTTATGGTCTTACTGGTGCCATGAACATTTGTGTAAACACTTTTGGGTGGACATATGTTGCTATTTCCCTTGGGTGTATACCTAGAAGTAGAATTGCTGGATCATATGGTTACTCTGTTTGATCTTTGAAGGTATTAATTCTACCAGATTGTTTTTCAGAAGGACTGTACCATTTTACATTGTCACTCCACATCCTTAGGAACACTTGCTATTTTCTGTCTTTTTGTTCATAGCCATCTTAGCGGGTATGAAGTTGTCACTTTATTCATTTTCGTATCTTGAGTGCCTCAAAGACAACCTGGCACAGGTAGATGCACAATTTATTTGTTGAGCAATGTTGAGAACATGGTGGACATTTGTCATTTAGGGGCTCCCCAGAACCTGGCCCCCTTTCTTTTGTTTAGATAATTCTCTAAGGATTACTGGAGAGAAGCAAATCCCAAATATAATATGGAAGGCTCCCAATATGTCAGCTCCTTACTCTCTCAACCCTGCCTGCAAGTAGAGCATACAACATAGGCTAAGCTTGGTTGACCTAACGGATCTGCCCCGGGCTTCAAAGACAGGGCTCTAGTAATGCAAAATACAGGTGGTGAAGAAACAATTCTGGTGGCAGCAACAGGCACTGCAGTGATATCTGGTTGCCAGGAGCAACAGTGCTGATACTGAGAGTGGTGGGTAGCAAATGGTGGGTAGTGCCCAGTGGCACTGACTTGGAAGTGAAAGCTGTGGTATCCTGTGTGGAATGGTGGTGGTCGTGATGGTTGCCTCTTTCCCCCAGTATGCTGTCCTGTGTCTTGACTGTGTTCCTGGCTGCTGGCCAGCTTTCCTTGTTCCCGCTTGTTTGAGTCTGTTTCTGCAGCCTTCCCAGCAATTGTGTCAGCCAATATCCTTTCACTAAATTCTCTTTTTCCTTAAGTCAGCCAATGTCAGTTTCCTCTGTTGCTTGCAACTAAGAACTCTGGCTGTTACAATGAACACTGAATGTGTGTGTGTGTGTGTGTGTGTGCGTGTGTGTGTCTGTGTATGTATGGATAGAGATCAATGGATGAATGAGGCTACTGAAGCTCCATACAGAGCTTTGAAAGATGAGTAGGGGTTGATCAGGCACCATAGGGCAAGTGCTTTCTAGCAGAACAAATAGCACGGCATAGGTACTTCGGAATGAGAGAACATGGTGATTAGGAAAATTGTCAGGAGTTCAGTCTGGCTGGGGAAAAGGGAGCAAGGTGGGGAGTGTTGAGATGTGATGCTACAGAGACTGGCCTGGGATGGATCATGAAGGATCTTTTAGGTTATGCTAAACAGTCTTGATTTTATTCTGGGAAAAAAAATAGGAAGGACACTATTAATCAAGGTAATGATATCAGATTTCTATTTAGAAAATATGCTATTAAAAAAAATTCTGGCAGTGGAAGAAGGATGAATTGGAAGGGAGCAAGACTAGAGACAAGGAGACCAGCTGCGGAACTAGAGCAATAATTCCAATGAAAGACAATGAAGTCTGAATCAAGGCAGCGAGCTTGGAGATGAGGCATTGGATCTGAGGCACATTAAGGAGGCAAAACCAATGGAAATTTTGTCTTTGTTTTGATATATAGGAATTAGGAAAGAAGGAAGACCATGGATGACTCCAAGGTTTCTGTTTAAGTAGGCCTGGCAGGTGGCAGTGTCATTTATGCAGGGATTTATTCAACAAAAGTTTAATTAGCACATAATGTGGTAGGTGCTGTGTATAACGAAGTGGATAAAATAAACCTGGTCTTACCTTTGCCATAGTAATGATTACTCTATGTCAGCCTTCATTTACATGCCTTCTCAGATTTTCTGGGCCTCACCGTCTCTGGGACCCTTGACCTCTTCCTCTAATTTCAGCTGCTGCCACTAGAGACTTTGGTTAAGTCCCTTGTGGTTTAACTGCCTGAGGCCAACCAGCCACATACCCACAGTTTCCTCCCACCATTTCTGAACTCCAGGGATTGGGACCTGGCTTTCTGAGCGACTGTCAAAGAAAATGGGTAACACAACTGGGAAGTGAGGGAATTTTAACTCCCTGAGGGACAAGCGAAGACCAACAGGAGATAGGAGACACAGGGATAAAATTCCTTACTTCTTCACATTGTTTCATGGTGTGATTTCTCCATACTGCCTGTCTAGAAATGTCCCGTATGGCTAAGGGGCTGCACCTGCCCAAGAGACAGGCTGTATTTCTTTAAGGATTTTCATGGAGTGGTGTTTAGCACAGTAATGCATTGCTGTACCTTGTTCCCCATGTTTTCTTGCCTTTTTTCTCATATTGCTGCCCTGGGATTATGCTTCCTAAAATAAAGCATCAACACTTAATCCTTGCATCAGGGTTTGTTTTCTAGGGAACTGGGCTAAGACATACCCAGATAGGAAAACAGGAGATGATCAGTTCCATTTGGATATGCTGAGTTTGAGTTAACTTGAGTGAAAATGATTCATCCATTCAAAAATACTTAGAGTGCCTCCCTGGATGCTTGAATTAGGAATACTATGGTGAACAAAACAGACATATTTTCTGCTCTTTTAGAGCTTACGTTGAGTGTTAAGGGGTGACAAGTGATAATTCAGTACAGAATAAGTGGACATGATGATTCTACATGATGATAAAAGTTTTTAAAGAAAAAAATTTAAAGGTGATGTGATAGTGTGACACGTGTATGTTGGGAGGGGGTGCTAATCTAGACAGGGTGGTCAAAGAAACAGAGAGTAAGTGGAGGAAAAAGCCTCTCCAGAGGGAGAGAAAAGGCTTTTACAGAAACTGGCTGGAAGAGTGGGTCTGGAGACAGATATATCTGCCCATCATTGGGGGTTTAGGCATGGGTAGGAAATTTGCCTCTATTTTCATGATGAAATAGTTGGTGAGGACATATGCATAAAAAGTAACGGAAACTTGGGAGTTTTGTAGAGCTCCGAGTTCAGAAATGTCGTTTTGCAGCATGGGTGTACGTGCAGACCAGGAACAGGAAGAAGAGTGTGGGCAGTGCCAGAGCAGAAAAGGTAGATGCTATGTGCACAATCGCTGGCCCTAATGGTCACAGGACTTTGGAGAAGGAAGCCTGGGCCTCAGTTTCCTCAACTGCAAAATAAGAGCACTGAATCGGGCTCCATGATTTTTCAAAGGCAAGGAGGAGTTGACATAAAACCTCCATATAGCTATATAATTTATCCTTGAAACTCACCAGTGAAGTCTTTAAGACCCAGTAGTAATTGGCTCTCTCCCACCATTAATTACATTCTGGCCACTTGTCAGCTAACACAATTGTCAGACTCCTTCAGCAAAATGTCTGTTTCATAGCAAGGACCATTTATAGTAAGGACAAACAATTGGGACTCATTAATTCAATAATTAGGACACTGCTTATGCGTCTATTGTCTACTCTAGTCAGCTAAGTTAAGTAAGCTCTTCAGTCTTCATCAGAGCAATTATGCTAATATGCCTGAAATTTTCCAAGAGTATTATACCTTCATATACTTACCCTGCCTGGCAGCAGCCTGGCTCAGTCAATATTGTCACCCACAGACAATTATAATGAAGGCATAAGGCCCTATTGTTGGCATATGACTACCAAATAATCTCCCCTCACAACAGAATTTTAAACAATTTGTATATTGTTCTTTCAGGGTTTAGACACTGGCCTCTATTATTCTTCTTTCAAAATATGTAGATCTCAGATATTTAAATGCTTTTAAGGGAGAGCTCATTGCATTGGAATTGTATTGTAATTTTCCAAGTAATATTTGAACAGTCATTGGGTTATCCAATGGTCTAAATGATTATTTATCCGCTTAAGTGTATAGATGAGAAATATAAGATGCTTGGAGAATAAGAAATATAATTTGTTTTGCATATACGTTTCTATCAGAGCCAACTTCTCTTTTAATCTCTTTCTAATTATAAAAAATCCTACTTATTTTCTCAAATGACTTTGGCCAAAGAGTGAGAATTCTCCAGTATGATCAAGCAATGCTTCTATGGTAGGTGCATGAACACTTGTTAAATTTGAAGGTTTTTTTTTGTCATATATGCCTTATTCCTGTCTCCTGCATTTCCTACCAGATGTGAAATACTAAAAACTAACGTGAATAATGATTGTGTGTGTGTGGGGGGGGGGGTGCATATGTTCATATCTGGAACATAAATTCATTTGGAACCTGAAATTTCATTGTATCGATATAAAAATCTAGCTAGTGTTGGATTTCTTACCATTTACAATAAAAGTAACCCCACAGATTTGTTCTTTATAATTTTTACTTAGAAGATCTAATCTCATTTAATCAGTGTCCTTTCAGCTGCAAATAACTGGATCTTTCCTTAAGATGTAATAATGCTCACTACAATTTAATCCCACTAAGATGAGCAAATGTATAGCTCTGATGTTGAAAACAGACCCAACAGTTGTATGGAGGGCCACTATAAACAGGAAGAATGGGTGCAAAGCTGTGTAGAATGTTTGCAGACCTGTGACACGTTTTCCTTTTATACAAATGCTGTGTTTTACCTTTCTTCAATTACTTAGTGCTTTGGTAAGGGTAGGGGAAGACAAGTGAGAATAAGTTGTCCTTGTCCTTCAGGGATTTACATTATAGATGGGGAGACAGTTTGTATACACAGAAGAAGCTAAATAAAACTGCTTAAGACTAAATGATTAAGATATTAATCATTATGAAGTAATTGTATGTATATCATTGTAGTTATGAGAGAGAAAATTCATATGTGAGTGATACAGCTTTAGGCTGGGGAAGCCAGAAAGGGCTTTAAAGATTTACCAGACGGTAGATAGAATATGAGTTGTTTTTTGAAAAATCATGACTACATTTTTAAAAACATCGAACTACAGAAGAAATAACGATGAAATTTAAGTTTTCCACTTACAACCCTCAGGATCTTTCCAGAAGCAACCACCATTATCATTTTTATGTGTCTCTAGTGCACTTAACCACTTTTGAATTGGATTCTGAATTGATTTAGATTTAATTGATTTTGCTGTGTCATGTGTAATGAAGGGTTAAACTTGGTCTTTATCCATATAAAAATAAGACTCACTCAATCTAATTTATACAATAGGGACCTACTGCTAGATCTTGAGGTACCCTAGTGGATTTCCAAGCTGTTTGTTGCCATGGCAATCCCTGCTCTATGTGCCTTCAGTTTCTGTCTTGACCCACTTTGGTTTAGATGCATTTCTAGCAGAGGGGACAGTAGGCACGCTCCCATTTCTAAGCCCCTTGGGGATTGCATTGGTAGCCAGATTGTCCCTCCTCCCCCTTCCTCTATTATAGATATCCTGGAAGGTTTCCTAAATGAGAGTTCTGGACCCAAAGTCTGAGACTTCGGAGAAATGGTCTAACTTAGACCTCAGGCATACTACCCACTCAATTAATGTAACCTCAAAGTACCTAACTCCCATACTGGGAGCACATTCTTCTGGAATCCCAGCTAGGCCTGCTTTTGTTCCTATTCCTATTATTCAGGTGGACACCCAAATCCACACCCCGTTCACATAGGAAAGAATACTGGTGTGACCAGGGCAGCTTTTAACATGCTACTTCATATTACAACTGGTGACTTGCATTAGCAGGAAGACAGGCCCAAAACCAGAAACAGCCTTCCTACTTTTAAGTTGAACAGTCTTTGCCCTAGACCATCCTCCCTAGTGGCTCTGGAAAGAGGAAACAAGGCAGAGGAGGTGGGACAGCTCCACCAATTAGCTTCCTGGGTTTCCTTCACAAACCTTTTTTATTAAGGGGTTAGTAGAGCTGCCTCTAAACTAACAATGGAAGAAACCACCCTGGAAGGAAATATCTGGAGGAAGAATTTCTGCTGAGTAGGTTTGTCTTAGCATAAATGTTTGCATGCAACAGAAGAGAAGTTAATGATCACAGACTTTCCTTGAACTTCAAAGTCCTATGCTATTTACTTTCATATTATTATTTAACCATCACACAACTATATTTAAGTAGGTATGGCTGCAGGTGAGTTCCATTTGCCAAAGATTAGCTATGGAACAGAGCCGTACTCAAAGCTACAATGTGCCCGATACCTGGGTTCATGCTCTTCCTCGCAACTTTTGCTTGAAAAAAGTTCCTCCATGTGTGAGGAGATGGTGGAAAGGACAGAGATTTTGAATGAACATCTGGAAAACTTGTCTCAAGGCTGGCCACGTCGCTCTTAAGATCCACCTGAAGGCACCCTCCTCTGGGACACCTTCATTTTTAAGAAAGAGTATACTTCAAGAGCTCTTATTGTTTGAAGTGCTCATTTGGTACTTCCTGATTACTGATTTGTATTGCTAGTGCTTCTTTCCAGCTTGTTTATCTGAAGTCCCCAACTGAATCTATAAAGTAATCCAGTTTCTGGACAGGCAGCCAAGGAAGCTGTGTTCTAGTCTTGTCTCTGGCACCTGTGTGAGACCTAAGTTTCTTTTCAACTTTAGTTCTACGATGCTCCCTGCTTGTGTCACAGTGGGTGCATAGTAAATACTTGATGTCATTAGTTGGGCTCAATATTTTGTCAGCAGAGGCTTGGGTGTTCCTAAGGGTAAAAGCAACAAGCTTTCCCCTGGGTGCAGTTATGCCCTGGGCAGTCGTAAGGGTAGGGCCTGCTGCCTCCTGTAGGCCAGATGTGCAGACCCGGGCCTAATCGCAGCAACAGTGGAGAAAAGGGGAAGGGAAGATAGCCCAATCATCAAGGGGCATCGTGACAGGCGTTTCTTTTAGACTTCACAAAGACCCTTCCGGACATGCATTATTGATATCATTTTTACTGAAGAAGGAACCAAGATCACGTTAAATACTTATATCTGGCAACCCCTGCCCGGGCCTAAGTGGTCTCCAAAGACCCCAGCTCCGGGCTTATTTACATCGCGAACTCGCTCTCCGCGGCTGCACGAGGGCCCCGCCCACTCATTTGCATAGGGCGCACCCAGTCGCAGGCAAGGTCCTCCGGCTGCTCCAGAACCCCTGTCTTCCAGGCGCGTCCTCTGGGCTGCCCGGGGCCTCCCCGTGGCATGAGCACGTGTCCGCCCCGGCCTCACGACGGACGGTGGACGAGGCGGCAGGCCCCCACAGGACCCACCCCACGGCGCTGGCGAGGGACCCGGCATTTGCCGGGGATCGTTTCCTAGCGCGACAAGGCACGGGCCTCTCCCTCCCCACCCCCGAGCCCCGATGGGAGCGCGCCGAAGCCCAACTCAAGCGAAACCGCGGGCGTCCCGCCCCGCCCGGCCGCGCCCCGCCTCGCCTCGCCTCACGCTAGACGGGGGAGGCGGGACCAATCAGCAAGCGACGTCTCCCTTCCGATTCGAGGCCCCCGACGCGCGGCTCACACCCCGAGCTCCCCGCGTGCCGATTGGCTGCAGGCGCCGCCGGTCCGGCCGGGAGGCGGGGCGGGCCGTAAGCAAAGGGAGGTGGGGAGGCGGTGGCCGGCGACTCCCCGCGCCCCGCTCGCCCCCTGGCCCTTCCCGCGGCGCTCGGCCTCGTTCCTTTCCTCCTCCGCTCCCTCCTTCTTCCGTACACGCCCCGCGCGGCGCTCGGCCAGCGTGCCTCGCGCCCTAACGGGCGGCTGGAGGCGCCAATCAGCGGGCGGCAGGGTGCCAGCCCCGGGGCTGCGCCGGCGAATCGGCGGGGCCCGCGGCCCGGGGTGGCAGGCGGGTCTACCCGCGCGGCCGCGGCGGCGGAGGAGCAGCTCGCCAGCCAGCAGCCCGCCAGCCGCCGGGAGGTGAGTGCGCGGCGGCCGGCGGCCGAGGGCGGAGGGCGGAAGCGGAGGTGGGGCGGCGGGGGAGGGCGCGGCCGTGCGGGAGGCCGGGAGGGCTGTGGGCGCGCGCCTGAGGGGAGGAGGGGCGGCGCGGGCGCGCGCGTTCTCACCCCCTTCTTCCCAGCGGGCGGCGGCCAGGCCCCCACCTCTCCCCTCCCCTCGCGCGCGCCGGGGCGGCTGGCCGGGCCCTGGCCTGGGGGCGGGGCGGGAAGACGGCGGCCGGGAGTGTTTTCAGTTCCGCCTCCAATCTCCCATTCCCCTCTTCCCCTCCCAGCCCCCTCCATCCCATCGGAAGAGGAAGGAACAAAAGGTCCCGGACCCCCCGGATCTGACGGGGCGGGACCTGGCGCCTCTGTGCAGGTAAAGCCTCGGCGCCCGCGGGCCTCGGGCTAGGGGTGTGTTTGTGCGGCCGCGGCTTGGGGCGATGGGCCGTGTCACATGGCCGCGGCGGGTGGGGGCTGGGGTGTGGCGAGTTCAGGGGCTGTGGGTGCGCGGGCCCGGTCGTGCGGGTTGGGGGCTTGAGAACCCGGGAGGGATGAGACTTGGCGGTCAGTGCTGCCACCCAGCCTGGCGGGGGCGGAGGATGCCTGCGTCCCTTCCCTTCGCAGCTCGCACGCTCCTTAGTTTGTGGTTCTGATTTTTAAAGCCGAAGGACCAGAGCTCTTGTTTCAGGAGTTGTGGGGGAAGCTGTGTTAGGGGCGCGTAATACTTTGTTTCCACTTTTTTTTTTTTTTTTTGGTCCGGTAACCTTTATTAACCATAGTAGTCTCGGGTTTTCCATGGCTTGTTTGTACTCACAAACACGCACGCAGCTGATACTCTGTGATCATCCTTCACTCACTTGTGAAAGTTGTTTTGCGGGTGGAGCCTATTAGTTTTTATCACACGCCTTTGTAAAGCCCTATAAGTGGTTTCACGTATTTCAAATTTGGTTTTCAAAATTGCAACTTATTTTGTTCTCTTGGAGGGGGATACTGTCCTTGGGTCAAGTACTTTTGTCTTTTACTTAACCTTACGATTTCCTTTTGATCCTAAACAGAAGGAGAATACCTGGGATGGTTTTGTTATTCCTTCCTCTTGACCATTTGAAAGCAAAGCACCACCAGTGTGGTGTCAACCATATCTTTAAAAAAAAAAAAAAAAAAATCTCCAGGTGAAACGGATTGGCAAGCAGCATTTTCCATTAGTCCTGGCTTGTTATAGTTTTCTTTTCTTTTTTTTTGATCCGGTAACCTTTGTTAACCATAGTAGTCTCGAGTTTTCAATGGCTTGTTTGTACTCACAAACACGCACACAGCTGTTACTCTTAAATTTTGGTGTGTGAAAATTTTGAAAATATATGTGTAAAATAATTGTTAGTAAATAAATAACTTGGAAGTAATTTCACCTTTTTAGAAATGGTCCTTGAAATGTGAATGAATTTCCAAAATCCTTTTTCTCTCTTCTGACTTCATATGAATTGAACCTGATAGGCTCGTATGAATGAATCACTGATAGGATGTTTTTCTTGAGCCTAATAATAAATTTGCTCTTATGCTGAAAATTTGCACTTCTATTTTAACCCCCTTTCAAAAAGTTTCCATCTTACATATAACTTAGTCAAATAGTTAAATGGAGATTCAACATTTTTTAATACATGAATTAGTGAAGCAAATGCTGCAGAGATGTGAGAAAGAATTTAAAATGGCCTTCATAAATGTATCACAGTTTGAGGGTTTTTTTAAAAAAAATTTGCCTTCAGAAAACCCACACAAGATATTTAAAGAATTTCCTCTGCCAAAAGATCATTTAGCGAACGTTTATATTAAATTCAAAAGTAATACTTTAATTTTTAAAGTTCCTTTGCCTTTGCGGTAAACTTGCCTGTGGCAGTAAATATAAATAGTTCACACCTTTGGGCATTTCTAAAGCGAGTACCCACTTATACACTTACTATAAATATTAACTGGATTTAATTGAGTTCAAGGCAGTTCTCTGGCCAGGTTTAATTAATGGAATGTGCTTGGAAACGTTCATTTTGGGGTTTTAGTAAGAAATTGCTCTTACAGCTTTTTTATACTTTGCCACACCTTCTAAAGTGTGGCTACAAGTGTTGTAGGTGTTCAACAAAAGTTTGGTGTTTCAAGGTTGTAACCTACGTGTACTTAGTCATAAGTGGTCATGTCTCCACATAGTCTGTAAGCTTCATGAAATAATAGTCTTTTAAGAAACTGTGCAGGGTAATTTCCTGTTGTGTGTGGCTTATCAGGCTTGGTATGTGTTTTTAACTCTTATGTAGGAATATTGGCGATGGTTTTGTGTATTTCAACAGAGCTTTTCTTTAATAGGAATAAAGGTTATTTCTATTCTACTTCAAGATGGCAAGAGGTTGTCCCCTTTTCATTTTTATGTAATATTAGAATCATTTTGCTATAATCTTGTTACTTCACATTTGGGGGAATATATTTGAACCGAAAAACTCAGTTTAGCTGCATAAAATGCTGGCCAAAGACCTATTGAATTTTTACATTTTGCAAATGGAGATTTCATATTCTTGGGACAAGAGTCATTTTTAGAGGGTGAAGGGGTTCATGTCTTTTAAGATTCCTAGTCTTTTGATATGTATAGAACAGCTATTTTTAGGCCCTTAGTTTCTGTAAGAAGGAAGATGTATTCCACTAACTTTTGCAAAAGTGTGTCAGAAAATGTGAAATGTAAAGAATTCCAAGCCAATTTAGGAGAGGTATGTATTTATTCAACAAATAACTTGTATTGACCAAGTGGCATTTATTCATCAAACAGCTTTTTCTGTGAGTCGGGCTTTGGTCTAGGCAATAAAGTATCTATCAGCAAAAAAGTACACCCCTTTTTCTTAATGGAATTAGAAAAATGGAAAGTCATGTCCATTGCCCGATTCTCCAGTGTTTAGAGTAAGAAAATTGTTAGTGTACAAATCGAGGGAGCATGTGTTACTGAGCCATTCCTCAAGTATGCTTGCCATGCTTCCTGTCACATGTAGTGGGGACAGCACTGGGGAAGATGTGAAGTGTTAACGCGGTGTCATTGGGAACAATTGATGTATTTTGGGGGCAATTGGTACCAGTTTTGCACAGTCTATATAAACAAGATATGGTCAGTCTTTCAGAAACGTGTTTATTGCTGAACAGATGTACACTTGTAGAGCTAAGCATCATTTGGCCTTAACTTGATTACTTATTGCCCTTTAGTTACAGAAACTGGTTAAGGAAAGAAAGCAGACTTGAATGAATCAGGTTCCAGTGAAGGGAGTAGGAATAAAGTGTAAAAGCAATTAGTTATACTGAGAACCAGAACTGGACAGCAATCTCATGTAGTGCAAAGGCCTTGGGTTTTGGAATCAGAGAGCCCCTAGGCTAATACTTTGTTTCTCAGTTACAGTATTGGGCAATTTACTACTTAATCCTTGACCCTTGGTTTTCTGACAGAAAATGGAAGTAATTACCCCTTCCTCTCATTAAGTGATCACAATTAAAGTACCTAGTACATTACCTGAAGATATAAGGGTCCCCCCAAATGATCTCTTCCTCTCTTGTAGTTGTGGGTTTGTTACTTGTGTTCTTTCTAATCCAAATGATTTGCCTACACTGTTATTATTGACCTATTAAAATTTATTCGAGCAGCAGACAGTGAACAGCAAAAGCTTGGGATAGCCAAATTGTCCCAGTCTGCAGCTTAAAGCTTAGGAGAGCCTTGGAGACCCCTAATAAGAATGTGTTGGCATTTATTTAAAGTGTTTCTAACAAGCAAATTTATCTGGCTTCTAAACCTGCACTAGATTAGAAACAAGTAGATTATGAGTATTGTGGGAGGTTTAAAGGGGGTGTGGTGGGGGTTGGATAGTAGGATGTTAGCCTAGTGTCTATTGTAAGAAAAAACAGATAACAGCCTGGTGAGGATAATAGAGATAATCTACAAGACACAGAAATAGTCAGAGCCTGGCTAGCATGTCTGGGTCCATTCCATGCAGGACCAGACCTGAAAGCATAGTAATGAATGTTCATCAATTAGCTTAAATCATGTTTGGGAAAATCTTTTTAAGAGTGCAGTAATCTACATAATATACTTTAGATTGTCACTCAGGATGATTAACAAATGTTCTTAAAGGGGTAGAAGATTGTGCTATGGCTTATGACTTATTTCATGAAAGATCCACAGTACCTGTTATGACCAGGATGTTTTTTGTTTTGCCATTCAAACAGCCATTCAGATTCCAAGCTGAAAGGGTAGCCAGCAGTAAAGGAAGGCTGTCTCAGTGTGGTAGCACCCTGTGCCACCCCTTTCTTCGAAGTAAGTAATTTTTTTGTCAGTCTGCAGGAGTATCATACAAAATTTCACTAGTGCTTTGAGAATAGCGTATGCTTTTCACTGTGCTTTGTGATAGAGTATGCTGGAGATTTCTGTGACAAAGCAAGAGAGGATAGTTGGCTGATCTCTCTGTTGAGGGTTTCTTGACTCTTGTAATGTGACTTCTGCCCAGTATTAGCATTGATACTTTCTTTGATCCCCTTTCTTCTAACCTTACCTCAGGGTTACTTTTTAAACCATCTGTATCATCAGATAATTATTGGTAACCTTGTAATATGTTGCCTAGGCTATTTTTAAAGATTGGATTTTTTTTTATCAGTACAAAAGTAATCTAGCATTTTTGGTTTAAAAATGCATAGTTAGAGGCCTATTGCTTGTCATTGATCAATTTTGATCATTGTTTTCAAGTTGATGTGATATATTCAGGTAGGACATAATTCAGTGTTGATTCTAGATTTACATCTCAAAGATAGCTCTCAGCTTCAGTTCAGCAATTTTGTGTAGAGAGAATGTAATTTTTCCAAGCTAGGTGGATTTAGACACTGCCTTTAGTTTGATTAGCCAGAAATTTTAGGGCGATTCTGTTTTTTCTGTGCTTGCCTTACATTGTACAGTGTGAGTGGTTCTTCTTGGCTCAGTGGGTTTCTATTATTTGTAACTGAAGCACATTGATAGGACAGGTGCTTGATGTATTTAGGTTTGTACTCTTAAGAAAACAAATTCTACCATGATTCATTCTTATCAAAATTTGTGAATTTACTGTGAAATTGTCACTAATTCTCCTAGGTAGCTCATGTCTTTTTCAAAATCTGGTTTTACATTGGCTTGAAGTCTGTAGAGCAGTGGAAAGCTAGGATAGACTTTAGTTGCTTGTTTAGTGCACGTGTCCACCTTACATGTAAAAATCTGCATTTCCTTGAATAACCTACAGTGCCATACCTTCATTCTGTGGGGAAGGGGGATATAGTTTCAGATTTAATGTATTCAGTTAATAAGAAAGAGTAATCTTTGGTGAACCACTGGTAGTCCGTTTGTTCATTACTTTTAGTCTCTTAAGTCAAAAAAAACAACTATCTGAGGAAGTAGCGTGGTAAATCTGTATAGTTGATGCTATAGTTTGCCTGTACTTAAAAAAAAGTAAACTACATTTTCATATGCTGCTTCAGCTACTTCCAGAAATCCTATAAAGAGATCATGGTTAAGCTCTTGTAAATATCGAGGAAATGTTCCATCTTAATCACATCTTTCATTTCAGAATGTGGGGTGGTGAGGCTGGACGCAGTGGTTCAAGCCTGTAATCTCAGCACTTTGGGAGGCCAAGATGGGCGGATCACTTGAGGTCAGGAGTTTAGACCAGCCTGGCTAACATGGTGAAACCCTGTCTCTACTAAAAATGCAACAGTTAGCCGGGTGTGGTGGTGACGGCGGCGGTGCTGGTGGCAGCCGCCTGTAGTCCCAGCTACTTGGGAGGCCGAGGTAGGAGAATTGGGTGAACCTGGGAGTATGAGGTTGCAGTGAGCTGAGATCCCACCACTGCACTCCAGCCTGGGCAACAGAGTGAAGCTCCATCTCAAAAAAAAAAAAAAAAAAAAAAAAAAACAAATCTGGAGTGGCAGATCTTTTTTGTAGAGTCCCCTGTATAAACTCCTTATAAATGATGCAAGGGAAGCTGGGCCCACGAGCCTTTTCCCTTGATTTAAATGAACTATTGAAACTTTTTTGTTGACTAGAGATACTTTATCTAAGGGAGTGAATGCAAATTTTCCTTATTTGGATCAAATTTAAAAAAATTTTTTTTTTTTCAGATGGAGTTTTGCTCTTATGCTTAGGCTGGAGCGCAGTGGCGTGATCTCGGCTCACTGCAACCTCTGCCCCCTAGGTTCAAGCGATTCTCCTACCTCAGCCTCCCAAGTAGTTGGGATTACAGGCCTGGGCCACCACACCCGGCTAATTTTGTATTTTGGTAGAGATGGGGTTTCACTTTGTTGGTCAGGCTGGTCTTGAACTCTTGACCTCAGGTGATCTGCCTGCCTCAGACTCCCAAGTGCTGGGATTACAGGCATGAGCCACCACGCTCGGCCTAAAATTCTTAATAGATAGGTAGTTAGGTTGTAGTTCATGTTAACTGATCAATTATGCTTTTCTTTTAAAAAATGTTTTAGTTATCAAGAGAGTCTGGCTTTGCCTGAGGTTTGTGCATTGGCCATTTCCACTCTAAACCAGTAGTAGTCAGACTTAAACACATATACACACCTGTACACAAAGCAACAACTATAAAGCCTTTAGAGAGAGATATGCAGAATCTCAAAATGTAAAATAGGTAAAAAGAGTAAAGCTGTTGCGTGGAAGGAAGAGTAAGCAGTTGAAGTCCTGCCCGATCAGTTTTGCTCTCATCCTCGACCCTAGGAAGCCTTTGAAGCACCACTGAAGAACTTTACGTCTTAGAGAAATTTTTACTGTAGACCTGCTCTGTCTTAACAGGTAGCTGCCAGCCACATGTAGCTATTTAGCACCTGAAATGTGGCTGCTGTGACTGAGGAACTGAATATTAAATTTTACCTAATCTAAATGTATATAGCCATATGCAGCTGATGGCTACTGTATTAGACAGCAGATACCTAAGGACATTTACATCACTGTAGAAGGTTCTGTTGGAGGGCACTACTCTAAACTTTAATTGAACTTTTACTGCCTGAGGACCCCACTCGTGATTTGACACGGTATTAGTTGCTGCTTCAGAAGAGGGTCAAGATAGACTTTGGGAAATTGTAGAGCAGTTGGAGTACTTAATATTTGTGCTGATTTGAGTCTGGGCCTGTGTAGTGTTGTCATAGGTGCTTTTTTTTTTTTAAATCTGGGAATGATTAATAAATTGTATGTTTACAAGCTGATGATAGAGCTGTGGATTCCACAAAACTCATTATAGGTGATAGGAATATAACTCGTAGGTTAAAAAAAAAAAAAAAAAAAAAAAATAAAAAAAAAAAAAGGCAGTCTTTTTCCATAGCAGTCCCTATTTAATGTGGACTTTTGGTAAAATAATAACTTTCTTGAATTCAAGCTTGCGTTAGGTTAGACAGTCCATAAAGTTGAACACATGAATGTTTCCTGTTTGCTTTTGTTTAAAAGACACATCACTCATTCTCCATGGGGCCAACTTAGGTTTCCAGTTGGCAGTGTCTTTTTTTTACTAACTTATGCTTTGGAAAGAACATAGTTATTAGGGAGAATTGAAAAATCTGTTTTTAAAAAAATTGGTTTTTATGTATTTTAATTTTTTTGATATTTTCTGTTGTCCTGGTTACTAATGAATCATTTATCTGACTAAAACTGTTGTAAAATTCCAGTTCATTGATGCTGTTGCTTTTTTCTCTGTCTTGTAGTATGTTTGACCATACATTGCTAAAAATCTCAGTCTCTTTAGGGGATTGTTTCCAGGACCTCCTGCAGGCACCAGAATCTGAGAATGCTGAAGTCCCTTGTATAAAATGGTGTAGAATTTGTTTGTAATCTATGCACATTTTATTGTTCAGTCTTCTCTAGATTGCTTAATATCTAATACAGTGCAAATAGTTGTTCTGTATTAAGAAATGACGAGAAAAAAGTCTGTACATGTTCAATACAGTCGGCTTTTTCCTGAATATTTTTTATCAATGGTTGGTTTAATCCATGTATTTGGAACCCACAGATAAGCAGGACTGACTGGACAGTGATTTTGTATTTCTAGTGGGCCCTTAAATGTTCTAGATGAGGCAGCACCATCATATTTAAAGTATTTTATGTTGAAATAGTTAACCTTGGTTTTCTTCTGAAATAAAAATTTACATAGGTATTTGGGGACTATTTTGTATTTCTCTGTGGTTTGAAGATTTGAAATTCCTCTTTTCTCCATACCTTTGAAAAGTGCGGTCTACATTTGCTTTCTGCATGTAATCACCTCATCTGTTCTTGACTTCAACTTTGTGAAATTTTTTTTTAACCATTCTTTTTCACATATCTCTTCCTACTGGCCTTCCAGATGAACTACCAAGTTTAGTGATCTTTTCTTAGTAATCATACCTTCATTGTTTGCCATTATTGCTTATACTCTATCCAAATTTCTTAAAATGGCACAGACACAAGTTCGGCCCATTGTTCCTACTGTAAAGAGATAAAAATGTTGGATAAAGCATAAAACAAGTTTTCTCATATGTATATAGTTGAGCTTAAGGGAGAGAGAAAGTGCCCTAGTACTAGAAACTTAGAAAAATCAGTCAACTTTAAGGAAAGGCTGGCCTTGGGGGATTTACTAGAGATAAGATTCAGTAGCTGGGGCTGAGGTTATTCAATGAAGAGACGGAACTCTGGGAACTGTGTGCTTAAAAAAATTAAAAATAATAACTTCTGGTATCATCGAAACATCTGGGGATTCTGGGAGAAAGAAGCCTTGGACCTCTCTATGGAGGAATTGAAAAAACAGTAGGCTTTAGATGGACTTAAATATCACAACAAGGCAAGGCAGAATAAATGAAAACAGATCTGCAGCTGCATGTGGAATAGTGAATTTTTGTATATATGGTACATTACTACAATCCAAAATTCAGGGATACACAGTGAAGAGTCTCTTTACTAGTCTGTCCTTTGCCATACAGTTGCCTTTTCAAAGGCAAGTAGCTTTCCTAGGTTTTTGTGTGGTGGTCCAGGGATTTTATGTATCTATGAACAATTTTGTATGTATATTACCTTTTAATACAAGTGGTCATATATGTCATTTAATAGTACATCTTATTTTGTGTCAGTATATAATGCGTGCCTTTTTTTTGGAGGAGTGGGTTATATAGTATTCTTTTGTATGGCTGTCTGTAATTTTTTTTTTTTTTTTTAAGTCAGTGCTTCACTCTGTTACCCAGGCTGGGTTGCAGTGGTGTGATCACAGCTCACCGCAGTCTTGACTGTCAGGGCTCAAGTGATCCTCCCACCTTGGCCACCTGAGTAGCTGGGACTCCAGGCACATGCCTACCATGTCTAGCTAATTTTTAAATTTTTTGTAGAGAGGGGTTTTGCCATGTTGCCCAGGCTTGTCTTGAACTCCTAGTCTCAAGCGATTTGCCTGCCTCGGCCTCCCAAAGTTTTGGGATTACAGGCGTGAGCCACTGGGCCTGGCTGGGTGTCTGCATATATTTATCAGTCCTCTGTTGAACATTTAGATGATTTCCAGCCTTGTGGTATTAAAAACAATGCTACAACAAATAACTTTGTTTATATATAGTGTTTTGCTCCTTTGCAGGTATGTCTGTAAGTTAGATTTCTAGGAGTCTAGGAGTAGTTCAAAGCATATGTACATTTGTAATTTATTTTAGAGAATGTACTTCATTTTTTTTGAATAACACATGCACATGGTATAAAAGTCAAGGAGAACAAAATTGTAGATACTGAAAAAAGTAAGTCTCCTTCACATCTCCTACCTCCTTCTGTCCAGTTGTGCTTTCCAGAAATGTAATAATTACTGTTACTAGCTTCTCATTTATCTTTCTAGAGTTGTTCTGTCCAGTATGATAGCCACTACCCACATATGGCTATTGAACTCTTGGAGTGTAGCTAGTCTGAATTGAGATGGACCACAAGTGTAAAATATACACTAAATTTCTAATAGTACGAAAAGAGAATGTTAAATATCTCAGTGGTTTTTAATACTGATTGCAAATTGAAATAGTATTTTGGATATATTGGGTTAAATTAATAAAATTATTATGATTTCATCTTGTAATTCCTACTGTGATGGCCATCAGGAAGCGTGGGATCTTTGGGACATAATGAGGTCAGAAGGGTAGAGCCCTCATGAATGGGTTTAGTGCCTTTATAAAAGAGACCCCTGTTAACATTCTGTCCTCCATGCGTAGATACCCCCAAAAAGCTGCAGTCTGCAACTCGAAGAGGGCCCTCACTGGAACCTAACTATGCTGGTACCCTGATCTGGGACTTCCAGCCTCTGGAACTATGAAAAATAAATTTATGTTGTTTATAAGCCACCTAGTCTATAGTACTTTGTTATAGCAGCCTGAACTGACTAAAGCACACCTATTTTTACTTTTTTAATGTGGCTGATGAAAATTTAACAATACGTGGTTTGCATCATATTTCTGTTGGATAGCACTGGTTTAAAGAAATCCATACATATATAAACATGTACGAATACAGGAATTCCTCTTAGGCAATTTTTTTTTCTTTTGCATGGTAATCTATGGAATCAGAAACCTGCTGAGATGTTGGTTACAAAAAAGTGGTACAAGGCTGTTCTTCATGGCCCCATCAGTCACGCTCATCCATTTGTCATTATCATTGTGGGTGTAATCAGTGAAGGCTATGCTTCCATTGACTTTTGCCGGGTTCACTTTGGAGAGAAGGCTGCCATTGTTTTGGCTCCATCTTTTTTTAACTTGCTTCAATTTGCACTGGTTGCCTCTACACCTAGTATGCAGCAGTCATACTGAGATTCTCCCTCACTAGTGTATTAGGGATTTCCTTCATTTTTTTTTTATTTGTTAGAGCTCCTATTCTTATTTTTTTATTTTATTTTATTTTATTTTTTTTTGAGACAAGGTCTTACTTTGTTGCCTAGTTGGAGTATAGTAGGGTGATCATGGCTCACTGCAGCCATGCACTCCTGGGCTCAAGTGTAGATTATACTCTTTTTTGTTTTCTAGTCTCTCCTTTTGATGAGACATAGTCTTCAGGACCTTCTGGAGAGAGTGTTGAGGGAGGGTAAATATTTGGAGATGTTGCTTGTCTGAAAATGCCTTTGTTCTGGGTAACATAAGCCTAGGTTGGAAAAAAAAATTTTTTTTTAAAAATTATGAAGGCATTGCTTTTCTGACTTTATTTACAGTGTATTGTTGACAAAACCAAAGCCATTTTGATTGTTTTCTGTGTAACCTATTTTTTTTCCTCCTCGGAAACTTTAGGCCCTTTCTTTGTCCTTGGCATTTTGGTTTTGCTCCCATGGGCCTTCATGTAGGTTTGTTTTCATCTATTGCACTGGGGTCTTGATGGGCCCTTTTCATCTGAAAACGCCCATCTTTCAGTTCAGGGACTTTTTCTTAATTTAGTTATTTGACTTCCCTACTCTCCATCTCTGTACTTTGGAACTCCTCTTGGGACATTGGAGCTCCAGAACCAGCCTTCCAATTTTTTTCACTTTACTGTTTCCCATCTTTTTCTACTTTCTGGAAGATTTCTTCTACTTTATCTTCTAGCACTTCTGCTGATTTCCCCGCCCCACTTTCTGCCGTCATGAGCTATCAAGCTATACAGGAGCTGTTCAGTTCTCTGCCGCCTTTGAGAGAGTGCTGCTCTTGCTTCAGGGTTGCTGTCTTACTTCTCTGGCTATATTGATGGTTTACAAATGTTTTTTTTTTCTCTGTATGGTCTTATGTTGAAGCTGAATTTTTCTGGTTTTGTTTGAAACTTCTCAGATAATCAAAGTAATCATTAAGAAGTAAGGATCTAAAAAGCTGGTCGAAACTGAACATGTGGGTGAAGCTTGTCTCCTTTCAGTTTCACTGTAGAGCAATCTGAGCAGGCTGTTTGTTGGTAAACTCTCAATATTAGCACCTGTGTGCCTTTCCTCCTGGACTGGTCGGGTACCCTAGTGAAGTCTTTTGATCTGAATAACTGGATGAAGTCTGGCTGCTAGTATTTGGGAGCCAGAACCCAGTGGAGGAAGGGGTTTAGGAGTTGACATTTAGCATAGTGTGCTCATGTTCATTCACATCTTATTTTCTTCCTATTTATACTCAGGCCATCTCCTAATCCAGGGATGTTGTTTTACCCTTTGCAGTAAGTAAACATTGAGGCAGAGGATTAGTTATCCAGAGACAGTGTGGGAGCACAGATCTAAGAACTGAATTCCTTTCTAAATAGCTCTTAACAAGTGCTACCTATTACTTCTTTCCCCTCCTGACCTCCAGTTCCTGCCATATCTTGCTTTTGGTTCCTTAACTTTTTGAGGATTCTGTGGTAATGGATTGTTTTCAGCTTTCTCTACAGCTAGCCCAGAGTTAGTAGTTTCTGATCTGTTCAGTTACTACTCGCCCATTTTCCAGCCATTAAAAGTTTGCTTCTGTTTTCTCCTTACCCCTTTTCCCCATCCTCATGACCATGTTTTTGTTTTTTAAAAATTCCCTTGGTTGGGTGCTGTGGCTCATGCCTATAATCCTAGTACTTTGGGAGGCTGAGGCAGGAGGATCACTTGAGTCCAGGAGTTCAAGCCTGGGCAACATAGGGAGACCCCCATCTCTTAAAAAAAAAAAAATCCTTTTATTATGGTTTTGAATAGGCTACTGTTTTCATCTGCAATGCAATGATGAGTTAAAGTTTTCCATTAAAAATTTTTACCAGTAACCCTCCAAAAGAATTGAAATGGAAGAATAATGCATAACTCCAAGTCAGTGCAGATGAGGGATAGAAATGAAGAAAATTTGATCACTTCAATATAAGTCAGGGAAGAAGAAAAAAGAAGCAAAGGAAAATACATAGGTAGTAGAAAACACAAAATAAGATGGTAGAAAATAAGCTGAGATACCTCCATAAACCCGATACATAATCTCAGATTAAACTTGCTGGCTAAAGGAGAATGAAAATTTAAAAAATCCAAACAACCGTATTTTACAAGTGGAGTTACTCCTAAAGGTATGATGACATAGTTTAAAAGCAAAGGAATGGAAAAGATATACATGGTGCAATTTGTAAGGTAAAATTGGAAGAATTACAGGGATAAATCAAATCTATAATCATAGTAGAAAATTTTAATATACCTCTCAGGTTTTTTTTATACTATGTAAAAGCTCTTCTAGGGCAGAAACTTTCAAACTTTTTAACCAAAGAAAGTCCCACAGTGAAAAGTTGCTTTTACACTGCAACCTAGTGTATAAACACACATTCGGCTAGAAGAGACATTTCACCATATGCTGCACTCTACAATTTCTCCAAACTGAGGGTTGTGAACCATGAGTGAACATGAAATCAATGATTCTAACAAATATTTACACTCATATAACCACCATCCCAAACAAGACAACATCTCCATCATCTCAGATGTCTCCCTGCACTTTTGTTCTATCAGATTATTATATATTATATATATACCAGATTATAGCAGTTTATGAGAGAGGAAAATTGGAAACCTAACTAGTTATCCAGAGTGAATGGACAATGAACTGTGCTAGTCATAAAATAGGATGCTATATAGCAGCTAAAATGAATCAACTAGAATTTAGGATTATGTGTGTATCAGCATGGACTGAACAGTATCAAACTTTCATATAAATTCATAAAATGTACAGAAGTATATTGTATGGATACACTATGTAGCAAAACTGTTAAATGACCGTGGGGGGAACATCAGGATAGTGATTATCTCTGAGAAGCAAGAGGGAGGGAAATGGTATCAAAAAGGAATACATAGGGTACTGTATCCTGGCTGTATCCATGGCTTGTCTTATTTTTTATATCTATCTGATCAAATACTGCAAAATTGTAAGATATGACAGCTTGATGGAAAGTACAAGAGTGTTCAATGTAATATTTTTGTATAATTAAAAAAATAAAGTTCCCATTTACAGTAAAAAACCAAGATAACCTGGAAAAATAAGTAAATTTAACAAGATGTAGGTTTTTTTATGCAGAAAATTATGCAACTTATCAATAGATAATAAATGGAAATATCCATTTGCATAGTAGGAGTACTTGATATCATAAATGTGTTCTCCATAAACTAATATAAATTCATTGCACTTCCAATCAAAATCCTGTAGGATTTTTGTAGAACATGCTAAACTCAAAGTAATCAGCAAGGCTACACATTTGAAAAATGAGGGAGGCTCACCCTGGCAAATATCAAGACTAACTAGAAAGCAGTAGTAATTAATATTCTCTTATATTGATGTTAAGTGTGAACAAATAACAGAATAGAAAGTGTGCGATCAGACCTTTAGTAGGAATTTGCTCTTCGACAAAAGTAGCATTATGACTTAGTGAAAGGTAAACTTTAATAAACAGGCTGTCCTTATGAGAGTTGGTTAGATCACTATCTCATCTCTTAAAACCAGATTTCTGATCTTTTAGAAACTCAAATATGAAACGTCAAATTAAAGTGTCTGTAAAAATATCTAGAGGGGATTCTCTGTGTTACATCAGGATATTTGTGCTTCACATTCCTTATTTATAAATAATAGTACCTACCCCAGTTGGTTCTTAAGATTCTGCAAATTCATGCTTACTGGACTCTTAGGCGTAAGCACTCAATAAATGTTTCCGACTATATTTAGAGACAGAGCAAGATTTCTTTGGAAAGAAGCAAGGTTGTGTCATAAAAGATTTTGAATTAAAATATAACTTTGTGTGCTCCAAAAGACGACATAAAATGAAAAGTCGTTTTAAAGATTTAGAGATTTTTTGTGTGTCTGTGACGGAGTTTTGCCCTTGCTACCCAGGCTGGAGTGCAATGGTGCGGTCTTGGCTCACCGCAACCTCCGCCTCCTGGGTTCAGGCAATTCTCCTGCTGGAGATTTTTTTTTTTTTTTTTTTGTAATACATATGCAGTGATAGGTTTATGTCAGAATAAAAACAGTAAGAAAAGTACCACATATTTGAGGACTCTGGAATGAATACGAACTGTTGTTTAATTAAATATGCAGAGAATGCTATTTGTCAAACTATAGTTTAGAGTAAATAACTTGAAGGCTTTACTACGAGTTCAAGATAATTAGACCTCTTACCTAATTGAAACTTTCCGGTGAGTAATCTTAGAATCCTAATTTTACTAAGGTGTAACATTTGGTAAGCTTACTTATTTAGCTGTAAAGATAAAGCCTTTGTGTTCTTTTGAAATCTGCATTATTTAAGTATCACTTATTGCTGGAATTAGAATTAGTGTCTGAACTTAGATTTCAATTCTTGCAGATGCTGAAAAATTATTTTAGTAGAGAACTTGCTGCCATACCATTGAAGGAAATCTGTGTATTCTGTAAATGACTCATTCACATTTTGATAGCAATTTGATCATAAATATAGTTTTCTTTTTTTGTATTTCATTTGTTTTTAACTTGGAACACATTGTTATCTATTCTTTGTCAACCTACATTCAGTCTATTTACACTTCAAAAATATTGGCTAAATATAATATTTTAGCTTTTAAAATAAAAGCTTAACTAATTGATATGTATTATTAGCATTATTTACAACAAATGTTATTTTATTATATGATTTAAAAATTCTCCAGAGATATTAGATAGATGTCAGCCAACAGTGGTTACTGAGACATGTAAAGATAAGGCTGGTAACTTTTAAGTTCCAAAATGGTTTTAACTCCTCTTGTAAGACACGGGACACTGAAATCATGTGGCAATACCAGGTCATGTGGCCGTTCAGGTGACCTAGAATAGGCTTAAACTTAAGGTAGTTTCATTTCTGTGAAGAAAAAGTATGGTAGAAGTTTTATAGAAAACTTGTAGAACCCCGGGAATACAGCTTAACTCATAGGAAACATTTCTCTAACAAAAGTGTAACAGAGGCTGGGTGCCGTGGCTCACACCTGTAATCCCAGCACTTTGGAAGGCCGAGGCGGGTGGATCATCTGAGATCAGGAGTTCAAGACCAGCCTGACCAACATAGTGAAACCCAGTCTCTACTAAAAATACAAAAATCAGCTGAGCCTGGTGGTGTGTTATGTGCCTGTAATCCCAGCTACTCCAGAGGCTGAAGCAGGAGAATTGCTTGTACCCGGGAGGCAGAGTTTGTGGTGAGCCGTGGTCATGCCATTGCACTCCAGCCTGGGCAACAAGAGCGAAATTCTGTCTCCAAGAAAAAAAAATGTGACGGAAACTGTTTACTGTGATTTCTTCTAATACTGGAAATCTTTTATTTTTGCTGATTGTAAAGAGGTTTCATTTTTAAATTCATTTTTGTAGGCTAAATTCCTATGAATGAAATAATCAAACCAAAGATATAGACACTTCTAGGGAGATTCTTATATTTTGCCTTTTCTATCATTTTTTCACAAGGATCAGAGATATTACTCATACTAACTCAAAAAGAGGTGTTGTTCAGAGGATATAATTGTGGAGCTGGAACAGGCCTGGACAGTCTTCAGAAACCAAGCCTAGTGATTGGCCACTCTGCTTTTCTTTAAGACTCCCGTTCTCTCTGCCTAGCTTGGGTACACACTCTTTGTGCACTGACTACTCTCTCCCCTGAGTCTACTATATCTTATGCCGCCTCCTGGCCATGTGATGAATATAGTTAGTTAAATGTATAAAACTGACCCTTTCACCTTAGCCCTCAGGTTTGCTCCTCTTTACTCGTTCCAAGTAGTGATGAATGTATCATTACGTGCTGGTCAGTTAGTTACTAGGAGGTCACATTAGTTGTGTTTGAATCATTTTCCCTAAACTGTACATGTCCAGTAGGTCAGTAAAACATGTGAATTGTCACTGAAATAAAGTAATACTGTCATTAGCAGTAATTTCTGTCCTCAGCTCTTTAATCTGTGCTGGCCTTATTTGCCCCTCATCTACTGCCACAGTGTTTCCTGTGCACCATATTTTAGTGATAACCTAAATTTTTTGTCTCTTCCTAAAATGTTTCCTGCCTTTAGAAAACATGCTGAACTCTCTGCCTGGTGTACTATCTCTTTCTTCATACTTGCGCTCTGGTGCCAACTTTTGTGACACCTTTCCCTCCAGAGGTTGAATTAATCCTGTTCTCCGTGCTAGGATAAGACTGCGTCACAAGATACTAGTGTCTGTAGTTGGCGCCTCTAGAGCATGCCTTGTGGCACAGAGTAGGAATCCAGCAGGGGCCAAAGGTAGCCAGAGATACTTTTTGCTGCCCAGTAGTCCCAGGTTATTAGTTCGTAGGTTATTACACGTGTTTGATGGAGTTATGTGTGTTTGCTTTATTTTATCAAGTTATATAGTTCAGTGCTTATTTATGTGTAGTATTATAGGGTCTACCACTGTAGACAGTTTAACAGGGCTACTGTTAAGTTCTCTATTGCTCTTTTATTTGCATTACAATTTCCAAATTCTGTGCAAACCTCACTTTTCCACCATTTCTACTATATTGCTAAAGAAGGTCACATAATCCTATTACTGACTCCTTTCAAATTTTTAGTGTTTGAACCATAGTTGGACTCCCAAGGTTGCCAATGCAGTATTGTTATGTGGCATTCCGTGCATCCCTAAAAGAGGGTTGACATGGCCAAATTTATGACATTTGGCATGCTGTGTTACCCCTTCCTGTAGGGAGGCCCTGGGGTCAGTCTCCTGAATTGAGCTTGAGGACCCCATTAATTGTTTTTCCCTTTTGAGGGGCGTGAGTATGATTATATTAGGTTATGGCTATTATTTTCTAGCTAATTATACCAAGGCCTAAATATCTTCAGTTTGAAGACCTTTTTTGAGAACAGTCTTTTGATAATTTATAGTTTTTTTGAGCCTTTACTTAATGTTTCTTTTTTAGTAAATGTACAGTTGACCCTTGAACAATGAAGTGACTCGGTTGCTGTCCTGCAGAGTGAAGTCAGCATATAACTTTTGACTCTCCTAAAACTGAGCTAGTGACTTACTGTTGAGTGGAAGCCTTACCAGTACACAGAGTTGATTAACCATATTTTGTATGTCACATGCATAATAAACTATTCTTTAAGCTAGAGAAAAGAAGCTTACCAAGAAAATCATAAGGAAGAGAAAATACATTTACTATTCACTAAGTGGAAGTGGGTCATCTTGAAGGTCTTCATTCTCATTGTCTTCACCCTGAGTAGGCTGAGGAGTTTGGTTGGTCATGCTGTTTCATGGCGGAAGAGGTAGAGTGGGAGACAGGCACATTCAGTGTAACTTTATGAAAATAAGTCATTTTTGCCTTTTTTTCATTTTCATTTCTCTGAAAATGTTTGTGTGGTACCAATCCTCTTTCCACCTTTTGCTTTAGTTTCAGTGCCCATGTCATAGAAGAATTTATGTTATAAAAGAAGTCAAAAGCGCCTTGAATAACTAGAACCCTTCTGCTAGATTATCTTATGTCAATTTGTTTTCTGACACTGCTGCTTCTGCATCTTCCTCATTGGGGAGCTGGTTTAGAGGCACTCATCTCCATTATGTCATCTTCTGTTAATTCCTCTGGTGTGGAGTCTGTTAGCCCTTGAATTTCTCCAAGATCCATGTCTTGAAACCCTTTACTCCCCTACCTTTTTTACTCCCCCCAATATCCACAGTCATGTATGATTTCCTTGATAGGCTCTGGCACAAATCCTGTGAAGTCGGGCACATCTTGACACTGTTTTCTCCAGCAGGAATGTAACTTTTTGGACTTGATGGCTTTCATGCTTTTTTTTTTTTTTCCTGTAACAGCAAGGGCATCTTCAATGGCACAATCCTTCCATACTTTGATGACACTCTATCAGAGTTCTTTTTCATAGCAATGACAGTTTTTTCCATGGAGTACCGTGTGTAATGAGCCTTAAAGGTCCTTACCACTCCGTGATCTAGAGACTGATTTAGAGATGTTATTAATATGTTCTGGGACAAGTAGATCACTTTGACACATTTGGTGTTGGAATCATGGGATTGTGGGTTACCAGGGGCATTGTCTAATGTCAAAAGAACTTTAAAAGGCAGTCCTTTACTGGCAGGCTCCTTCTTGACTTCATGGACAAAGCATTGATGGAACGAATCCAGAAAAAAGGATTCTGGTTGCCCTGGCCTTTTTGTTGTGGCAGCTGGCGTTTATCTTTTCCTTTCAAGGATTGGAGGTCAGCAGCTTTATAGAGAAGGGCAGTCCCGATCATAAACCTGACTGTATTTGCACAAAACAGTAGAGTTAACCTGTCCTTTTCTGCCTCAAATCCTGGTGCTTGCTTCTCTTTTTGCTAATAAATGTCTTTTGTGTTAGTTTTTATCCCTAGAATTGAGCACTTGGGTCTGCATTAAAAACCTGTTCAGGCAGATACCTTTTCTCCTCAATGATTTTCTTAATGGTGCCTGGGAACTCATCTACTGCCTCTTGGTTGGCAGAAGCTCCTTTCCTGTTAATCTTGACATTTTTTAAGCCATACTTTTTTCCAAATTCTTGACCATCTTTTGCTTTCATTAAATTTTTCAGCTTTAGATCCTTCACCTTCATTTTGCTTTAGGTTGCCATATAATGACTTCGTTTTTTCTTGAACAATGTGATAGTCTATAGGTATGCCTGCCTTTATAGTAATTCTGTACCTGTATAAAACCTGCATTTCCAATATGAGATAAAAGTTGTTTCACAAAAGGTGCAAGGTCTTTACACCTGCTGGTGTAGCTGCAGTGACAGCTTCACAAATTTCCTTTTCTTTTTTTACAGTGGTTTTTACCCTGGATTCATTTATCTTGAAATGGCGGGTGACTGCAGCTGCAGACCTCAGTCTGCGATATATACCAAGCAATTTGAGTTTTTCTTGTAATGTCATGACTTTTCTCTGCTACTTGGGAGCACTTTGAGCATCACTAGTGGCACATCGTATGGATCTCATGGTATGAGTTAAGGCTTATGGTATTGCACTACACATGGTGAAAAATACCTGAGAAATGTGAGAAATCACTTTTTACTGTGATACTCAATTTACTGGAGAGAAGAACTGCTCATGCAGAGATGATTAGCCTCACTCGGTGGGTATTCGCAGCACTTCTGCTCACTGTGATAGCAACAGGAGGTGGCTATGGAATTATTACAGTAATACAGTATGTACTATGGTTAATCTTATGTAGTTATGATTACATACTTCCTTTGTATGTTTACATTTCTCTTGACTGTAAATGGTTCCATGTTTGGTCTGTGTGTAAGTTTTGATAAATTTTAACTTTTTATAGTAGATTTTTATATTTCATGGTGGTAAATGATAGACTAGTAGCTACATATCTTTTATGCATTTATAACATACCTTTTTGTGAGTTTTTTTCAGTGTTTGTAGTCTACCTGGTTTATCTGAGCCTTTTTTTTTCCTTCAGATTGTCTCAAATCTCCAAGGCATTTTGCAATATTTCTTGAATAAAATCTGTGAATAAGTGGACCTATACAGTTTAAACCTGTGTTGTTCAAGGGATTGACAAAAAAAAAAAACCCCGTTTTTGTCAACTGTATAGCTCTGTTACAACAACCATTTTGTCAGTGCCTCACATAAGTCTGTGATTGGCTGTCATTTTGGCTCTCAGTTTTTGTCCTTAAAATAATACCCCTTCCATCTCCCATCCACCAACATTTGCCTAGATGTACTTACATAGGTACATCTGCATGTTGTGGACAGACGCTTCTAAGCTTACATCTTTGGTCACTTGCAACCTCCTTCCTTCTGAAATTGGCAATGTGCATTGGTAGATTGATGCTTTTGAGATGTTCTTCAGTAAAGAAGTCTATTTAGTTTATTTAGGAACTTCTTAATGTGTTTGTTCAGGCATCTTTTAAATTTTTTTTAATTGTAATTTACATATGCTAAAATGCACAAATTTTAAATGTTCTGTGTTTTTGAAATGGAGTCTTACCCTGTCACCTAGGCTGGAGTGCAGTGGCACGATGTTGACTCACTGCAACCTCTGCCTCCTGAACTCAAGTGATCCTTTCAAGTAGCTGGCCTATAGACACGCACATGGCTAACTTTTTCGGTATTTTTTGTACAAATGGGATTTCGCCATGTTGCCCAGGCTGGTCTCAAACTCCTGGACTCAAGTGATTTCTCCGCCTCAGCCTCCCAAAGTGCTGGGATTATAGGCGTGAGCCACTGGGCCCGGCCAGTTCTGTGAGCTTTTGATAATTTGTACTCACGTGTGACTACCTTTCAAATAACATAGAAAACATTCAGGAATTCAACAGTGGATATGCAGGGGTGGGGGAATAAAACAAAGATAGAGGACACTTTTACACCCCTAGAAAGGTACTTTGTGCTTCTGTCCAAACATTTCCACTTCTCTTCCTTGAGGCCTCTGAGACGATCATTTTGACTTGTCATTAGATTAGTTTTGCCTGTTGCAGGAAGCCATGAATGAAATCAGTCTATATCTTTTTGTCTTTTGCCTAGCATATTTTGGAGACTGATCCATGTTGTGAAGTGTATATGCACATTCATTTTTGTTTCTAAGCAGTGTTTTTATGAGTACGCCAGAATTTTTTTGTTTTCTTTGGATATTTTGGCTGTTTTTAGTTTTTTGCTATTATTAATGTGGCTACTATGAACATTCTCATACAGGTTTCTTTTTGTGGACATACGTATTCATTTTTCCTGAATGTGTGATACAGGGTAGATCTATGTTTAACTATTTGGAACTTGCCCGTTTTCCAAATGCGCTATACCATTCTACACTTTCATTTCGGCAGCGTTTGAGTGTTCTGGTTGCTTGATGTAGTAGGCTGAATCATGGTCTCCAAAGATTCAGGTTCTCATCCCAAGAACCTGTGCATGTTGTTTTATATGGCAAAAGAGACTTTACAGATGTGATTAAGTTAAGGATCTTGAGATGGGGAGATTATCCTGGATTATCTGGGTGGGCTTTAAATGTAATGCCAAGTGTTATTAGAAGAGGGTAGAGGGAGATTTGAATACAGAAGAGAAGGCAATGTGACAGTGGAAGCAGAGATTGAAATGATGTGCTCTGAAGGTGGAGAAAGGGGCAGCACAAGCTAAGGATTTCTGGTAACTACTAGAAGCTGAAAAAGACAAGGGTGAACTTCCCCTCAGACACTCCAGGAGGAGTCAGTCCAGCCAACACTGTGACTTTAGTTCATTGAAACTGATTTTGCTAAATTTGTGCTGTAATTATGATCATTTGTTACAGCAGCAGTAGTATACTAATACACTCCCCCTCACCAACGTTTTGTAGTGTCAGAAAATTTTTAAACCATTCTAGATGGTGTGAAATGGTATTGCATTATGGTTGTACTTTGCGTTTTCCTGATGCTTGGTGATACTAAATACCTCTTAATGTGCTCCTGTATCCTCTTTTATGAAATGTCTGTAATTTGTTCTTTTCTATTTAACAAAAATTGCTGAGCTCATCTTTTTCTGTGATTTGCAGGAGTTCTTTGTACATTTAAGATAGCCCTTTGTCAGATACATGTACTGTAAAAAAAATTTTGCCCCAGTTTCTGGTGTCTTTGGATAAGCAAGCAGACATTCTAAGTTTTGGTGGATTTGAGTATCCCTTACCCAAAATGCTTGGGACCAGAAGTGGTTCAGATTTTTTCTAATTTTTGGAATACTTGCATTACAGCTGTATACTGCAATGACCATTTTCTTTGGGTGTCATGATGGTACTCAAGAAATTTCAGATTTTGGAGGATTTTATATTTCAGTTTGCAGATTTGGGATGGTCAGTCTGTATTTTCTTTTGTTTTTTTTTTTTAGACAGGGTCTCATACTCTCACCCAGCCTGGAGTGCAGTGGAGTGATCTTGGCTCACTGCAGCCTCTGCATGTCTGTGCTCAAATGATCCTCTCACCTCAGCCTCCTGAGTAATTGGGAGCACAGGCACGCACCACCATACCCAGCTTTTTTTTTTTTTTTTTCTTTTTTAAGTAGAGATGGGGTCTTGCCATCCTGTCCCAGGCTGATCTCAAACTCTTGAGCTCAAGCAGTTTGCCTATTTTGGCCTCCCAAAGTGCTGGGAATACAGGCGTGAGCCACCATGCCTGGCTCAACCTGTATTTCTTTTGTGGTTAATGGTTTTTAATGTTTTAAGGTCATGAATGTATTCTGTGTTTTCTTCTATAAGCTTAAGATTCTGCTTTCCCATTGAAGATAGTATGTAATTGTGGTTGAGGCTTATTATTTTCCATGTATGTTGAAAAGTTGTTGAAAACTAGATTGACCTTGTGCCTTAGTGGAAGATGAGTTGACAATATGTATGGGTCTATTTCTACACTTGTTCTGTTCCACTGATCTTTTCTTCTTATGCCTACTCTATAATCTTGATTACTGCGTCTTTTTAGTAAGCCTTGAAATAAGGTGGTGTAAGTCCTCCAGTTTCCTTTTTCAAGAATGGCTTGGCTATTCTAGTTTTTTTTTTGTTGTTGTTGTTTTTCCAGATGAACTTTATGTCATACGAATGTCTTAACTCTGCTGGAATTTTGGTAGGGATTAAACTGAATCCATATATCAAATTGGAAAGAATGGACATTTAAGCAAAATGAGTCTTCTAGTCTGTGAACACGGTCTCTCTTTGGTCAGTGTTTTTCATTTTTCTTAGCAGTATTTTGTAATTCTTAGTGTCGAGGTCTTGAATATCTTTCTTTAGATATATAGAAAATATCTTGTTTGAAGTATATTTCTTGAAATTTCATTTTCCAGATGTTTTTGCTTTTATGTAGAAATAGTTTTTGTATGTTGAATTTGCCTCTTGACCACCCTGTATCTTGAAACTTTGCCAACTTGTTCAGTGTTTTTGTAGATTCCATGTACTTTTCTATGAAGACAGTCACATCACTGGAGAATAAAGTCAGTTTTATTTTTTTCTTTCCAATGTATCTTTTCTTGGTTGTGTAGTTGTCCTGGCAAGAACATTCAATGCATTACTGAATAGAATGGGTGACCGTGGACAACCTTGTCTTATTCCCAGTTGTAAGGGAGAGATTTAATGTTTCTTCATGGCATATGATGTTAGCCTTAGGTTTTTCGTAGATGTCCTTTTCAGGTTGAAGAAGTCTTTTCTAGTGCTGCTGGGGGTTTTAAATTATAGCTGAGTATTGAATTAACATTTTCAGATGCCTTTTTTTCTTGCTCATTTGAGAAAATCATAGGGGTGTTTTCTCCTTTATACTCTTAAGTGAGGTGCTTGATTTTTAAATGTTAAACCAGTTTTGTTCCTTGGGATAAACCCTACTTAGTGATGTTGACCTTTTCTATTATGTTGCTGAATGTGATTTGCTAATATTTTGTTAAGGATTTTTGCGTCTAGTAGTAACAAACCTTTGCTATTGTATTAGTACGAGATCTTGGGCCCAAGCCAGTTTCTTGTCCCTTTTTCAATATCAAACAGCTGTTGCCTCTCATTCCTCAGCATCAGTGTACCTTTGTCTGGGACTGGTGGTGACAACGTTTCCTCCCTTCCTCTGGCAGTATAATGTGGTGGTTATTGTTACGGAGTGAAAGGCATGTTTATGTGTGGGAGGTGGGCCAGTAAGTTGTGCTCCACAAATCTCCCAACCCAACAGCACATGTCTTTTGCTCTACTCTTCCCCATGAAGGCAGGGCATTTTTGCTTGCCCTTGGGTTTGGTAGACCTCCCTGCGTCTTCTGCGTGGTTGAAATGAGATGCCACCAAGCGGGAGGAAGGAGCTCTCTCCCATTTTCTTCCTTTTTCAAGAACACTCAGTTGAGGCTCTTGGAAAAGAGCTTGCGAATGGATGCAGGTTTTCTTTCTGTCTGGGGCTCCTAGGGATTCTTAACTGTCATCCTAGCTCAGCCTTTAATCCTCACTTTTATCTTTAATATTCAGCAGGTTGACCATGAATGTGTTTTCTTTCCATATGTGGGTTAGTATCTGTCATCTCTTGAAAAGTTTGTGGCCATTATCTCTTCGTACATTTTTTTTCTTCCTCATTCTCTTTCATCTTCCTCTGGCATTCCAGTTACATCCAACTGAGATTTGGTTTTGGATAATCTGAGTTTTTTTCCCCCCCAATTTTTTTTTTCCTGTTTGTGTTTAAATATGCATACTTTAATTTGGCCTGTGTTCAAGTTCCCTGTTCATTTCTGTTAAGCCCATCTAATGATATCTTCAATTTCTAATACTGTATTTTTCATTTCTAACATCTTCCTGTGGTCTTCTTTTGTAGCTTCGATGTCTGATGAAATTCTTTCATTATTCATGTTGCCATCTCTTCCATCAGCTTCTTTAGCATTCTTTTCATAGTTATCCAATGTTATTAATTCATGTTTTGACTGTTTGCTACTCCCCATATCTTGTAATTTTTGATTGAATGCTGAACATTTGTATAAAAACAATAGAGATTGAAGTAAAGAATATTTACCTTAGAAAATGGTCCATCATTTCTTGTGTCAGCCTGGTAAGTCTTTAAGATATGTAGTTGAGCTAGTCCTGGGCTTGCTTTCCACTTCAGTTTGATTTAGTTCACGTGTTTTGAGGATACGAGAACGACTTCCCATTTTGTCAGTTTTGTTGTCCAGGTATGATTTTGGATATCTCTTTTTGGTTTGTAGCTGAACCATGAGAGAATTTTCTGTAGCTCAGCTGTCAATTCCTTGGTCATTCTGATTTTCTTTCCCTCCCCCCACCTCTGTAGTCCTGCCTCCAAGCTTTTGTGCCTAGTGAGAGATCTTTCTGCTAGTAATACCTTCCAGAGATTTCTCTTAGCAAGCCTATCCTGTCTTCAAGTTCACTGCTCATTTCAGCCTTGGTAAGTCAATGTCCCGAGTATCTGGGTGAAAGTTTTTCTCTCATCTCTCCTTTTCCACCCCAGCCCTTGGCAGCTCAATGTCTAGAGTCTCTTGGGATCATTTTTTTTATCACCTTTCTTGCCTGTCCCTCCCCCCACATCCCATTCAAAGGGTAGATTCTTTGCATTTGTGGGAGATCTTAAGCTTCTTAGGAGATCCCTCTCAGCTTTTCAGCCCTGTTCCCCAATCTTTGACATACTTTTGCAAGTACTTAGTGGAAACCCATGGGAATGAGTGGCTGGGATTGATACAGGCTTACTCTGTGGGATCCTTGCAGTTTTAATATGTCATGTCAGTCTGGTTTCTTCTTACTTTCATTTATGGCAGGATTATTCCTCTTTAGCCACTCCACCAGGAATGAGACCATCCATGCAGCCTCTCTTCTCTCAAGGCTCAACACTTTGGAATTAGTTCTACTTAACCTACTTTGTATCCTTAACTCTCCGGTTCAGAGAAACCATGATTTTGTAGCTTATCTGGCTAGTTTTGCTTATTAGAATGAAAGGGATGGTCTATTGTAACTTTCTACATCCTAATAAGCGGAATTCCATCTATGGAATACTTCTTAAATATATAGCCTGATAGTATATACCTGACACATTTTCTGTTTCATTCTGATTGATTTTCTAGATTTCTCAGGGCTAGGTTTCTAAATCTTTTCCCATTCTTCTCAAATCTTAACTCTCCATTTCTGTTCTCAAAAGTGATCTTGTGTCTTATTTTGAAATTAAAGTAATCAACATAAAATTATTTCAACTCAAAGATTAATAGTTGGGGAAGATTTACTGCTGAAATGGAATGAGAAAATTTGAGGGGATAGGATGCAGTAGTTCTTGGTAGTCCAAGACTCTAAGTAAAAAAAAAAAAAAAATTAAAAAAAAAAAAAAAAAAAAAAAAAACCGGAGAAGTAAGTCAGGTAATTTACAAAAATTATATATTTAGAGATAGAGAACAGTGGGTGTAAAAATGTTTAAAGAAAGCAAAATTTTGCACTCTGGAAGAATACCTTTCACAAGTGAGCTGAGAGGTCTGCAGCTGATCGTGAGGCATTGTTATTTATGGGTACAGAGTAGAGGAGGCCTTTGGGCTGCAGCCTGAGTGGCACATTGAAAATGTGAGGGACCTTTAAACACAGAGAATCCTCTCGATATATTTGCTAAATTCCATAGTTCAACTGGGCGGAAGAGATAAACCAAAACCTCCGAAAAGGAGATTGGGATATTTTCTAGTCCTGTGGCATTGAGATAAAGATTCTCTAGGGGAAGCGACTTGAACAATAGGTGAGAGTTGAAAGCACTTGAGGAAGTGGTGAATACACACTGATGATTTTCAACACACCCAGTTTCTTCCCTCTGTAGACATTGCCAAATTCTGGAGCTGCTTAGGCTAAAGAGCTAAACCAGAAATCTCTTAAAAACAAAGCTATTCTTAAAGTATCTAGGTACCTAGAAGATAAGGATCTGCTAGCCTTTCAAATGAAAGCTGGGCAGAGCCTTGTCCTCCGAACAGGGACAAACCAGAGGTAGTCTTGTTCATAGCAAAATTGCTACTCAGCAGTGTTCTATAATTCTGGCCTTATAGAGGAAGTAGTAAAAGTATATGTATGAGATTATGTCCAGTGAAGGACGAATAAGGAACTATGTAGGGTAACCACAAAAAGAAAAGGAAGAATGTGTAACAAATGAATACAGAGAAAAATTGGATACAGAATATGTGATAAATTTGAAAGAAGGCAAGAAAAAAATATAAAACAGACAGCTAAATTAGTAATTAAATGGAAAGAAATAGGCTAAATATTCCAAGCAAATGGCAAAAATTATCAGACTGGACAAATAATAATTACTTAATATAAGTACCTAGAAAGGTTGAGAGAAAATGATGGGAAAAGATACACCATCCAAATGCTAACTGAAAGAAATAAGTATGGACGTATTAATTGGGCAAAGGGGACTTTAATACAGTAAACACTAGTAGAAAAAGAGAACTACATTTTATAGTGTAAGGGGATTGATCCACCAGAGTTACCACAATCCATAATCTGTACCTAGTAAAATAACCTGAACATCTATAAACCAAAAATTTTATTTTGAACTAAAAGAAACAGACAAATATGCCACCACAATGGATGCAGGCATATAGGACACATATATACATTGCAATTAGCAGGTTTGATCTAATTATCATACATAGAACATTGAAACTATTAATGGTGATATTGAGCATCTTTTCCCTTGCACATGGAAATTCTACTAGAATTGACCGTGTGCTGGGGCCATAAAGCCTCAGCAAGTATCATTGGATTTTAATAAATGAATGTGTTGTTTTTATTACAGTTAATAAAAAGAACAAAAAAAAATTTCCAACTGCCTGTTAATTAAATACTATGCTTATGAATAATATATGATTCAAAGAAGACATTACGATGGATATTAGAAAATACTTTAATTGAAAATGAAGGTGAACTACAATGATCTGGAATGCTGCTGTAATGCTAAGATGAAATTTATAGTCTTAAATTTATGCATTGGAAAAGAAACCTTTTTTAAGGAGGTAGAAAAGGAATAGGAAATCAAACCTAAAAAGACAGAAGTAAGGAAATAATGAAGATGAATAGAAATTAGTGAGTGGAAAATAATTTTACATAGAGAAAATTGACAAAGCTAAGAAAAAGTTGGTTCTTTGAAAAGATTAATGTAATTGACCACTTAGCAACACAGATTGAAAGAGGATGGAAAGGGGGAGACAGATAAATTTAAATATTAGGAATGAAAAATGACACATCTCTACGGATCCTACAGTCATTAAATAGAGGTGTTTATGAACAGTTTTGTGGAGAATATGGAATAGGGAGAGAGGGCAGAAATTTTGAGTGCTTAGGGCTGGACCATTCAATATTAATAGACAATACCTTTGTGTAGCTGTTGAGTACTTGAAATGTGGCTAGTCCTAGTTGAGTTGTCCTGTAAGTGTAAAGTACCCAGCAGATTTTGTAGACTTACTATGAAAAAAATGTTTTAAAATCTTGTTTTTTATATGATTGCATGTTGAAATGATGGCATTTTGGATGTATTGGGTTAAATACATCATTAAAATGTCACCTGTTTCCTTTTTAAAATGTCACTAGAAAAAAAGTACGTACGTGGCTCACATTACATTTTTTATAGAGGTTATTATATTGGCTTTAAGATAGATACTGTTATTATCCCTGTTTTACAGCTGAGAAAACGGGTGTATAGAGGTTGCCATACAACCAGTAAGTGGCATCCTTGGCATTTGTACTTGGCTAACTGGCTTCAGAATCTGTTCTCTTAAGCATTACACTGTTTATGTGTTCTTAAAGGATATTAAGTCATTTCACTGTCATTTTTTGCAAATATCGAAGGATTTTTTAGTAGTAGGGTGACATGCAGTATGCATCAGAGAAGGTGGAAGGTGGAGACTGAAAGACTAAATGATTTATAGATTGAGAAAGGAGTTGGAGATAAATGTGTCATTCTAATCCCATCTAATGGACTAAGTTGTCAGGCATGGATAGCTCTGTTGATTGTATAGAGAGCTCAGCTTTTATTGATGGGTCTTTTTATGTCTTAGCTCCAGATTGTTATGTGCAACAAAGTGTATTGACACAATCAAGTACTTGTTCTCTGGCATCATGCTGCTCGATTCAAATCCTAGTGTTGGCACTTAAAAGTTGTGTTATCTTGTTGTGTTGCTATAAATTGTCCTTTGCATTCATAACACCTATCTCCCTAATCATCCACTTTTTCCCCATCTGATAAGTCCTTTATATGTATTTCTTAGTTTTTGTTTTTTTTTTCCCACTGAACTTGGCGCTTTCTGTACTCCCCCGTATACCAGTGTTTAATTACCACTTGTCTGATTTCTCTGCTCAGCTTCAGACCTTTGTTTCTACCTGGTTATTGGACACTTCCTTCTGGAATTTTGTAGCCACAGCAAATTTAGCTTGACTAACATAACACTTGTGTTCCCCAAATACTTCATATTTTGCCCAATTGTATTTTCATTCAACTGGTTTTTCAAGCAAAAACCTGTAATTTGTAACCTTTTCTTAATCAACTCTGTTCTGTCTCCCTAATACCTATTCTTTCCTTCTGTGTATTGCAGTTCTCTGCTGGTTGATCTCTCTGCCCTTAGAAATTTGCCATTTACTCTCCATCCCCCACTGCCAGTACCTTGCTACAAAGGGTTTCTCTTCTTCCTACCAGTCCCAGCTCAAAAGTGTAGTTTGCAGATGAGTAACACAGAATGGATTTGAGAATAAACAGGTAAATACAGGCACAATAGATGGGCCAAAAAAAAAATTGTTGAATGCAAGAAGAAATGAATAAATGGCAAGCTGCCTTTTAAGGGGGTGCAAATGTTTCCTCAGGAAAACCTTTACTGACACCTAAGACAAAGTTAGGTGTTGTTTCTTTGTATACCTGTAATTCCCATTACAATTTATCTTATTTGTCATGTGTATTTTAATCATGGCAGTCTTCTTCACTGTCATGACCATCCTGAGAAGAGGGAATATTAAAAAAAATTATTCTTTTCATGTGGTGTGTGCCTAATGTATATATTTGTTTTTAAACCAAAATATTGGAATTATGGAGAGGTTAGAGTAGGAATGCACTTTGTGTACACTGGAAATGAATCTTAGCAGATTATCTATGAAAGTTAGCCAGTTTGATGGGGAATAACTTTTCATCTTGTGTTAGGATTTTTTTTTTTTTTTTTTTTTTTTTTTTTTTTTTTTTTTTTTTTTTTTTTTTTTTTTTTTTTTTTTTTNGCCAGGGTGGAGTATTGTGGCACAATCTCGGCTCACTGCAACCTCCATCTTCCAGGTTGAAGTGATTCCCCTGCCTCAGCCTCCTGAGTAGCTGGGACTACAGTTGCACGATACCACTCCTGGCTATTTTTTGTATTTTAGTAGAGATGGGGTTTCACCATGTTGGCCAGGATGGTCTCCATCTCCTGACCTTGTGATCCACCTGCCTTGGCCTCCCAAAGTGCTGGGATTACAGGCGTGAGCCACCACACCCGGCTGGATCTTCTTTAATGTTAAGAGTATGTGCCAAGTGTGCTTAGAAACTGTTGTCTGATCATTATTATTCAGGAACAAACTCATGAAAATGTAAGCATGATTGTATTCATAAAGATACACTTTGAAAACTGCAATTGCAGTATTTGGGGTGTGTGATGTAAAGACTACAGACCTCTTTACTTTCTAAAAAGGATGCTTTTGGGAACTTTATTAAATATGCAGATTGAACACATATTTTCCTTTTTCCTATATCTCACGAAACTTGGCAAAGAAGGAAAAGCATAAGAGCTAAGGAATGAGAGCGGAAACAGCAGTGGAAGGAGAGGTTACTCAGATCTTGGAATGTGAATCACATATAGAAAAGTCTTAACTGATACAGCAGTACTAGAAGGCTGAAATCTTAAGTTCCACGAGAGACTACAGGGAAAATAGGGAAGAAAATAATCAAAGAAATAATAAAAAATAAGACTCAAAGAATTTTAGTATCAATTAAGTGCTCAGAGCAGTTGATGAGAAAAAGAATAAACACTGCATACATACCCTTTTAGAACATGATGAAATTTCAGAACCACAGATAAGATATTAAGAGCTTCTGGAGCAAATCAATTTTTAATCAAAGGATCAGGAATAAAAGTTATGTTAGACTTATTATCAGTAGTGGATTCTAGAAAATTGAGGGGACAGTGTTTTCTAAATTCTGTGTGAACTTACAAGGAATGACTTACAGCAAATTAAGCAAAAAAAAAAAAAAAAAGTCAAGGTATACAAAATCAAGGTAACGTTTGCTACTTTTATGTAGGAATAAGGTGGTGGGAATGTGGATAGATATATGAACACATGTTTATATTTGTAAACTGACACCGAATAGACAAAACAGCTTAATAAAAATGACTCCTATGGAGAAGACAGGTTATTCCTTAAATTGGGAAGAGAAACCCTCTAACTTTACTCACTATGCAAATTGTTTAGATGAAAATGAAAAAAAAATAAAAAGTTTCTTTCAGGGGCAGGTGAAACTGGACTACAGCTTTTCTCTGCAGTTTGCCATGTTTATTTCTTTATTCTTGATTTCTTCACACTTTATGCATTTTCCCTTCTTGTAACTGTAGATTTTGCTTCCTGGTAGTTATGAAAGTTTAAAACCTGGGGGAGAGTGGGCTTATAAATTTTCAATGTATTTTTGTATAGTCTTTTAAGAGTAGATTGAAGTTCTAAAAAGTGAGAAAACCTTTTTTTGTGAAAATATTTTAATTGACACTTTTAAGAGTTTAGTATCGGTAGAGAAACATTGTTAAAAGTATCTGATTTTACTTGCAAAATTACTATTTGCCCACGAGACAAATCCTTATAACATTGTCTTGTTTTTAGACTAGTTTGTTTCCATAATTCATTTAAATTCATAAAGATAACATTTTCATGGGTTGGACAATCTGTTGGGAAAGTCAATTTGAATTTCTTTCTCGTTTTGCAGTTTGCTTTCTATGATACATTGAAATTATTTCTTGGTATTCAAGTTAGTCTCTACATGATCCTTTCAATATCTTTGCTAGGTTTGATACAAGAGGCTGTTTTCCTATCTGCCTTTGGTAAGAACATGTCGTCCATCTTGCCATTCACGCCGCCAGTTGTGAAGAGACTGCTGGGATGGAAGAAGTCAGCTGGTGGGTCTGGAGGAGCAGGTGGAGGAGAGCAGAATGGGCAGGAAGAAAAGTGGTGTGAGAAAGCAGTGAAAAGTCTGGTGAAGAAGCTGAAGAAAACAGGACGATTAGATGAGCTTGAGAAAGCCATCACCACTCAAAACTGTAATACTAAATGTGTTACCATACCAAGGTAAGTTTTGTTAGATCCCAAGTTTGATGATCAAATTATGTAAAGGAATCTGAAGGAAAGTTACTGAATTTGTGTTCAAGTCGCCTGTAAAAAGTGATGATTAAAATATGACTGTTTTTAACCTTGTTGTATAAATTGTTTTTATTAGCTGATTTGTTTTAGAAATTATTTTCTTGAACAGTGAGAAGGTTGAATCAAGCTTAACATGTTACTTAGATTTATTATCTTCATTGCCTAAATTTGTATATTATCTTCATTTCTGTGATTGAGTGATACTTGAATAAAGAATGGAAACTTTTTCTACCACTAACACAGTAGCAACCTATGGTTTTCTCCCCTCTTGGTCAAAACTCATCAGTCAGGGGTGAAAAGAGGCTGCTCAATTTTTAATGAGTTTTATATGGTTTTTCTTTGAGTGGCAGCATTACTTCCAAAAGAATAGTGAGTTAGGTGGCTTCTTAAATGTTGTAAACATTAGTCAGACCTGTCTTAAAGACCTACCTCTTAGGTTAGAAGGACCTATTACTTTAAAAGGCTGAAGTTTTCTGAGGATAAATTGAATCATTTACAGATAAGTACCACTGTCATAGTATTTTTCTTTTTTAATAAAGTGGCAGGTGTTTTTAAATATGTTTTACTACTACTTGTATGCATTACGGGTTTTGGGGGGACTGTAAGAAATGTAGAATTCTCTAAAATGATTGTTTGCAGCGTTGTACCGTGGACTAGCATATAGCATGTGAAGCCATTCTACTTGGCTTTGAGCTTTGAGAAGGACACTTCTGATGCTTGTTAGATAATAGATTCCAATAACATGAGCGCAGCCTGTCTAGTTGGAAATATTAACGGTAGAATGTTTCTTGCCTTGTTTGGCGGACCATCCATTTCGTTCCCTTACTTGTTTTGTGTATATCTTAAAGGTTGCTTTTTTAGCTTGTTCATTTGTTTTACAAATGCTTATTGAGTGTTTGCTGTGTAGAAGGCACTGTTTCTAGACATATGGAGACACAGTGATGAACAAAACACAAAACTCCTGCCTTCCTAAGGGATAGAAATATATAGTAAACAAGTAAACAAATTAATTGTGATTTGATATGGTAATGAGTGCAAAGAAGGCAGCCAAATGCAGTGATATGATAGAATAATTTGAAGAATTAAAAAGCTGCTTTGGCTTGGATTGTGTTGTTTGAGTAGAGCTTCGAGAAGCAGCAGCCAACTGAGGGAAGAGACAGTGTGAAAACACTGAGGTGGGCTTCTTGTATTAGAAGATTTAAAAGGAGCCCAGAATAGATGGGCTTGCCCAAGGCTTCTATAGGACATCCTAGGGCATGGTGAGAGTTCGGATGTTAGTCTAAATATAACAGAAAGAAAATAAGTTTATTTGGATGGATTTTGAAGAGGATTTTTGAAATTCACATTTTAACCAAAATTTTTCTGGGTGCTGGAGACAAATGAGGGCATAATGGAATGTGTGGTAGGGCGGATAGAAGCAGGAAAATTAGGAGTCTGAGGAATCTAAATGCAAAATGATAGAGGCTGGACTGTGCTGTGGCTGTGCTAGCGCATAGGTTTTAGAAGTGGAACTGAGGATTTGCTGGTGAACTGGCTGAGCAGTCAGGCTCTATTTTTCATTGTGTAGTACCTGGTATTTCAGTTAGGTAACCATTTATCACATGCCTATTACGTGCCTGGCATGCTCTTCCTCACTGGAGATAAGATACAGTGTTTGCTTTTAAACTGCTTGCTTTCTAGTAAGGGAGATCAATTTTTTTAAAAAAGAAAAAGTTTATAAGACATGGTAGATGTTAGAAGTATGCTCAGGGGGACTACCTGGGGAGGAAGCTTGTGGAAAGTTTCCTTTTGGAGGAATACTGGTGCTTGAGTTGAGTATGGAAAAGGAGGAATTAGAGGAGAAGCCTGTTTCATCACATGTAGTGCAGTGGTGTATACTGGTGAAGTGTTCCAAGCAAGTTGGTGTCCTTAGAGTATAAAGTAAGGGGTGGTAAGTGGCCGGGGTGAGTGTGTAGAGGTAGTAAGGAGTCATTGCATGCTCTGTGATAGTGCACACTTAACCTGAGGGTGACTGGTGAGGTTGAGGGCCATTGAAGTGCCTTAGGGTCTGAAGGCTCAGAAGTCAGATTAATTTCAAGTGTAATGTGGGCTACAGTGAGAAAACTCCTTGTGAGGCTGTCAGGAATGGAGGCTGGGAGACGGGTTAGTAGGTTATCACTTGATCGAAGGGAGCTATGTGATACAGGCAGAGCGATAGAGCCATGTTTTTGTACAACTTCAACAAGGCTCAAGTTCATTGCAGTGAGGTTATCCACAGAGCAGAGCCTGAGAGGGTCTAATCTTTTAAGGAAGTACAACAGTATTAAAATTGGCCAGTGCTGGTATTTAACCTGTGGAGGTCTGAGGTCACCTTCATCATGACTCTTTTATTCCCTTTTTTTTTTTTTTTTTTTAACAGCCTCATTTGGAGATAGAGCTCTCTGAGCGCTCATATACTAGAGCTGCTTCATCATTAAAAACATTTTTTTTTTCTGCCCTTTGATGACCTGATTGATGATTTTAGATGTTGCAAAAATTGAGATTTGTTACTGATTGTGGTCTATCAAAAATTTTTTAACTTTCTGCACACTATAGCTTGGTGTCATATATTTTATGAAGTTTGTTTTTAGTAGAACAACTAAGTTTTGTCAGATTATTAGTGATTTCTTAACTACGAAACACACTTAAACGTAAGCAATTTAGTTGGAATTCAGGGAACTCATTTATATGTAGAGTGTAAAAGGTGGGGAGTGGGATGGAAAAGGTCTGTTATGGATAAATCCAAACCTTAGCTTAAACAGAATTATTCAAAATGTGATACACAGTGGATTTAATATAAGCACGTTTACTCAAAATTGCAAGTAAAATGTTAATAAAGTACCTTTATGGTTTTATAAGCCAAACATACAATAAAGTTCAACTGATGAAGAACAGGAAACAAATTACTTAATTATAAGAAATGGCAAATGTTTTCTGTTGAAATGTTTTATTTACTGAACAGTTCCTCCCCTCTACTCTCAGCCCCTTAATATTAGAGGGGGGTTAAAGTTAGGGCAGAAACATAGTCCTGGCTTTGTATCACCCCACTCCCCTCACCTTATTACTCTTGTTGCCTCTGGCAGTTTAGAACTGTAGTTAAAGATATGTCACTGTTACTTCCTTCCCAGCGTTTTCTGTGATGACAGTAATTTATAGGTAGAACTTAACCTCAATAAAAGCTACAGTGAGCTATAATAAAAAATTTCAGGAAGCTTTTTCATCTCAAACATTTTTGAGTCTGAGGAATGGGAGACAATTTGGTCATGAAGCCAGAATGGCAGTTTATATTTAGGTAAAGAATCAGACATAAGGAAAAGGCTTGCAATATATTATCCACAATAAAGCAAAATTGAAACTGCAGTGGGGATGTAAGGTTAAAGTAAAGGAATCTGAAATGTTAAACATTCTGTAAAGTTAAAAGTAAGGGATGGAGTTCTGTAGAGTTAAATGTGAGGACTATGGGGTCTAAAATGGCAATATTATAATAATTACACATAAATGTATAGGAATGCAAAATTTATTTTCGTATGCTTAAATTACAAGGACTTTCGTAGGGTGGTTCGCTGACAATGTAAACACATTTTTGATCTTTCATCCTAAGGAAAAAATCAGAATATTGTCAAAGATTTCTGATGTTCGTTTCAGTGTTGTTTTTCCTTTTTTTCCACCAGTCCATTGGAATCTGAATTGTTTTTAATAACAGTGAATTAGAAAAAAAAATCCAATCCTAACCTTTAGTTTCTTTAATAAAGAACACTGAGCTTATTTTATACCACAATTGAACAAGGATAACAAAAGAAAAGTTCATACCACTCTTATAAACATAGATGCAAAAGTTATAAATAAAATATCAAACTAGAGTTCAGTGGTTTATTAAAAACAAAATCACAAAAACATAACTAAGCACGGTTCTCACGCCTATAGTCCCAGCACTTTGGGAGGCTGAGGCAGGCAGATTGCTTGAGGTCAGGAATTTGAGACTAGCCTGGCAAAATCATATTTAAGAAGCACTTTACGATCATTACAGATACACAAAGGGCTTTTTATAACATTCCTATTCATATTTATAAATTAGAAATGGAGTTTTCTTAGCTTGATAAAGCATACTTCTAAAAATGTTAATAGTTATGAAACTTTTAGACATTAATTGACCAAATTTTTAGAAGTGACTATGGATGATCTTGAAAAGTCCTATAGTTTTTTCCTAATGTTTATATATAAAAGTATATTACTTTTATAGCCAACACAATTAAATGAGTAAATAGGACTTTGGGCAATTTAATTCTTGTCTCTTTATGACAAGACTATTCTTTTTAAAGTCAATTTTTCTGTTACAGAGCAATTCTATTTTTTTAGCATTCTCTTTTGATATATGTACGTTTATGACTATTTTTGCCTTCAAAAAGTATGTTACTAGCCGGACGTGGTGGACTACACATGTAGTCCTAGCTGCTTGGGAGGTTGAGGCAGGAGAGTCACTTGAGCCCAGAAGTTCCAGGCTGCAGAGTGCGGTGATTACATCTGTGAACAGCCACTGCACTCCAGACCAGGCAACCTGTCTCTTTAAAAATAAAAAAGTTACTTAAAAACATAAAAATAGTGAGAACCTGTCTCTTTAAAAAAAAAAAAAAAAGAAAGTGAGAGGGAGGGATATTCTAACCAAAGGAACTTGTGTGCAAAAGCACAATGGCAAGACAGAACGCAGCATAGTTAGGTAACCTGTCTCTTTAAAAAAAAAAAAAAAAAGTTACTTAAAAACATAAAGTAGTGTGTATGTAACTGAAAAATCAACCATGGTTATACAGTGGAAAAATCAGTCTCCTTCCCACTCCTGTTCTCTTGTCACCCAGTTTTCCTCTGTAGTGATCTTTATATTAGTAGTGCCTCATGTATCCTTCCAGGATGTTTCTTTTTAATGCTGCCATTAACATTTGGATTTTGTTTTGCTTCTTACAAACTTTTAAACATCAGAGTAATTAGTAACGTTATGCAGACTTGTCTTGGAATAGAGCAGTTCCAATTAAAACTATCATCTTTTATTTCTAACTTCATGTTCATACCCTTTTTCTTCTCTAGATAACCAGGACTAGCTAAAGAGAAGTATTTTTGAACTCAAACTATGGTATTCTTTCATTCTTAAGTGAGTGCTTTTTCATAATAGGATAATTCTTTCTTCTCACTCATACATAGGCGCGTGTGTGTGTGTGTGTGTGTGTGTGTGTCTGTATTGTAATATGTATGAAGCACTATGGTGGAGAGAACTCTGAATTTCAAGCTTGATAACCTGTTTTTTTTGTCAGCTTCTTCAGTATTGATGAGTGTAGGTCCTGTGGAATGTGACTGTACTTTTTACTATCCTCTCAGCTGTGAAAGGCAGTAGTACTATCTGAGTACTTTCACAGTATAACTTCTGGGTCCATTGGAATAATGTAAATGAGCTTCATAAGCTGTTAAACATTATAGCTAGGAATATGATTAATTGGAAAAATTCAGATATTTCAGGTCTTTGTTTTCTTTCAATTTTTTCCCCAAGAGAATTTAGACATTAAAATATATTGTCTCTGCTTAGAAAAAGATTTTGCCAGGCAACATTGCATAATGTGTAATTTATTAAATGTGTAATTTATTAAATGTATAAAATTTGTTGATAAAGTCAATTAGAACAATAAAACTTCATAAATACAAATTAGAACTTTGAGGTTATGGGGAATAGGGACTTTTTATCAGCCTTAGCATCCAGTTTGTCATACCGTGTTTGTAAATGTGAAAGCACTTGTGATGAAGTCAAGGATCACCTGAAACACACTTTGGAAGGCACTTTGCTAAATCCTGGATCTTTATCTGGTGCCTGCATTTACAGTTAAGTATTTAGAGGGGGCTCCTGTTCCAGGACCCTAGTATTCAAAGTCCCTTATGTATATGATACATTCTTACATGGGACATTTTTATCACTTACCAGGGAAAATACCTACCTGTCCTAAGACTTTTGTCCCTTTACAAAAATTACTGAATTATACCCAAATTAATTAATTTCTTTAATTTCATCATGTAACACCTGTTGCAATAGACAACATATCGACTTTTCTCATCCTGTTAATTTAATACATTAGCTTCAGGAAAAAGAGTCAACCTAGCTAAAATAATAGGCATTTAAAAATTAACAATAATCTTTTGTTTTCCCAACATCCTTGGTCTGTTTCCAGTCTTATCTGGAACCATTCCAGTCTACCCAGGTCATTTTTTTTTTTTTTTTTTTTTTTTTGAGAAAGAGCCCAAAATGTCATACCCAGGCCATTCTTACGTGACTGACTATGTTCTGGGAAAAAACCATACTGTTTACTCCTTCCCCTTCCTGTCTTGTAGTAGAGTACTTCCAGGCCTGTGTGGTCCTCATTGGCAATATAAGTAAATGTATCACTATCCAAAGTGCCTGAGATAGACAGTACCCACTTACGGACTCTGGAAAGGTGAGATGACAGCAAAACAGCGGTTTAGGATATCTTGCTTTAAATCTTCTCTTGTACTTAGACTAAAATCAAAACATTTCTTATAGGCTGGTTTTTTTTCTTTTTCTCTTTTTCAATGTAGATACTTTCTGTTGATCTACTTTGAGTTTAGTGGTCCTGTTTTTGTGCTGTATTCAGTCTGTTAAGCCTACATGAGTTCTTAATTTAAAATATTATATTCAGTTATAGTATGTTCATTTGGTATTATAGATCCCAAGTCTTTGTTGAAATTCTCCATCCATTTTGTTTATTTCCTTAATATATTTATGATAGTTACTTTAAAGTCCTTTGTCTGGCAGTTCTAATACCTGGATTGTCTGTTGGTCTGCTTCTGTTACTGTCCATTCTTCCTCAAATTTTCCTGCATTTTCATGTCATACAATTTGTATTGTATGCTATATATTGTGCACATTATGTAAAATTCACTTATAAAAGAAAGATCTTGTAAATGGTGCATTCTCCAGAGTATTTGACCTTACCTACCTATATCAGGTAGACAGAGAGGATGCTCATTTTAATCTGATTAGTGATTGAGCTGGGTTGGGGCTAGATTGCCATTTTAATTTGGTTTAGTCTGCCACTGGATTATACCTTTTCTGCAAACAAAGCTCTCCAGGGATTTTGGTTGAAAGCTTAGCAGACTGTCACCTAACCCCTGAAACACTGGGAGATTCACTTCTACCTTTTTGAAGTATGAGGTGACTTTCAAAGTATGAGCTCTTTACTCTCAGCTTTAAGATCTGATAATTATCTTGAGGGGGAATACTCCTGTGATTGTCAGAAGTTCTGTTTTTTATTTCTGAGAGCTGCTTTTCTCAGATCAAGCCTCATCCTCAGCTTGCACCTAGAATCTTCGCATGACCGCAGGGGGGGGAAGTGATAGGCATTTGCCAGTTCACCTAGAAAGCTGCTGTGCTGCAGTTTTAGTTCATATGGATCTCACTAGTTTGTTAACTCTCCATTGTCTTTTGAGCAAGTTTTTTTTTTTTTTTTCTTCCTTTTTTTTCCCTTCTAGTTATTGTAGTAAGAACATTGGACTGTTGTGACCTGCTTATATTTTACCTGGAAGTGGAACTGTAGCAGAATATTATAATAGGAACTATTCTGGTATTTACCAAATCTGAGATTTACCTGAAATCTGAGAACAGTAGATTGCAAATAACCTACATTCAAAATTGAGGTGCTTCAGTGTTCTTGCAGAATTTGCAGAAAAAGACTCCCTGAGTCAAGCATTGCTACAGTTAAAACCCATTACTCACCTCTAGGCTATATAAAGATTATGAGTTCAGGAGAAGGACCCCACAGAACCTTTTTTGGCGAGAGTAGTTTATGGTAAGGTCTTTCTCCCTTTTTTGTTAATTCAATTTGAGGGACTTGACAAGGATTTCTCAGTTTGACATGTGTCTGCTGAAGTTGGAGAGATAAATTGACTGGTACTTGACTTCTACCTGAAAAAGCCTAAAAAGTGAGATAAAGGCTGGCGCTGCCCTTTTATCAGTAGAATGAAGAAATGGCACAATGGGAGTGGCCAGCAGTTTTTCAGAGTTTGATAGATCAGAGATGGAAGAATTATCCCCATGGACTAAACAGACTTTAGTAAGACATAATCATTGAAATTGGCTTTCCTTGAAAGGATCAAGAGGCCATACTTGGTTGGAGGGTCACAATGATCCAGGCAGACCAGCCTGAGAAGTTCCTGCATCAGGAACTAACTGTAGGTAAGAGAGTCTTTAGACTCTCACCTCCGCAGGACCCCACCACATGACTGTCGCATCAGATTACAGTCCAGCCAGCCACATAAGATTGTGCCCTTTTTCTCTCAGATACCCTCTTCCTGCTATTTCAGAACCTAGAGGGGCCTTTAAAATAATATCTGGAGTACTGAAAGAGGTAGAGTGCAAAGAATTTAATGCGATAGTAAGATTTTGTCTTTGCTCAGGCTGGATTTTTAATTTCTGAAGAAATTAATACAAATATCTGGACATGACTGGAAAGGTGTTGAAATCTTTTTGAGATTTTGTGCAGACAGGATAAAAGCCGCTTGAGAAGAGCTGCTTGTTGGAGAGCAATGACTAGAGTGGTGGCGAGAGGGAGCTCGCTAAGTCCAGCTTGTTTCATGAGCTGTCTGTATCTTCATTTTGAAAGTTTAGAATTCCAAATTTAGTGGTTGCTGGGGACAGGGACAATATGTGGGGAGAACAGAGGGATGTTACGTGCGTCTGCATGAAATACATGCCATTTTAACAAAAGCATTTTTTTTTTTACATGCAGTCGTGACACTGGTTGCTTTATTTTCAACGAAAAGTTAAAACTACAATTTTCTTCTATTATCATCATTTTCCTTGAAGCATTAGTTTAGTCTTTACTCTCAAAATCCAACTTTTAGCTCTGCCTTTGGGTTATGATGGGAAGCACTGTGAAATGGTCTTCGTGCTCTTATGAAACTGTGATGATCACTAATAACACTTAAATTAGAACTGAAATATGTAAGGAGACTTCTAACTTCTTCACCTCAGCCTTTTGTGTTTTAGAATTTTGCTTATCTTTATGGCTTTATATATGTATATATATATATGTGTGTGTGTGTGTGTGTGTATATATACACACACACACACACACACATAATTTCTCTGAAATTTGCTAGTACAATGAGGGCTGAGGACGGTGACAGAAGATTATATTTATATTGAGGATGATAGGGAAATTGAGAGATACTGAACGAAAATTTATAATGAAGTTAAGTAATTTAAAAGGGTTTTCCTATAATTTTTATATGATGCCTTAGTTTGCATCCACAGCCGTAAAACATTAATCTATGTGCTTAAACATTTGCCTAAACATTTTAACATGTTATCTAAACATAACCTCTGTGTGAAAGCTGTTTATCATATTCAGAGTGCTGTACAAATTTGAGTTGATTTTATTTTGTGGGATGCTAATTTTCAGACATTGTCAGATTACAAAAACATCACAATCAGTTAAGCATTATAAAACTGTATAAAAAGTTGAATTTCATGAAATCATATTCTGTATTGCAATCCTTGTTTTATGTTTGATGTACAGTCATCCTTGGGATACCCCATAACTCCAAAATCTGGAGAGCTCAAGTGTCTTTTATAAAATGGCATTGTATTTGCAAATAACCTGTGTACATCCCTGCATATATTTTGTTTTGGAGGTGGATAGGGAGACAGTGTCTGGCTCTGTCGCCCAGGCTGGAGTGCAGTAGTGCAGTCTTGGCGTACTGCAACCTCAGCTTCCTGGGCTCCCGTGATCCTCCTACCTCAGCCTCTCCAGTAGCTGGGACTACAAGTGCATGCTACCATGCTAGGCTAAATTTTTATTTTTGGTAGAGACAGAGTTTCATCATGTTGCTCAGTCTGATCTTGAACTTCTGGGCTCAAGTGATCTGCCTGCCTCAGCCTCACTTACAGACATGAGTCACCATGCCCAGCCTGTATTCTTTAGTATTGTATTTTTTTTAAATAGAGTTTTTCCTCCAGTATTTTCTACCCATGGATATGGAGCCCACAGATATAGAGACCAGTCATGTATTCCAGATTTTTATGCACTTATTTTAAGATTAGAATGACATGTACTTATATTTATTTCTTTTGTCATTTAAAATACATGTAATTGTTAAAAAAAAAAAAAAAATGCATATATTGGCCAGATACGGTGGCTCATGCTGTAATTCCAGTACTTTGGAAGGCCGAGGTGGATGGGTCACTTGAGGTCATGAGTTTGAGACCAGCCTGGCCAACATGGCAAAACCCTGTCTCTACTAAACACACAAAAATTAGCCAGGCCAGGTGGCATAATTCCAGCTATCTGAGAGGCTGAGGCATGAGAATTGCTTGAACCCAGGAGGCAGAGGTTACAGTGAGCCAAGATTGTGCCACTGCACTTCAGCCTGAGGCAGCAGAATGAGACTGTCTTGAAAAACTAAAATATATATATATATATTTGTATTTACATATACAAATATATATAATGTATATGACTAAATCTAGAAAATTGATAAGCGGTGTTATTAAAGTAAATGTACCTGAAGCCTTTCAGTGCTCGTTTTTTTTTTAAGTAAAAAGTTTCTAGTTGGAAGGGCTTGAAATATTTCAAGCAACCATTTTTAGAATTGATATTTAAATCTTTTCAATAGTAGAGATTTATGTGTGTGGGAGATGTTTTTTCAAAGGCAGCAGAAATATCAAGCAGTATCTCAAAGTAGAGTTTTTAATACAATATTTGGAGGTAGAGGTGAAAAATATTGAGAAAGTTTTTTTCAATCATCACCTGGCCCTCCTCCTAAGAAAGGCTATACTATATCTAAGATGAGTAGAAATGTCAATTTTATTCTTAAAGCACTGTGTAACTTATTGGACTGTGACTGTGTAAGCTCTGTTGTTTCCCCCTATTTTTTATTTAGTTATTAATATTTGGAAACCAAAGCTTATTTTAATTTGGAAGGGCTCTATCAAGCTACTTGTCCAAAGAAATTTTATTTCCTGAGAAGATACCTCTTACAGTGAAATCTTCAGTTTTTATAATTAAACATGTACTGTAAATGTTTTATATACCTGGGATACTATACCAGTGTTACTGTTTTAGTTTTGATTTGTTATGTTTATATTACTTGTTTCTTATTAGTAACTATATGAGGCGGAATCATGTTGGTAATTAAGAATGTGGCCTCTGTCTCTGCCACTTGCTGGCTGTAGGACCTTAGACATGTTACTTTATCTCTGTGCTTCCATTACCTCATTTGTCAAATGCGGACATGCCTGATTGACATCATCATTTCCATAAAATGACGTACTTTCTTGAATGTTCATGGCAGCTTTATTCACAATAATTAAAACCTGGCAACAGGTCAGGTGTCCATCAATATAAGAATGACTAAACATTGTGCCTGTAATGAAAAACTCCTTAGCACTTAAAAAAAAAGTCATATACATTAACATGGATGAATCTCAAAATCATGCTGAGTCAAAAAAGCTAGACCCAAAAGAATATGTACCATATTCCATTCATAGACTTTCCAGAAGATACTGCACCTACGGTGAGAAAAGATCAGATTAGATTAGTGGTTGCCTTTGGGGATGGGGGAATGGGTGGCAAACATTGAGAAAGGACGTGGGTGATGATCTTGACAGGGTTGAAAAGTATAAACTTAATGCATCTGAGAAAACTCAGGTGGTACCATTAAGATGTGTTTCATGCTATGCAAATTTTACCTAAAGTAAAAAAGAACAGCAAACTCTACTTAATGTGCATTCTTAAGTGTCTGGATTTGTGGTATCTGCACCTTTTTTTTTTTTTTTTTTTTTTCTGAGACATGGTCCAGCTCTGTCACCCAGGCTGGAGTGAGTGCAGTGGTGCAGTCACTGCAACCTCCACCTACTGGGGTCAAGCCTCGGGTTGGCCCCCTGAGTACTAGGAGCACAGGCATACATCAGCAAACCCAGCTAATATTTTGTATTTTTGGTAGAGATGGGGTTTGACCATGTTGCCCAGGCTGCTCAGGTACAACTTTATGTTTAACGTTCCAAAAAATAAGAGATGGAAAGAGAGGTTAAGTAAATAGATGTTAGAGCAAAGAAAAAAAATTTTAATTGCAGAATCTAGCTGATTAATATGTAGGGTGCTTACTCGTAACTCTATAGGATGTTTGAAATTTTTGTAATACAGAACTCAGGAGAAGATGGAAAGCTTGTTCATTGAAATATCTGAGAAGTTGGAATAAATAGTTGGAAACTGTTAAGTTTTTCTTTTCTGAGGCATTTCTCCCCCAAAAGTTTGCTTGATCCTTTTATGTTTTATTTTTTTTAAACTGGGATCTCTCTGTTACCCAGGCTGGAGTGCAGTGGTGCATCATAGCTCACTTTGGCCTGAAACTCTGAACTCAAATCATCCTCCTGCCTCAGCCTCCCAAGTAGCTGGAACTGTAGGCTTGTGCCACCATGCCTGGCTAATTTTTTAATTATTTTGTAGAGATAGATGGGGGCCTCACTTTGCTGTCCAGGCCAAGACTGCTTGATTCTTAAGAACGTGTAGGGACCCAGCTCTACAGAGCTTTCCGCAAACTTCGATAATGGAATTAGTTGTTAAAATTGTGCTTGTTACATGAGCATCTGAAACCTTGGAATAAAGCCAAGGTCTGATACTTGGATGTATATTTGAATTTACTGTGTTATTGATTAGAAAGACTCAGCATGAGTTTATTTTTTAAAATTGTTTTGTGTGTATTCTTATAAAATTATAAGAGTACCACAGCATTGCGTGGTGAGCTCTACTTAGAGCTGTGTACAGCTCAGGTATCTGGAATGTAGACATGCTCTGTTCTGATTTGAAACTTAGAATAAAACCCTGATTCCTGGGATGCACATTTGGTGACTCTATTTTTGAATGGTTACTGTTACTACAAAATAAAATTGAAAAACATTTTTACACAGCTAAGGTTTAAGCCAGTTAAGAATCCTGTTAAGCTGTGGCTACATTTAATTACTGCCCAGTTGTGCCTTAATTATGATGGAATGTGAGCACTTACTAGCTACTGAAGATTCAACGTTTTTGAAATAAATTTCTTACTGTATTTCTTTTATATTTTCAATTTTTCAAGAATATCTCAAGTTTTCAAGAGAGACAGTTTTTTTTGCATTTGTAATACAGCAACTTAAAAAATCATTTGCACCTACTTATTTCTCAATCAGGATTGTCTACTTTTTGCGATCAAAATATAGGGAAGAGACTGGATTTTGAGGCACATGAAAGGCTGTTAATCATTGATGAAGAATTTAAGTTTAATCAAAGCAGTCACAGTGTTTTCAGTGATGTGATAGATAAATGACATTTAAACATTTGTAATTCAATACTACAGTCTATTTTGTGTCTTTCAATTATATTTGTAGTGAAGATAAAGTACACAGGCACACATAGTACTTGTAATTATGGAGACCTAAAAAAATTATTACAATGATTAGCTCTTCATTCCTGAGCTGTTTAAAATCTAAACTTTTAGTCTACAATGAAAGGATTATTTTAAGTAGAAATAATTATGGATGCATAGTTGCAAATTGAGTAGATCGGTAGTCAAGAGCTGGAGCCTCAGGTAAAGTTCCTTTTGTTGATACTATTCTGCTAATTTATTAACTAATTTTGCTGAGTGTTGGGCATGCTTTAATCTTACCAAGGTGACAGCTTAGGTTGTTATCCTTTTGATTTGTTTAAATAAATATACTGTTTAGGCAAGAAGATCATGAAAAATAACTTAGTAAAACAATGGGGTTTGTTACTTTTGACATTGGTTGTCTAACTGCAGCAGTAAGTCTTGCAGATATGGCAGGAACAGTAAAACTGGTTTAAAGGGTTACCAGATTCTGTGATATGAGCCCCTTTTTACCCAAAGTTGGTAGTGTTTTCTTAACTCTCACTGCTTCTCTTTTCTTTCTCCATAACAGATGTGAATATATATATATGTATATATATATGTATATCCTTAATGCAAAAAAGGTAGTATATTAATTGACATAAACATATCAATGATTGGAACAAAGTGCCAAATGTTAATTTAGATGTGTATATATGTAGGCAAGTGTATAATTTGTAAATTGTACACTAGATATTAAATTTTAACTTCAGTTTTCAAAAGTCAGCTTATTAGATGAAGAAAATCTTTAATGTGTTTATTTTACTGATACTCATTGTAAAAGTTATTACTAAGGAAATTTGATAAGGATTTCTGTCAGGTTTACTATCAAGTCATCCTGTTAGTTTAGTGATTAATATACTGTATGCCAACAAATGTAGTTGACATCTTAGTATATTTATGACTTTAATAACTCTTTTACTTCTTCTCCCCACATCTTTTTAAATTCAAGCTAGATATATAAGTAAGAACGTTACATAGTTGATAGGGGGATAATCTGTTGTTAAGAAACTGTTCCATGCAAAGAACTTTGGGACTTTGCATGAGATACTAACGTACGTATACTTGTTCATCTGTGAATTGATGCAGAAACATCACTGTAGTTAGTTAATGGTCTGTTACATCTTATTTCATCATATTGTAATATTTGACATTAATTTGTTAGTAAACAATATCAAATTTGTTCAGGCAAAATTTATGAGACAATTTTTGCATGATATTTTTCAATACATAAGAATTTTAAGAATATCCTGAAGTTAGGTGGCCAAATAAATTTAGGAAATGTTGAGCCAATGTGTTTGGGATATTGCTGTCATTGTTATAATAACTTAATCTCTTTAGGATATATTGTTGATTTCACATAACAAATAGTCTTAGTTTAACATTTTCAGACCTATTTTCTATCCTTACTACTTTGTAAACAGCTTGTTGTTGTACACCTTCATGTTTTTCACATTTGAGAATTGTGCAGACATTTCTTGTGGACTTCCTTTAGTATTATATAAATGTAAATAAACGTACTTAAGTGCAAACTTATGCTAACCAAAAGACAAATTTATACTCAGTTATGTAACCCACAAAATTCCGATTACCATCAATTTCATAGGTGATGGATACTGTTTTTACATAACTTGCAGGTTACTGTGAGGGCCATAATCCATTTAGTCTTACACAGTACTTGATATGAAGTAGCTAGCTTATGAAGACAATTGTTATTAAATACTTGTTTCTAAGATGCATGTTTTTTTCACTTTGGGATGCACCTTATAAATGAAAGAAGTTTTTCAGGTGTTACATTTTGTTGCATTTTGAAGTAGATTATCTTAGATTAGTGAAATTTATTGCACTTGTAAAAGGCTTTTTATATAGTTGTTATAATCAGTGCAACTTCTCTAAAATTTTCCCTGTGTTTGTTTCTTTTAATATTATTTAGAAACTGGCCATACCTGCAGTTATAACTTGCACTTTTTATTAACAAACTGAAAACCTGGGAGGTGTAATTTTCCCCCAGTGTTATGTAGAATGTTATGATTTAATATGACTAGGAATATTATAATCCACTTTTTGTACTATGAAAATACCAGTTGGGTCACCAAATATGTTGTTTTCTGGCTGGTACAGAAAGACCTTTGGAAGCTCAGGGTGTTGTGGGGAAATACATTGTAATTAGACAAAATTAATATTTAAGGACGAGTGGGGGATTAAAACCTACCAAAAGGCATCTAAAAAATTGACCTGGTTTGCTAGACATATTAAAGAACTAGTAGTAAAGTTAATAGGTAGCTAGAAGGGGCAGCTGACATAAATGCATGTGGAAGGAAATCGGTACCAAAGGTTCATGTGAGACAGAAAGGACATTGTGTCAGAAGAGAATGATCAGGGCTCAGGCTGCCGTGTTATTGTTTGTCTTTTATAGTAATGCTCAAACTGTGTTTTAAATTATGCAGTACAGAACTAATGTGCCGCTGATATTTAGTTATATAAGGTTAGAACCATATCTTTATAGAAACATCGAGATGACATAAACTTGCATTTAATTCTCTGGTGATATTTTCTTTTATTTTTAAAATTTTGGTGTAAGACAATACATTCACATAGTTCAAAAATATGTATGTTTATGTGTGTATACACATACAAGCATGCATACACACAAACATACATTGGAATGTCTTCCTTCCCACTCTGTCTACATCTCAGGTAACTACTGTTCATGATGTATGTGTGTCTTTATGCATATATTAGCAAGTACTTATAGATCTTTTTACCTGTCCTTTTTTAATAGAAGGAATAGCATATGTTAGAGACCTTTCCATATCAATTCATAGGGTATCTTCATCTTATGCTAAATTGCCTTATGAATTTTTTGTTGGGACTTTTCTGTTTTGGGTTTTACTTTTTTTTGTGGTCTGTTCCTTTTTTTCAGGTAAAATTTTCATATGGTGAAGTGCACAAATCATATATTCAGTTTAGTTAGATTTGACAAATGCATATACCTGTGTCAAGATCATTTCAATCATCCAGAAAGTTCTTTCATACTCTTTCCTAGTGGTTCTCCTGGAAACAACCACTGTTGGAAATTTTTCACTTTGAATTTGTTTTGCCACTTCTAGAACTTCATGTAAGTGGAATTATGCAGTGTAGATATTTTAATGTTCAGCTTCTCTTGATCAGAATATTCCCAAGATTCATTCATGGGTCAGTAATTCTTTTTCAATATTGTTTTGCTATTCAGGATTCTTAGTATTTCCATTTGCATTTTAGATCAGCTTGTCAGTTGCTACAAAAATATTTTTGCTGAAATGGTGGCTGTAATAGATATCAAACAAATAGGCAATAGTCATTAGGGAATTAGGGCAGATGGACATCTTACTATTGACCCATCTGCTGTATCTCTATATACTTAGCTTTTAAAAAATATCTTTGAGCAAAGTTGAGTTTGAGCAGAGTTCACAGTCACATTTTGATGTTTTTCCCTTGTGCCTCTTTCTTTACAGGATATCCTCCTTCTTTTTTCAAACTCTCTGGCAGCCCCAAATGTGTCCTCTGATTCTAGGTCAGTAAAACTGCAGTTTTCTAAAAACAACAACAAAAAAACCCTGCAGTGTTCTGTTTGAATTCTAGTTGCCCTGCCTAGCGGTGACTGGGGAGTGCCCTTGGGGACACAGCCACAGAAATGCAGCTCTTTTCCAGTGCAGCTTGCAGCTTTGACAGGTGGTCCTCCCTTCAACTTTTGTCTGTTTTTGATCTGCCTCCACTGTTTTCAGATAGTTGATTGTTATATTTTGTTCAGTTTATCATTGTTACGTGAAGGAATGTTAGCCTGACTGAGGCTGCTCTGCCATTACTGATAGTAGAACCTCCCTTCTGTTTTGTGTATTTTGCTAATTGCATACTGTTTTAATTATGGAGAATTTATAATGTGGTTCAGAATCTGGTAGGGCAAGTCTTTACTATTTCTTGTTAGAATTTTTCTGGTCATATTTATTTATTTTGGCATATTGTAGTATTTGGACTAACACCTGGATTTTAAAAAAATTTATTGAGATTGTACGAAATATATAAATTTGGTAGAAGAATTATCTCTCTGATGATATCTTCCTGTCTAGGGTCATATGTTTTTCTCTTTGCTCAGTGTACTTTTGTGTTCTTTAGTTATGTTTCAAATGTTTCTTTGTATAGTTTGACACAGTTATAATTAAATTTATCTAGATGCTGCTTATACAGCTCTCATTATCTAGGGGGAATTGGTTGTGGGATTTCCCACTGATACCAGAATTAGTGGATGCTCAGGTCTGTGATATAAAATGGCATTGTAAGGCTGGGCGTGTTGACTTACTTCTGTAATCCCAGCGCTTTGGGAGGCCGAGGTGGAAGGATCACATGAGTCCAGGACTTCAAGACCATATTTGGCAACACAGTGAGACTTTCACTCTACAAAAAGTGTTGAAATTAGCCAAGGGTGATGGCACATGCCTGTAGTCCCAGCTACTCAGGAGGCTGAGGCGGGAGAACTACTTGAGGCTGGGAAGTCAAGACTGCAGTGAGCCTTATTTTAAAAATAAAATGGCATTGTATTTGCATATAAGCTATGCACATTTTCTCATCTTTTAAGTTGGCTGTTCCTGACCTTTTTGGCACCAGGAGCCAGTTTTGTGAAAGACAGTTTTTCCATGGACAGTGGCAGTGCAGTGATGGTTTTGGGATGAAACTGTTCCACTTCAGATCATCAGGCGTTAGATTCTCTTAAGGAGTGCCCAACCTAAATCCCTCACATGCGCAGTTCACAGTAGGGTTCTCGCTCCTATGAGAATCTAATGCCGCTGCTGATCTTACAGGAGGCGGGGCTCAGGCGATAATGGTCTCTCCCCTGCTGCACACCTCCTGCTGTGCATCCTGGTTCCTGACTGGCCAAGAACCAGTATCAGTCTGTGGCCTGTGGCCTTGGAGACTCCTGCTTTAAATCATCTCTGTATTATGCATAATATGTAATACAATGTAAATGCTGTGTAAATAGTTGTTATATTCCATATTGTTTTTAAATTTTATATTTTTCTGTTGCATTATTTTTTAGTTTTTAAAATTTATTTTTACTTTTTTTGATCCACAGTTGGTTGAATACAAGGATGTGGAACCCTTGGATACAGAGGACTGTGTTTTGTTATAAACTGGATTATTTTTAAAAAATATCTTTTATTATGTAAATAGGCAATGGTTTTACTAGCTAGAAGCAAATTTAATATTTTTAAATAAACCTTTCAATTTTGTTAGGTATGATTATGATGGAACTGAGGCTTAAATATACCCTATGACAGAAGTTGGAAAGTGGCAGAATTAGGGTTGGGGTCTAGATCAGTCTGCCTCTAGATTGATTGCAAATTCTTCATAATTACTGTTTATTCTTTTCTGATTCCTTTCAAGGATTAAATAAAGTACAACTTAAACTTCAGACTCTATTTTAGATTCTGGTTTTCATGTCAGTCTCAGAATAACTTGAGTGAAATGTTTTGATAGCAGAGCAAATAGCCTCCTGTGCTACACTTTTGTTAATTATTTTCGAAGAAGAGTCTGCTATATACCATTTCTTTAATAAACTCAGACTCACAAGTCTAGAATTTAGGTGACTCTGTTGTGATTTAAACTACATCGTGTTATATATTTCCAATAGTTATTTGACAGATCTTTTAAATCATTAATGTCAGGGTTTTAAATCAGTTTATCTTTGGAAAAAAGGCAAAGGTCTAAGTTAGCTGTAATTTACCTGGCGTTTTCTGACTTTTATTGTCTGGTAAATATTGCAGCCTGAAAAAGCAAGAGAATCTATAAAACACTTCAGTGAGGTGCTGGAAAATTTCTGAACATGTTTTGTTTTGAACCGTCCGGTCACTGTAGCCCCTAAAGCCGATTGTGTCTTGTTCCTGCAGCCTGATGGCTATGCGACAGCACCTGTAGCACTGAAGCTGAGGATACCCCGTGATTCTGTTGCCTAGCCACAGGAAGCCAGCACTTCTCACCATTGCCCTTTGAAATGTTGATCCAGTTAAGCTTACTAACGTGTAAATTTTAAATTTTATCAGCTCCTTGATTTATTTTCAAAAGATGTTTTGAAATACTCCTTGCTCCGCATTGAAGTTTTGATGATTTTGTAATATGTGAGAAATGAACTTTTCAGAAATTATCTTTTGACTAGCTTAAAAAGTACAACTTAATACCTGAGACATTGGCTGTCAAAAGTTCCATTCCAAAACTTTGTTTTAAGCTCTTTCCCTTCTCTCACTGACCAGAAGTTACTTTGACATGAAGTAGAGGTAGAGAAAAAGGGAGAATTATCTCCGGGCTGCCCATAGTCTGGAAAGAAATATGAGAGAAAAATTTTAAGGTGCTATACTAAATTAGAGTGATTTCGAAATCTATTCTTTGTCTATTCTAGTGATAAGAGAACAAAGTAATTTTCAGTAAAACTTAGAAGTATCGTGACCAAATAACCTAAAAATCTTAACCGTGAATGTATGTCTATTGGGATTTTTTTTCTATATTAAAAATCAGTTGACATTTGTTTTTAGATAATTTTTTTGAAAACTGGATTGTAAAATGAAACGCTGTTAGTAAAGCTCATGGCACAGGTTTTAGATCTTTTGAATAGAGGAAATTGGAAAGGGCATTATAGGCGTGATTCATTGAGCTAGAGGGCATTGGTGTTCACATTTTAAAAACATAATCATGACTTATCTGGAGTCACATGTTCCATTTTATTGGCTTCCTTCATATAGAAAATATAGTAACCAGCACTAAATGCCTGTGAAAAAGTGAAGCAATTGTATATTTTCTGGGTGAAGGAAGTATTCTGTACATTCTCCATGTTTTACATCATGGTATTTTGAATAACCATGCTTCCATGTTCACATCAATTTTTTGTTTTTCAATTTATGCACAGCACTTGCTCTGAAATTTGGGGACTGAGTACACCAAATACGATAGATCAGTGGGATACAACAGGCCTTTACAGCTTCTCTGAACAAACCAGGTGAATATTCTGCCCTCTGTTGAATCCTAGAGATCTTGTGGGAGGGGGGGTATATTTTGGAAGACCTATATGGGGTTGCTTAGTATAATTTTGCCTAGGATGTTTCCTTAATGTAAAATAAGGCATAGCATTTAAAATATCTGCTTGCCAGTATAACAAATATATTAAATGTTTCAGCTGATGTTTTAATCAATGCACTTCTAGTTTGAATCTTCTTTATTGTATCCCCTAAAGAATAAGAAGTTTGATAACTATTTATTTTAGCTTCAGATCAGATTATAATCTGTTGTTGGGCTAATTTTTAAGTAGATACATGATCAGTTTTGCTAAATTTGTTATCAGAATCTCTTTATACTAATAAATACATATTTAATGAACCCCTTATATCACAGTTAACAGTAGGTTAACTCATTTTTATGTTACTTTTAAAAATCATTTCATTCTCTTTTTTTGCATATGGTATTTGTTCATTTCATCTCATCATATACATTACCATCCACATTTATTTGTGAACTATATAAATATACCTCAGTTCTCAAAACAGTCATAACTGGGTAATGAGTTGCAGTAGTCTGAGGAAGTTACTGTCACATCATTGTTGGTATTTATCATTCTTCACACTAGTTTCTTTTTTGACTGTTCAGTCACCTCCAGAATTAATACCCTTAGAAGCATCTCTAAAATGAGTTTGATTGACTAAACATAGAAGTTGAGAAAGTATTTCCAGTATAACTGCATAATACTCTTTTTTAAAAATCAGTTTTTCCCAAGTAGTTAGCCTTTCATTGGCATTTGAGTCATTTATGTGACATATTTATAAGAAACATTTGCTAGTGCTGCTGCATACTTTTATCAGATCCATTAAATAGTACATTTTTCTTCTTGATTCTCACTAAAACTAACTAAATGGCTGTCATTCTTTTCTTTATGCTCTTAATGTACTAATTTAGTCCATTTGACTACATTTTTTTTTCTAAAGTTCCCTCCTTTCTTTTTCCCTTGCTTCCCAATAGGTCTCTTGATGGTCGTCTCCAGGTATCCCATCGAAAAGGATTGCCACATGTTATATATTGCCGATTATGGCGCTGGCCTGATCTTCACAGTCATCATGAACTCAAGGCAATTGAAAACTGCGAATATGCTTTTAATCTTAAAAAGGATGAAGTATGTGTAAACCCTTACCACTATCAGAGAGTTGAGACACCAGGTAGGAACGTTGCAAGTTTTTTTCCTGGTTTTGTATTAAATGCCTGAACTTAAGTATATTTAGGTACTGTTGTGACCCGGGAAAATTTTAGTGTAAAATTCTAATAAATTACCTTAAATTGTGCATATTATTTGATGGTAAAGTGTTTTTTATTTTTAAAAAATTTTTAATGGGAAAACATATCTTAGAGGGAAAAATATGTCTTTCTTGGAATAGCACATGACTTGGCATGAAAGTACGTATCCAGGAAATACTGTAGATTGGCAGTCTGCTTAGAGCTACACTGATGTGCTTCTACATGTCTTTGCTGCAGTAACATATTTTCAAGCATTTTGCACTTGGTGTGCTTTTAGAAGTACTTTAATGACATCGTTTGTATATAAGCTGTTTAGTAAAGCTTGTGACAAGACTTTTCATTTAGTTAGCTGTCTACCTGAAACTATTAAAAAAAAATAGCAGTAGCTGTGAAAATTTCCTATATCTGATTTTACAGATAAAGACATTGTTAACTTTTCCAGTGGGAATTTATGAACTTTTATGGTAATATAATATTACCAGGATCACATTGTTCCCAAAAGTTTGAGATAAATTAGAACTTGGAAATTTGAATAGTAGACTATGTAAGTTAAAGGCATAATCAGATTTGTCATTTTTTCAATAACGGACACTTAGTTAAATACATAGTCAAATAGGTGGACCCTAACTTTAAAAATTAAGCTACAACTGCTTTGCCTTCTTCTTGTTGCAAACTTAAAAAGGTCCCCCCACTCTCCTTTGCTCTTTGCCGTTAACTTGGATTTCTTGAACTTTTTCAGTTTTGCCTCCAGTATTAGTGCCCCGACACACTGAGATCCTAACAGAACTTCCGCCTCTCGATGACTATACTCACTCCATTCCAGAAAACACTAACTTCCCAGCAGGAATTGAGCCACAGAGTAATTATATTCCAGGTATTTTTGCCTTCTGAATCTCCTAAAACTTGGATAGATACAAATTTTGTTTATAAGCATTCAAGTATTAGTAAATTGTGGTTTCACTTTTTAAAAAATGCTTTTTAGTTTTTAATAGAAAAATCTGGTTTGTTGGGCGAGTATCTTGTGAAATGTATAAGCCTAGTACATTAAACAGTTTTGTTTGGAGAAGAGTTTTACTTTATATTTCATTTTCTTTTGCAGTGACTTTAATCAAAGTACTGTGAGAAGCAGAAAAGAAAAGATCTTAGTAAGTTTGTCTTAGTTGTTGAAGCTAAGCGAGATGCAGAATGTAAGCAAAACAAATGGTGTAGGAAAAAAGAACCCCCGAAGCATATGTAACTGAAAATCCACCCAGTGATCATTTTTTCTTAGCTAACTTGGTAATATTGAACAGAAATGTAACATTTTTATAAGAAATATAATACTTAGTTTTATAGACATAGCAACACTTCCATGTTATACTGAACATCAGAAAACCTCTGTTTTAATTATGTTTTGTCTATGTCTCAGTAATTCCTGATGAAAAATGAATTCAGCTACATGGTTCTCAAATTTTGTTCTAATATATTATGTGATCTAGTAATACTCCACCATATGATATCTGGCTTTTTCATTTTTTATTTTTTTTAGGAGAACAACTAATACTTTGTTAACTTTTCTTGTATGTTTCCCTTTTTGTTTGATTTTAAAATACAGTTTTACTACTTATTATTTCTTGTACCCATGTTGGAAATAATGCTTATTCATTGAAGATAGTTTTTAATAGAAAAGGAAGAAAAAAAGAAAAGATAACTAAGAAAAGAAGTAGTATTTTTTTTTTAATAGCTGGTTTTACAGATGGGAAGTGGTTTTTGATTGTTTCAATGTATATTTCTTTGATTACTGTTTTATTCCAGAAGAGGATTTAAGGCTACTTTTTGGGTTTTTAAGAAACACAAACTACCTAAAGTTAAGAGACGGAGTGGGTGTGGTATAGTGTGATACACTAGGATGAGGGAAAACATGAGACTGTGAAACAGGGCAATTGCTAGGTAGAAAAATTTGGTTTTACTTTTGTAAACTTGGCTGGGAATGGAGTTTTGTGAATGTTGCTGTTGGGAAGGGGAGGCATTTTAAGCCATTAGTGTGGGAATTACTGTTATTCAGCCAGCAATACTAAGAAACTTAGGTATAAGCATGCAGTATTATAACACACATACCCAGTAATTATTTGGAAGGATATTCACCAGAATGTTTAGGGGCTTTTACTTGTGAAAATGTTCAGGCTCATTTTTCCTTTCTTTTTTATTCCTTTAATTATTTAGATTGGAATATTTTATAAAGTAGAAAATAGAAGTAGATTATACCCATTTGCTTTTCTAGACAGTGGGGCTTTATCCAGTTCCAAGCAACAGCAAAACCACTTAAAGGAAATTTTAACATTTTCTTGAAAATGCTAATAGCTTTATTATTTATTATAATGATAATGGAAAAAATAGGATACACATTTTAAGGTTGAGCATTTCTTTCTGATTAGATCTTTGAGATACTGGTTAAACTCACAAAGCTTAGCTCTGTTTAATTTTATTAGTTTTAATTTTTAAAATATGCATAATATGTAAACTTATGTTCTTTATTGTTTGAGTATATGAAGATAGTGTATTCTTAGAATTTTTGTTTTAAAAATTTGGGGGTACTGACACTTAAATGAAAAGTTCAATACTTAAAGTTTATAGTTAGCTTATTGAATAGATACTGTAAAAGGTTATTGAAGGATACCCTTAACCCTCCTGTCGCCCCCCTCCCCCCCCCTTTTTTTTTCCTTTGAGATGGAGTTTCATTCTTGTTGCCCTGGCTGGATGCAATGGCGTGATCTTGGCTCACCACAACCTCTGCCTCCTGGGTTCAAGTGATTCTCCTGCCTCAGCATACTGAGCAAGCTGGGATTACAGGCATGTGCCACCATGCCTGGCTAATTTTGTATTTTTAGTAGAGATGGGGTTTCTCCATGTTGGTCAGGCTGGTCTCAAACTCCCGACCTCAGGTGGTCTGCCCACCTTCACCTCTCAAAGTGCTGGGATTACAGGCGTGAACCACCATGCCCAGCCTCTTTCTTTTGCTAATTTGAAAATTCTTTTTGGATATGTGTCGGTGTTATTGAATTGCTCAAAAATGTTCAGCAATGTAAATGTTAAACTGATGAAAATCTTTTGAACTTGTTTTTCCTCCTGGGAATTACAATTGATGAAATTGTATACATGATTTTATTTTATATGTAGTTTATTCAGCTATTCAGGTACCTTTCTGAACATAAATGTTTTATTCAGACAGCATATTGGAAATAACATGTTAGTATCCTAATGTTTATTTTCATGGAGCATTTTACATTTTTATGCAGTAGTGTATATTTGAATTGAATGTTCTGCTTCAAATGCTTAGACTTTACCAGTTAGGAATCCTTGGAGAAATATACTCTTTAGGTAGAATTCAGGCTGGACCAATCCTGAACCATACTACCCTATTTTAGCCTATAGAGCTTAGTGTAAGTTGTAAGCCTGTAATATTTAATACTTTTATAATCCAAAATCTTGTGTGCATGTGCTTTTAATTTTCTAAGTCCTCATAAAATAATGATGCTCATTAGATTAAACAACGACAACAACGAAAAACATTGTAGTTACTAATGGTTTTGCAGCCTACTGATTCAGATCTGAGGCATTTTTGAAGTTACATTTTTGGCTCTTGCCCCAGAATATGTACCTATAGGAAGGAGCAAGATATGTAGATAATGTCTGAGAAAATATGTCCAGAGAGCAGGAGTTTATTAAAAGTAGATGTTAAGGATTCACCTGCAAAATTTAGACAGGGTCCTGAACCATACACCCTCCGTATGCAATATTACTTTTATAATAATATTATATAACATTATTTGTTATTTGGAGTGATTCATTGGTTACCTTTGGTAGCTGGGGGAAAAGGTAGTGAGATTATGTTGCAGCTATGCTTGATTTGTTTTAAACTTTTGTAGAAACGCCACCTCCTGGGTATATCAGTGAAGATGGAGAAACAAGTGACCAACAGTTGAATCAAAGTATGGACACAGGTAAAAATAAATAAATAAGTCTTTGAAAATTCCTCAGTGATTAGATATACATTTCTGATATTGTTTGAAACTCACAAAAGATGATCTTCTATCTTGATTTAACATATCTGAACCATCAAAGGGGTCCATGTTGTCACTGAAAAATTACTGTATATTCTGCAGAGTAATTGTTAATTTTTTTATTAGAGTAAGTGGAAAATTTGAAAACATGCACATGCTTTTATTTCTTTTTAAGTATATGCTTCTGTTGAAAGTTTTAGTTAACCCTGTGACTAAATAACTCTCTGTGATAAAAGACCATAATTAGTCAAATAACAGATTTTCAGAGGAATTTGGGGTTGAAGGATAGGGATCAGCTGTTCACTGCTCCTTGAACCTAATAGTGAGTTTTTAATTATAGTAGATTAATTTCTTATATTTAGCTATAAATTCCAAACAATGATAGAGAAAGCTTTAAATCGCATTTTATGTAATACAATGTATAACTCAGCAGAACTAATAAATTACCAGTGAAATGACTTTGATGTTATTGTAATTGTCCAGTTTGATTCATTTCATTCTGTCTGTATCTTAACTATTGGACACCTTAATAATATCACAGCCAATTATCACAGCCAATATATGCTATCAGTCTTAATATCATAAACAAATTATGCTATCAGTCTTTCTCCACATCTTAATACTAATGTATTTTGTGGTTATGATAATTAAATTATTTTAAGATGGATTACCGTTGGTGGGGGAGGGAGGGGTTACAATAATTCTGTTGTTTAAATCCTTCCATTTTTTAGATTCCCAGGTAAAGAAGTTTCTGCTGTAGCTAATCATATATTTGGCTGTTTAGGGGTACCAGATAACTAAGAAAGGTAGATAATCTAATAATGAACGTTGGAAATAGCATGTTATACATCTTAATGCAAATATCTTAATGCAAATGATATTTGATTTTCCACATGTCTTTCTAACATTAGATATCAACTCTCTTCTTGAAGCAATAATATTCTTTTTTGCCTGTGATGGACAGCTGTTACTGTGACATTAAAAAGTGAATGACATGAAAAGATACTGAACATCATAAACCACAGTGAGATACTACCTCACACCCCCTAGATGGCTATAATCAAAAAAGGACAATTACAAATGTTGGTGAGGATGTGGAGAAATTGGAGTCCTCATATATTGCTGGTAGGAATGTTAAATGGTTCAGCACTTTGGAAAAGTTTGCTGTTCCTCAGAAAGCTAAATATAGAGTTAACATATGTGGCCAGCTGTGTACCCGAGCAAATTGAAAACATGTCTACTCAAAAACTTGTACATGACCATTTATGCAAGTGTTAATATTCAAAACAACTCAGATGTTCATCAAATGATGAATGGATAAATAAGATGAGGTATGTTCCTGCAATAGAGTTATTCAACCATATAAAGGAATGACAGTACAACATGAAGTTTGAAGTTAGCAACATGGATGGACCTGGAAAGCAGTATGATAAGTGAAAGAAGCCAGTTAAAAAAGGCTGTAGGTATTCTAATTAGTGCACAGACACCTATTCAACAATGTAACTGAAACAGAGGGAGCAATAATACAAGTATTGGCTATGATAAATGAATCAATGTAAAAAAGTAGAGAATAACCTGAGTCAGCCAGCTAAAATGATTGCAGTGTTGGGGCTAACTTTGAACCCAACCTAATATTTGTGTTTCAGTGGAGTAGTGTTACTGGCTTTCTGAATGACATGTTTAAAATTACCGTATGGCAATATCTGATTCATCAGATGCCAGCAGTTGGTTTGGCTGCCAGCCTCTTACCCAATATCAGTTTCTCTCTTTCTCGGGGCCATGGCAAGAAACAATTCTGACTGATGCAGGGCTCCAGTTTAGAGCACAGTTGGCCACCTCTCTAACTGTGGTTCATACCTTCCAGAGGGAATCCTGCTGGGAAAAAAAAATGAAGTGAAATTTTTTAAAAGGGCAACCAGAGGATAAATTGGGCATGATGAGTAACTATATGAACAAGCACTTGTTACTTTTTTTTTTTTTTTTTTTTTTTTAGATTTCTCTGGTCAAGACTTTATTCTTTCTTTATAGTCCTGTGGACATTAGAGATCAGGCTGGACATCGTTAAGAAATTGAAAAGTTTGATTAACCTTTGTAGTATTGTAAAATCAGTCCCTTTTCAAGTCATGATTTTTATGAACATATTTGTTTAAATAGGTATATAGAGAAATAGAATATAATCATAAAGTGTGGATTTTATAACTCTCAATTTAGTTTTGTATCTTCTACATACACTATGCTTGGTCCAAGATATACTAACAAAGAGACTTAAAGGGTTTTTTAATCTGCCCGTGTCCCAGAAGATACAATGAGGTCCTAACCTCCAATACTTCAGAATGTGGCCTCCTTTGGAAGTAGCATCTTTGTAAATGTAATTAAGATGAAGTCATACTGAACGATGGACACCTAATTCTATATGACTGGTGTCTTTATAAGATAGGGAAGAATGCGCCATATGAAGATGGAGGCAGATAACTGGGGTTAGTAGCCGCAAGCTGAGCAGTTCCTAATGCGAAACCCAAAAGCTTAAGAGAAAGGCATAGAACAGATTCTCCCCTTGAGCCTTTGAGAGAGCATGGCTTTGCTGACACCTTGACTTGGGACTTATGTCCTCCAGAGCTCTGAGAAAATAAATTTCTGTTGTTTTAAGCCACCCAGTTTGTGGTATTTTGTTAGAGCAAGCCCTAGGAAGCTAATACAGTGAGTATTAAGATTTTGAGACTATCCTACTCATATGTGTATTTAGTTATTTGTAAGTTATATACACTTTAAAATATAAACAAAAATTAGAAATTGAAGGATGAGATTAAATAGAAAATATTTTTTAATTTTTTCTTTTTGTAAACAAGTAGTTATGTGTTCTCCTAGATAGTGTTCACTTACTCCACTTACAAGACTACTTCTCTTAAGCAAATGCATATAATCAAGATAGCATTGTCAGATTCTGAGCTAGACTACCTGAGTTTAAAATGTTTCTTTTCCATATACTAGCTAGGTAACCTAGTTTTAAAATCTGTAAAACAGGGATAATAATGGCACTTAACTCATAGGGTATTAACAGGCCTAATATTTATAATCCATCTACGTGTTCCTAACCTGTAATAAGCACTGTATGAATGTAGCTAAAGAAAATGTTAGAAGTCAACCCTTCAGAAAAAGGAAGATAGTAGATTGCACAACGATTTGAAGGAAAACAATTGAGATCCAGACATAGAAGCACTTGACCTTTGTGGTTTAGGATCATCTCTATAAAGTAGGAAAGAAAGGTTTTTGTCAAAAATGAGGGATTAGACTTGACAATTTCATGTTAGTTTTAACTATGCCTTATTTCTGCCATGTTGTTACAGTTTTTGATGTAGATGTATAGCATGTCGTTCATTAGGTAAATTTTTTAGTATTTTGTACTTTTAGTGCTGTTATACATGTTTTTGCTTTTACATTTTATTTTCCAACTGTTTGTTCTTAGGATATGGGAAATATTTGATTTTTGTATATTAATCTTTTCTTTTGCATCCTTGCTAAATTGACTTCTTGGTTCTAGACTTTTGTAGATTCTTGAGATTTTCTGCATATACAGCCATGTCATCTGTTGATAAGGACAATTTTTTCCCCCCAGTCTTTATGCTTTTTCCTTTTTCCGTCCTAAGACCTTCAACAATAAAGTGTTGAAGTTATAAGAATGGACGTTTGTGCATTGTTCTGATTATAGGAGGAATACATTTTACAGTTCCCCCTTTAAGTTTGATGTTGTGGATATTTTAGAGATTTTATCTGATTGAGGAAGTTCCTTTTCCTTTTTGTTCTTAATGTTCTAATTGTGTTTTATGAATGGCTCTTGAATTTTTTTCTGCATTTGCAAGAGGATCATGTAAATTCGTGGATTTGATTGAATTGTTTTATTTTTGAGATTTTTTTTCTATTTATATTTATGAGAGATTGGCCTATAGGGTTTTTTCCCTTCTAATGTGTTGATTAGTTTTAATGCCAATAAAATGTGTTGGAAAGGGCTTTCTCCTGTTTTCTGAAGGGGTTTCTTTTAGGTCGGCCTTATTTCTTTCTTAAATTTTTGATAGGACTGGGCATGATGGTTCTCACCTGTAATCCCAGCACTTGAGGAGGCCAAGGCTGGAGAATTGCTTGAGCGCAGGAGGTCAAGACCAGTCTAGGTAACAAAGCAAGACCTCGTCTCTACAAATATATATATTTTTTTAATTAGCCAGGGTAGTGACATTCACCTGTGGTCCCAGCTACTTAAGAGGCTAAGGCAGGAGGGTCATTTTAGCCCACGAGGTTGAGGTTGCAGTGAGCCATGTTTGCACTGCTGTACCCCAGCCTGGGCAAAACCTGAGACCCTGTATCCAAAAAAAAAGTCAATAGATTTTACCAGGGAAACCATCTCTTGTAGGAAAGGGATTTTTAAATTGAGGATTATTTACATTTTTTTTTTTTTTTTTTGGAGACGGAGTTTCACTCTTGTTACCCAGGCTGGAGTGCAATGGCGCGATCTCGGCTCACCGCAACCTCCGCCTCCTGGGTTCAGGCAATTCTCCTGCCTCAGCCTCCTGAGTAGCTGGGATTACAGGCATGCACCACCATGCCCAGCTAATTTTTTGTATTTTCAGTAGAGACGGGGTTTCACCATGTTGACCAGGATGGTCTCCATCTCTTGACCTCGTGATCCACCCGCCTCGGCCTCCCAAAGTGCTGGGATTACAGGCTTGAGCCACCGCGCCCGGCCTATTTACATTTTTAATTTTGTATATGTGTTTGATAAACTTGTATTTTGTTAGAAATGTGTTCATTTCATCTAAGCTGTAGGACTGATTGAGACAGGGTCTCACTCTGTTGCCCAGGCTGGAGTGCAATGGCATAGTTGACTCCCTGCAGCCTCAACTTCCCAGGCTCAGGCAATCCTCCCAATTTTAGCCCCCTGAGGAGCTGGGACCACAGGTACATGCCACTGTGCCTGGCTAATTTCTTTGTTTTATATGGAGATGGGTTCACTTTGTTGCCCAGGCTGAAGAATTTATTTATACAAAGTTATTTCTGATATTTGTTATTCCTTTAATGTATGTGAGATCCATTTTAAAACTTAGGATGTTACTAATTTGACTTTTTAATTTTTTATTAAAACATCTTGCAAGGGATTTATCAGTAGTCTCAAAGGACCAATTTTTTGTCTTGTTAATTTTTTCTGTTATCTTGGTCTCTTTTCTATTACACTTGTTTGTATTCATCATCTTTTTGTCTACTTTTCAGTTAATCTCTTTCTAGCCTCTTGTATACATTTAGATCATCAATTTGTTTATAATGTAAGCATTTAAAGCTATAGATTTCCCTCTAAACTTTGTTAGCTGTATATTACAAATTTTATATTTTTATTTTCTAATTCTTCTTGATTCATGGCTTATTTAGAAGTTTGAGTTTTTTAAAGGAGTGTGAGGATTTTCTAGATACTTCATTGATGTCTCATTTAATTGTGTTACAGTCCAGCACATAGTGTGTGTGACTTTAGTCCTTGGAAATTTGTGAAAATTATTTTATGCTACAACCTGTAGCTTATCTTGATAAGAATTTCATATATTCATTGTAAATAATGTATTATAGTGTTCTAAATGTCATTTAGGTCAGGGTGGTTGACGGTGTTTATATCTTCTTAATCCTGTATGATATTTTTTAAATCTCCTTTGTCAGTTACGATGACAAAATCACCAGCTCTGATTTTGGAGTCACCTGTTTCTGCCTTTAGTCCTGTGAGTTTTTGTTTCATATATCTTTAATCTCTGTTACTATGATACAGAGATGATATGCATTTAGAATTACTACATTGTCCTAATGAATTCATATAAACATCACCATATCTTTTTTCTTACCTCAGTGGTTACATGATGTATTTTTATTTCTTTCAGTTTATCTGAATCTTTGTATTTATGGTGTGTTTCTTGGACAGCATTTTTTTGGTTTTATTTAACAATTTTTGTCTTTTAGTTGGAAAATTTAATTCACTTATATTTAGAGGAATTATTGATACCATTGGGTTTAGGCTACCATTTTGCAGATGTTTTTCTATTTGTTCTCTCTAGTTTTTGTTTTTCAGTTTTCCTGCCTTTTAGACTAATCAAGTGATTTTTGTTTCATTCTATTTACTCTCTTGGCTTTTTACCAATAACAGTATTATTTTCTCAGTTGGTATTCTGGTCATTACATTGTACTTACCATGTTATACCCAGAAGGTTACTTAAGTTGTAATATTTTATTTACAATGTCTTGTAAAATTTAAGAACTTACACTACTATAATTTCATTCATCCACCTCTGTTGTTTGTGCGATTATTGACATGTATTTTACTTAATAAAAATGTATGACCCCCAAGGTACAGTGTTATTTTTGCTTTAGACTTTAAGTTGATTTTTAAAGAAAATGAGAAGGGATAAAAAGGAGTGTTTTGTATTTACCTACATATATACCATGTTTGCTCCTTTTTGCTGCTTTTTGTTCCTTTCCTACAGACATTTCTTTCATTTGTTTTAGCACCGTTTCTTGGGGAGGCTTTCCTTTCTCCATTGATTTACATTGGCTCCTTTGTTGAAAATCAAGTGATAATATGTATGTGAGTCTGAGTTTGGGTCTGCTTTTAATCCAGTTAAATGTATTTTTTATTTCAGATAATTTATGTTTTAGCTATATAATTTTCATGTAAAAATCATTGATAATTTGTGTCCAGTTAATATGTAATATGGCCTGCTTTTGTTGACTGTTTATCTCTTGATTATGGGTTATTTTTTTCCTCCATCTTTGAATATCTTTTGTTTTTAACTAGATACTGGGTATTTTATATAAAATAATAGAGACTAAAATAAATATGCTTTCTTTGGAAAGACCCACCCTTTTCTCTCTCCAATTGCTAAGTTGAGGAGCTGATCCCTTCCCTGCTCTTAGGATTTGAGTTGGAAATGTGATAATTCCATGCTTTAATATCACATCACTCAGGTTTCAGGGAGGATCAGTCCTCTACCTCAGCAGGACTTTGAGGCATGAGGCTGCATATTCTCATTGCTTTCCAGCCTTGCCCAAGACTTCCTGTGCTACCATGTACTCAGCTAAAAACATGTATTGGAACTGACTAGTGAAGAGGACTAGCTCTGTGCTTGCAGCTTCTTAGGTTCCCATTGTCTGTGCATGGCCAGTGAAATTTTAATTGGCTTCGCTTTTGGCAGGCCCAGTCCTTTGTGTCCTGATTTGGCAGATGCTATCAGTAGTGAAAGTGATTACCACTGTCTTAACTGAGGAGGAACTCATCCCTCTCTCTAAATTAGTTCCTGCAGACTTATTTGGATCTATATCTGTAAGATAACTTTAAAGAAAAATAGGAGTTTTAAAATTTATTGTCTTACCTCTATTTCAGAAGCAAAGGATTTCCCCAGTCTTCTACCTACTAACTGTAAGGGGAACTCTATAGGAGTTTCTAATAAAAACAAAAGCTGCTTTTTTTCTCATTATGAACGGAATTATGCTCATAGAAAATTTGGGAATATGTAAAACCTAAGATGGTATCACATTGGGGATTAAGTTTTTTAAAACAAGAAATGAGAAAATGGTTATTTGTGCATTATATATTTCATAAGCTGAATTTGACAGTTGTGTTCACTTTGGCAGGGAGGCTTAACCTCTTATTTCTACCATTCTATGTCAGATAAAAGTTAGGTTATGATGTAACATTTCAAATAATACAACAAATGGATATTCATTATAAAAAATTAGAATAGTTAGAACAGGAAAACTTAAGCATTACATGTAATTGTATCTAGCAACAAATTAAAATTTTAAAAGGTTCAACTTTTACCAGAAATTAAAAACACAACGCTGTAATTAACCTCCGGAAAATAGCTAGAAAATGCAGAGAAATTCAGTAGGATGTCAGATTCTAGAGTTCCTGCTCTTGTTTACTACACTATATCTCTGGCTGATTTTAGGTGACATGGGGGAGAAATGGGTGCTTTTGGTACATATTGCTGAGGTTTAGAATATAATTAGTTATCATTTTGGGGATAAGGTCGAAAGAACAATCCAGGGTGATTCCCAGTTTTCTGGAAGGTTTGTGAACACTTTGGTCTATATTTTAGTAAATTAGACTTTTTAAAGCATACATTTTTATTGTATATTTTTAAGGTGTATAACATGATGTTTGGTGTATGTAGTGAAATGGTTACAATAGTAAACTAAATCCATCATCTCAATAGTCAGCTGTTTGTGTGTGTGATAAAGTCACCTCTTTGTGTGTGTGATCAACTCTAAATTTCCAGTGTATGACACAATATTGCAACTGTAGTCCTCAGGTTGTACATTAGATCTCTTAGGCTTACCTTACATAGGTACAACTTTTTTTTTATACCCTTTGACCTATAATCCTCCTGTTTCCCCCCAACCTGTAATCGCCATTTTATTGTGTTTCTATGTATTTGGTTAACAAAAAACCCCACATATGAGATTATGTCATGTTTCTTTCTATGTCCACCTTATTTCCATTAGCATAATGTCTTCCAGATTCATCTATGCCAAAAGTGGTAGGATATCTCTTTTTAAGGCTGAATAACATTCAGTTGTGTGTGTAACCCACCGTTTCTTTTTTCATTCATCTGTTGATGGGACACTTGGGTTGTTTTCTGTATCTTTGCTATTGTGAATAAAAGCAGCAAGAGAAAAAGCAATATGCCACATAACAAGGAAGTCTTCATTAGACAATCAGATTTCTCACCAGAAAGTTTGCAGACCGGCCAGGCGCGGTGGCTCACGCCTGTAATCCCAGCACTTTGGGAGGCCGAGGCGGGTGGATCACGAGGTCAAGAGATCGAGACCATCCTGGTCAACACGGTGAAACCCCGTCTCTACTAAAACTANCTAAAACTACAAAAAATTAGCTGGGCATGGTGGCGCGTGCCTGTAATCCCAGCTACTCAGGAGGCTGAGGCAGGAGAATTGCCTGAACCCAGGAGGTGGAGGTTGCGGTGAGCCGAGATCGCGCCATTGCACTCCAGCCTGGGTAACAAGAGCGAAACTCTGTCTCAAAAAAAAAAGAAAGGTTGCACACCAGGAGAGATGGGTGGTGTATTTAAAGGGCTGAAAGAATTAAAAAACAAAACTGAAATTAGCCGAGTATGGTAGTATGCACCTGTGGTCCCAGCTGCTCAGGAGGCTAAGGTGGGAGAATTGCTTGGGCCTAGGAGGCAGGGGTTGTACTGAGCCAAGATTGTGCTACTGCCCTTCACTCCAACATGGGTGACAGAGTGAGGCCCCATCTAAAAAAAAAAAAAGTACCCTTGCCAACCAAGAATACTATAACCCGGAAGGCTGTCCTTCAGAAAGGAAGGAGAAATAAAAAAATTTCTCAAAAGCTGAGGGAGTTCATTAGTGCTGGTGTGGTGAGGATGGGAAGCAACAGGCACACTCATTTATCGCTGGTCAGAATGAAAAACGGTATAGCCACTTTGGAAGACAGTTTGGTGATTTCTTACAAAACGAACCATATTTTTACCATATGTATGGTTTAGCAGCCTTGTTTCTCCTTGGTGTTTACCCAAATGAATTGAAAACTTAGGTCTACACAAAAACCTGCAGATAGATGTTCATAGCAGTTTTTTTATAATTAGCAAACTTGGAAGTAACCAAGATGTCTTTAATAGGTGACTGAGTAAATGGACTGATACATCCAAGTAAGGTGCAACAGGTCTTCAAGTAATGTCATTTCATTATAATGATGATTGGGGAAAGTTGGTTTTGTTGTACAATTATTTTGCTTAAAAAGTCAGTTTTCAAAAATGTATGGAAGATGTTAAATGAGGACTTGCTATATGACATTCTGGGGAAGGCAGAACTACGGAGACAGAAAGATAAGTGGTTACTGAGACTGTGTGGGAGGGAAGGAGGACTAGGTGGAGCACATGGCATTTTTAGGGCAGTGAAACTACTCTACTTGGTACTTTAAATGGATACACGTCATTATACATTTGTCAAAACCCAGAGAATGTGTAACATAGTGAGCCCTAATGTAAATTATGGACTTTCAGTGATAACGATTTGTCTGTGTAGGTTCATTATTATAAGAAATGGACCATTGTGGTGTGCGGGTATTGATGGGGAACTTGGGGAAGCAGGCCAGGGGTCATATGGGAGCTCTTTGTACTTTCTGTTCAGTTTTGGTATGATCTTGAAAATACTCTTTAAAAAAATGGTCTATAATTAAAAATTAATGTCCCCTTAAAAGATAATAGATCAAAAAAAAAACCGGGTGAATATTTGCAAATAGATGACAAGTCTAAAACTGATTTTTAAGTTTAAAAATGTACATATCAAGAAGAAAAAAATAGTTAATAGAACTGGCTAAAAGAACAGGAATACACTATTTCAACAACAACAACAAAAAGTTGCTCCCTTTAAACCTATCATATTGGCAGATATCAACATGTAGTGACACAGTGTGACACACTAGCTTATAAATTCTTGATAAGATGAAACATTTTTGAGAGGGTATTTTGGCACTTAACAAAAGTTTAACACATTTCATTTGACATTGGTTAATTTGTCAAACAAAGGTTTGACAAATGTGTTCTACAAATATATGTAAACTTGTATATAAAGTTACATGCATAAGGATTTCTCTAGGTGGTTTAGCTGTAAGTAGATAACTGCTAATTCACACTGGCTCTCAAATAGGATATTTATAATATTACCTCTCCTAAGTGGAAGGCCTGTGGTAGGCGAAACTTCAGTAGCAGCATTTATGTATGAATAATTCATAGGCTAATCATCAGTTCCTTGCCTATGTTATTTTTCAGAAAAATTTTTTTTAAAAAAAGGCTTCTATTGTTAGCTTATTTTAAGTTTTTAACATTTGTCTTTTTTTGTAATCTGTAATTCTAACTCATCACATCTCACTGAACGCCTATTAGTCTAAGTGATCCTACTGGTCATTTCTAAGTATTTAGACGAGTAAACAGTTAAAAGATATGAATAATTGGGCAGTTTCCTCCATTTCTAATAGTGGCTTTGTTTATTTTATATTGGCTTCAGGAAACATCAGCGAATTTTAGCTCATTGTTCTAAATATATTTTGACCTTTCTTAGTTGTACCTGTTGTGACTTGCCAGCAGATTTTTCAAACTGAGAAATAAAGAATGAACATAACTTAATTGTGTTGTGGAAGACTGTTCTGTCTTTTAAAAAATAAGCATTTCTTCTCTATTTCTGATTCATTTATTTAGGGGCTGCCATTTCACCTTTATTGCTTGGTATTTTATGTCACAGTCATAATGGTGTGTAGTAGGGAGGAGGTGTGTAAGGCAGTCTGACCTATCTTATTCTTTTTGTTGAGACAGAGTCTTATTTTCGCCCAGGCTGGAGTGCAGTGGCACGATCTCAGCCTACTGCAACCTCTGCCTCCTGGGTTCAAGTGATACTTCTGCCTCAGCCTCCCAAGTAGCTGGGATTACAGGTGTGCACCACCACACCCTGCTAAGTGTTGTGTTTTCAGTAGAGACAGGGTTTCACTGTGTTGGCCAGGCTGTTCTTGAATTCCTGACCTCGTGATCCATCCTCCTCAGTCTCCCAGAGTGCTGGGATTACAGGTGTGAGCCACCATGCCTGGCCTGACCTATCTTATTCTACATTTATACTCTTGGTATACCTTTGAAGCTTGGGTTATGCTCTTTTAGATAACTTTCCCTAAATGTGTAGAGAATGATGATCATAAAATATATTTTATATTTTTAATACGATTATTTATCAATGTTTACAGCAAATGTGTTTTAAAATTGAGTTGCATGGAATTGCACAGAGTAGTTGTGCCATGATTTTCCATCTGTTGTCTGTGGTGGTTCTTATTTTGTGTACTTTTACCCCCTTATTTTCTTGAGTAGATTTAGCCTGTTTACTCAAAAGAGGAACCGGATCATTTTCTAAGAAAGTGCAGTTTACCAAAACTGACTCTAGAAAATAGAACAAGTCATGCTTCATAGAATAATGTCTCATAGGAAACTCTATAAAGTTACTAACTATAAATAATTTCACAGAAGAATTCTACCAAACTTTTAAAGAATATGCTCTTACAATGCTATTTGAACCTTTGCATAAGATAAAGTTGCTAGATTGTCATAGCATTGACTACAGAGCCTTACAAACATAGCACTCATCTAAAATTAGGCTCATACTGCTTGAGACTATTGATGCAAAACTCCTAAATAAGTATTTTATTGCTGTCAGCCTCAAAGCCAATGCCATGCTTAATCAGAAAAATGGTGGAAATATTACTCTAAAAGTCCAGAGTAAGATAACATCCACTGTCACCACTGTTTCATCCCAAAGTGTGACACTAACCCGAAGATGATTGATAAATCATGTAGAAGGGTTTTTTTTAGTGCCACATGATCAAAATGAGGATTAAGAGTCATAAAACCAGTGACCAAATATTTGTAACTCATACCATAAAAAGACTTATATCCCTAATATATGTAAAAAGCTTTCAAACAATCAGTAAGAAAATGATCAACATCGCAAAAAGAAAACAACAGACTATACAGAAAGGAAACACAATATAAACATGTGTAAAGCCACTCAAAATTAAAACTGTACTTGTGACCATGTCTCCATCTATAAGCAGTAACACCATAGGCATCACTTTACTATGTTGTGACTGGTCATGTAAACTGGCACAACCTTGACGAATGATAATTTTACCCAAATTTATCAAAATTGCACATGACACAAACCTTTCAACCTGGCAGTTTCTTGTTTAGGATTGTATCCTTCAGATGTGATTGGAAACATGCAAAATGGTCAAGATTAGTTACTGCAATCTTATGGCACTGATTCTTATAGCAAAAGATAAAAAATATCCTGAATATTTGTCAGTATGGGATCCCAATGTTATGTGACTAATTATGTAGACAGACAAATAAGGAAACACATCGTGAACAATTTGATAGAATAATATAGAAATTCAAAAACTATTACCACTTATGTGTAAAAAGAAAAGGCACAGAACAAAAATATATCTGCTTATGAGGTTCATAGAATATTTTGGAAAGATACCCAAGGAACGGTCAACATTAGATACCTTTGGGAAGATGAACTGTAGACTAGAAGCCAAAACTGTACCCTTTTGTACCTTTTATACAGGAGTCCCCTTTCTCCCCCACCCAATTAAATTTAAGCACTTACATATTCTGAATTCTTAGTATTTAAATGATCTTTGTATTGTTGATAATTATAACCAGGTACAGCTAGTTTTATGATTACTTGATCAGAAGTTCTGGAAATATTTATTATTAAATTAAATCCTTTTGTTTTAGGCTCTCCAGCAGAACTATCTCCTACTACTCTTTCCCCTGTTAATCATAGCTTGGGTAAGTTGCAAATACGTTCCCCTCATCATATTTATACTGTATCATCTGCTTAATAATAATCCTCTCTAGGAGTTATATATATATATATATATGTGTGTATATATATATATATATATATATATGAAAGAGATCCTAAGAAATAATCAAATGATTATGTATGTGGTTTACAATGATACTTTTAAAAAAGAATACTGATATCATCCCTCAATATTATTAACAGTCTTTTCTGCTGGAACAAGAAATGGGTTTAATCTTTTTATTATTGAAATCATATTCATAGAAAATCATATAACCTATTATGGCTAGATTTTTATGGTTATGTTTATTTTATGATGTAGCAATTAATAAAAGATGTGTATTGCATATATACACATTGACATAAATATGTATACGTGTATGAGAATATAAATATGAGAGCATGTGTGTATATGTACAGATGTGTATGTGTACAGTCCCTTCATAACCATGAGTTCTGCATCTCCAGATTCAACCAACTGCAGGTTGAAAATACTCAGGAGAAAATGAAAATAACAAAAGCTAATACATATTTTTTGAGACAGATCTCGCTTTGTCACCCATGCTGGAATGCAGTGGTGTGATCTCGGCTCACTCCAACCTCTGCCTCCTGGGTTCAAGCAGTTCTCCTGCCTCAGCCTCCTGAGTAGCTGGGACTACAGGTGCATGCCACCACACACAGCTAATTTTTGTATTTTTAGTAGAGATAGAGTTTCATCGTGTTGGCCAGGCTGGTCTCAAACTCCTGGCCTCAAACGATCCACCTACCTTGGCCTCTTAAAGTGCTGGTGTGAGCCACCATGCCTGGCCCAAATTTTAAAATACAGTATAACAACTATGTAACATTTACATTGTTAGATATTATAAATAATCTAGAAATGATTTAAAGTATAAGGATGATGTGAATATACGTTACATGCAAATACTATGTGATTTTATGTCAGGGACATGAACATCTGAGGATTTTTAGTGGGGTAGGAGGGCGGGGGGCAGTCCTGGAACCATACCCTGTAAATACCAAAGGATGACTATGTATACATTTCTGTATTACTATTACTATTTTTGCCATCATTTTACCCTGCTGTTTCACAATTTCTCTTTGGTTGTTACATGTTTGGAATTTATTCTACAAAATTGTGAAGTTTTTTCTTTTGTAATATTTCTTAACGATATGTTTTAGTCAAAATTGCAGCAGCTAAATATATAGTTTTCCAGTGAAAAAAGTAGTCTCTTGACTCTATGGTCTGTTTCTACTTGCATGATGCTTTCCAGTTCTTATATATGAATGGGTTTTCTATTTTTGTAGCTAGGGTATCTCACCAAAAATTTGATGTTAAAATAGACAAATGTCAAAAATATCATATTTTGTATATTTTTATCATGAATGTTTTTCTTTGTGTGGCTTTTGACTCATCTTTGATCCAGCTTTATCTTACCTCACATTAGTTTTTTTATGTGCTTTAGAAATGTACCAAGTATGGCAAGTTGACTTACTTTGTGATTGTTTTGTGGTTGAACAGTAGCTAGACTAAAACTACTGGTAAAACAAATAATCCAACATAAAGTGATTTAATGACATGGGAGAAATTTGAAAAAATCTTGTATGATCTATGAGACTGGAGTTTTGAGTGAAAAATACTGAGAATCTAGTATGATCTATGGAAACTGATATAGATGTATGTCTACTTCCTGAGCTTTTGCCAATGCATGCTCGCATAGAGCATGTAAAGATGATTGTATTCAATCCATTTTTGGCTTAAATTGTTCACACCTTTTTTTTTTTTTTCTTTTTCAGATTTACAGCCAGTTACTTACTCAGAACCTGCATTTTGGTGTTCAATAGCATATTATGAATTAAATCAGAGGGTTGGAGAAACCTTCCACGCATCACAACCCTCACTCACTGTAGATGGCTTTACAGACCCATCAAATTCAGAGAGGTTCTGCTTAGGTTTACTCTCCAATGTTAACCGAAATGCCACAGTAGAAATGACAAGAAGGCACATAGGTATGTTTCATTTTCCTTGTTGTGAAAAACCAGTGCTGTATACTCATAATGTAGGCATTGCATGGTGTGCCAAATGAAGAGCTTCTGTGCAGTAAAACAGCATTCTCTCTGGAGGTTTAAGTGCCAACACATTTAAGTGCACAGGCTTCACTGCTTCTAATAGATCCTGGTGATTCTTCAGCTGCAAACTCTATAACTTTTATTTGGCACCCTTGATACTGGAAAGTTCTTCAATAAATATGTTTTAAGATAAGTTTAATTTGCTGAGTCTCTACCAGTCATAAAATTGTGATGTTCAGATTTTGGGGTTAATACGTTTTTATAAATCTTTTTTTTTTAGTTTCTTTATGTATCTCCTGGGTTTTTTTTCCCCCTTTGGTGAACTCATATATTAAATCAAATCTGCTTTGCTTGCTGTTCATCTGAAATGAGATCTCTAAGACAAGAATTGTCATTTAATATAGTGGAAAATGTAATTCAGGGAGATCTCGAAATGTGATCTGGGGACTTCCGGTAGTCCCAGAAATCCTTTCAGCTAGTTTGTGAGGTCAAAGTTATTTTTGCCAGGGTGAGTGGATCACCAGTGCTTAGGAATTTGAGACCACCCAGGTCAACATGGTGAAACCCCATCTCTACTAAAAATTAAAAAAAAAAAATTAACCAGGTTTGGTGGTGTATGCCTCTAGTCCCAGCTACTTGGGAGGCTGAGCCATGAGAATTGCTTGAGCCCCAGAGGTGAAGGTTGCAGTAAGCCGAGATTGTGCCACTGCATTCCAGCTGGGCTGCCGAGTGAGCCTCCATCTCAAGAAAAAAAGTTATTTTCATAGTAGTACGGAGATACTGTTTACCATTTTTACTCTCATTCTCTCATTGAGTACACAGTGGAATATTCCAGAGCCTACATGCATATGATTTTGCAAGAGATGAAATGTAGATTTGATAATGAGACTCCAACTTTGTTACACTAGACATTAAAGAGATTTGCAAAAATGTGAAATGTTGCCACTCTTTTTTTGCTTTGGAAACAGTTTCATAAACATTGTTTGTGTTAATATGTAATGGATTTATTGTGTGATTTTTAAATGATTTTTTTTAAAATCTCAGTTTTTCTATCTAATATGGCCATTTTCCATAATATTCACATAAACAAAAGCACTTTGGGGGTCCTCAGTATTTCCTTAACGATGAAGTGAAAAAGTGTGAGAGCCACTAATAATTGGACACCATTCTTATCACCTTAAAGTAACTTCTTTTAACAATAGTTTGCTTCTGTTTTTTTTTTTTTTTTCTTCTAATTAACCATGGTAAATTTTTTAATAGAAGTGGTAAGTATGAACATCCTATGTCTTGTTTCTGATCTTATGGGAAAAGCATTGAATAATTAACCATCACCTTCTGTGAGATGTAATGCTGGTTATGACTAGAAGATCTATTACTTGGTTCCATGTGGAAGCTCTCGAATCTTGCTTGATGTATAAATTTGGATGATCTTGTTAAGATACCCAGGTGTCACTGTAGGTGCTTTAAAAGAGTTAGTTTTTTGTCCTTCCGTCTTAATTGAGGTTCTGTAAAAAAAGTTTAATGGGTTTTCTCTGCTCTGTTCACTTCTCCCTCCAAAGTTTTGCTGTAATTATTAGGTTATCTTTTCATTTTTGATTTCTAGTTTTGCAGCTGATTTTGGTCAGGGAATATAGCCTGAAAAAGCTCTACTTTTTGGACTTAATGTTTTCCCAATGACCATGTGCATGATTGTTCTACAAATATTCCATAGTCTTAACAGAACCAGGGTACCAGGTTCTGTAGTTATTAAATCTGGCATGGTTTTATGAGTTTTTTTTTTTTCTTTCTATGAAACAAATTACCACAAACTCAGTGGCCTAAAATACCAATTTTTTATCTCACAGTTTCTGTGGATCAGGATTCCAGACATGGATTAGGTGGTCTTCTTAGGGTTTAACAAGGTGAAAATTGAGGTGTCAGCTGGCCTGTGTTCTTAGCTGGAGCTTGAGGTCCTCTTAAGCCCACATGGTTGTGGCAGAGTTCAGCTCCTGGGTGCCACCTGAATTCCTTGCTATACGATCCCATCTGTCTTCAAAGTCAGCAGTGGAGCATGCCTTTGTGTTGAATCCCTATCATGCTTTGAATTACTTTAGCCCAGGACAGTCTGGTCTTTTTTAAAGGATTGCCTGATTAAGTCAGGCCCACCAAAGATAACCTCCCTTTATTAAGGTTACCTGATTTGCTGCCTTAATTACATCTGAGAAATTTCTTAACAGCAGCACTTAGTGTCTGATTAACAGAGAATGTATGTGCATTTCAAGGCTGAGACTCTTAGGTGCTGTTACAACTCTGCCTCTCAATTGTTTTTTTTAAAATCCTTGTATCTCATTATTTTGCATGTGTGATCTGTCAGATTCTGAAAGAAGTATATTAAAAATCTCCCAGTAGAATTTTTTCTCACCTAATTAGGCTTATACATCTAGAGGTTTGGTTTCTACCATAATATATAGTTTTTAAAATGGTGAATGACTCTTAACCTCTTGATATTTTTACATCATTTTTCTTAACCTTAGTGGGATCTTTAAAAAAAATACAGTTGTAATGAAGATATATTTCTCCAAACATTAGTGAATTCCTTCAAAATTAACTCAATCTTTTACTTCTTTTAAAATAATATATATCATTTGTGTGAAACTATTTTATTGTCTACTTTTTCTACAATGTTTAAATACTTTTGATATGCATGTATTTTAAAATCAATAAAATTATTGTTAGAAAATACTTAGAGAAATATACAGTAGTATATTTAAAGTTAGATTTCAGAAAGACTTTATCTGTGAAAAAGATTCTGGAAATACCTTATATCATTTTAGAATTTTTCCAAGAAAATGCTTCCAAAGTCAAACTGAAATAGTAAATGTTACAAAACTAATCTCTTATGTATTTTGTTTCAGGCAGAGGAGTGCGCTTATATTATATAGGTGGGGAAGTTTTTGCTGAGTGCCTAAGTGACAGTGCAATCTTTGTGCAGAGCCCCAATTGTAATCAGAGATATGGCTGGCACCCTGCAACAGTGTGTAAAATTCCACCAGGTATGGATTCAATAATGTAAATAAACCTATTATGTCAACTTGCTTTGTTTTTCTGGTTGCTAGTTTTAGGAATCAGGAGATGATTGCATGCTCATATTCTAAAACTTGTAACCCTTTTAAAATTATTTTTAATAATACTCTTTTTTGACAGTTTCTTGTACTTTTTTGAATCATAGGCTGTAATCTGAAGATCTTCAACAACCAGGAATTTGCTGCTCTTCTGGCTCAGTCTGTTAATCAGGGTTTTGAAGCCGTCTATCAGCTAACTAGAATGTGCACCATAAGAATGAGTTTTGTGAAAGGGTGGGGAGCAGAATACCGGTATGAAATGCATATTTGTTTCTTAAATTTCCACAGTGTAATTGTGTTTCATTCTATTCTTGCATATTCTGGAGTTGTTTTGTATTTATTCTCATTGAGGTTACAGTGTCAGCTGATCTCTATGTAAAATAAAGTTGGAGGCCTCCAAATTCAAAACTATTGAAAATTACTGGGCTGCCATTATGGAAGATATCATTAAAATATGTACAGGCATGCATTTTAACATAATGCAGTGTTAAATATCACAAAAGGGGTGTGTATGAAGGGTTATGTCAGTTTATGGAAGGAGAGATGTTTTCACATGGTGCTCAAGGAAAACTTAATGGCACATATCTAGTTGTAAAAGATGTTTTGGATTTCAGTAGTCATAAATGGGACAGGCAGAGTTGGGAAGTGATAATCTTGACAATAGCATTAGCAATTCAGTATGGAGTATAGAACAGGCTGTACAAATAAGTTGAGACAAACTAAATGTAGGTTAGGAGGAGGAACTTCATTCAGAAGTAGAAGGGATACTTGCTAATGTGCCAGACACTGTGCTGTTTAAAGTGTAGTATCTAAAAATTACTCTCTCTTAATTAGATCTTTATAAGGTTGAAATAAATGAAATTGCTGTCCTTGTAGGTAACAAATGGTTCAAACTAATAAATATTTGGAAATAGGCATAGAAAACTGATAATTTGCCCAAGGTTACATTATAAGTGGTTGAGATCGGACTGGAAGATAGTTCTTCTGGACTCTTAACCTATTCAGTTATATATTTAAGTTTTACAAAACCTAATTTGCCATCAGTAGATAAGATAGACTAGATTATTGATAAGCAATAGATTGGATTTCGCATCAGAGGGAAGACTTCTTTACCATATTTAAAGGTAGAAATTAAGTAAAATACCAGCCTTCCTTCAATTTGTATTGCTTACTTTTTGTACGCCTGCTGAAGAAATAATTCATGTAGTATAGTGATTGTATTCCTGCTTCTTCCAGCAATTTGGTGCCTTCCACATTTATTTTATTTCTTTTGGACTTGCTTGTCTAAAGTTTTGTCAGAAATCTGACTTTGAGATTGTGAAATGTGAGGTCTACCTGTTGAATACTTTTTAAAAAATATGTTACATGCTTCTATCTGAGAATCAAGACTTGTCATTATTTTGTCTGAGCTATATTGGTAGAATAATTCATTTTGTGATTTTGCTGTAGTTCTCTTTTGATTATTACCCTTTTGAGATGTTGTTACCTGTAAAGAATGCTGAATGCCGTTTTTCAAAACTTTAGACTTGAACTGAGTTGATAGCAAAATTAGATTTAAATTATATTGTCTAATAATAAGTTTTCAGGTCAGACTTTTTTTTTTCTTCCAAAGGTTAGAATAATGCAAAATGTGGTAGGAATTTAGTGGAAGTAAGAGTGAACTGCAGAGAGAATTAAATGTTTATCTATAAATCTTCTAAGAACAGTTTTAATTGGTAAAGATACTACCCTTCATTCACTGTGGACCCTGCTATTCTTTAACTCAGATATAAAGTAAAATCTTTAATTACAGAAGCAGCAATATACAGTATGTGTTTATGAATATTTGGAGTCAGGTATATCTGACTTTGGAAAATCAAGTCGTTTCCTGTAACATTTACAAATCAAAATGGCAAATATCCATTTATCTGTGGACTTGTGGGTAGTTACCAGGAACTTTTTGTCATTAATCATTCTGGAGCTGAGGAATAGACCTAATGTGCAGGTTTTTAAAACTATTTTTTTTTAAATTTCTTTAATGCCATCTTGGTTGTTAGCATAAAAATTAGGAAATGTAGTAAACAGGGAATTTAGATGTATGAAGAATTCATATTTGAGAAATATATCTGAGGGGCAGCCTTCTTAAACCTACTCCCCTTGGGTGACCTGGATTATGAATTATTCTTGAAAGGGAAGCTGGACAGAGGAGACAAGGGCAGCCAGGACTATTGTTAAGCTATCTGCCACAGTGGGTGGGTCACTAGAACCGACACCCTTGGGGAAACTTTGGGAAACAGTACACAGTGTGCAGAATTATCCCACCCAGGGGAACAGAAGTGCTGGGCATGTAAATGTCAATTTCTGTTGCCTTGGTTGAGGGCTGCTCCTGGGGATGTTAATTTCCTGGCACTTTTAGCCTGCTTCTCTGGGTATATCAGAGAAGTTCCTGGGGACAGAAATGCAGATACCTGCAGCTGGAAGTTGCCTAGAGCACACTGAAAAATCTGAAGAGTATGGTGGGGTGCTGATACCATCTGCCTCAGAAAACGACATTCTTGGAAGCACAGTTTTAAATTATATTGAAGCTGTGTCGCTTGGAAGTGAACAGTTAATAATGGGCTTTTCTCATAATTGAAGGGCTGTTAGTCTATAGAAGCAAGTGGGTTTATTGACTTACTCTGTGTAGCAGATAAGATGGAACTAAAATCAGTGCGTGGAAGTGTCAGGATATCATTGAATAATTTGTAATTCCCATAGAGTTGCCCCTTTTGTTGAAGCACTGTTAAAAGCCCAAATGGTGTTGCTAAGAGGGATGTTCATTGGCTTAGTCAGGGAAAGTTGAACTCCAGCTTTTAACACTCTCTGTGGTAAGGGTTTAGCTTGGGCCAGGATTTTGTTTTTGATATACTTTTATTTAGACTCCATTTGATTATTTGCGTATCTACTGTTCTGTAGTTGATTTGTTACGTACAGTGACTGTATGTATGTCTTGGTTTGCTTGGGAGAATCCTGATTCATGTCTCTCCTTCTGGCTTTATTTATTTATTTTTATTTATTTGTTGGGACAGAGTCTCACTGTCTCGCCAGGCTAGAATGCAGTGGTGTGATCTTGGCCCACTGCAACATCCACCTCCTGGGTTCAAGTGATTCTCCTGCCTCAGCCTCCCAAGTAGCTAGGACTACAGGCGCCCGCCACCACCCCAACTAATTTTTGTATTTTTAGTAGAGATTGGGTTTCACCATGTTAGCCAGGATGGTCTCGATCTCTTGACCTCATGATCCGCCCGCCTCAGCCTCCCAAAGTGCTGGGATTACAGGTGTGAGCCACTGCACTCCGCCCTGGCCTGATTACTAATAATACCTACAGTCTCTCTCAGGTGTTCAGTTTTGGATGATAGTGAATAATAAGATCACCTTATTAATTATAGTTTGATGAGAAAAAGATGTTCTTGTAAATCACTTTTAAAACAAGGTCATCAGAAGTACTTTGACTCTGAGGATCAACCATTTTTCAAAACAATTATGTATCCAAAATTATATACTCAACCTTTTAATTTCTGTAAATTTTTAATGCGGTGTACATAAACAGCCATTTTGCCTGCTTGTGGACTTTAATCTCGTAATCATTTTCCTATATTCTTTTAAACAGAAGGCAGACTGTAACAAGTACTCCTTGCTGGATTGAACTTCATCTGAATGGACCTCTACAGTGGTTGGACAAAGTATTAACTCAGATGGGATCCCCTTCAGTGCGTTGCTCAAGCATGTCATAAAGCTTCATCACCAATCAATTTCCATCAAAAGACTTAATGTAACAACTCTTCTGTCATAGTATTGTGTGTGGTCCCCATGGACTGTTTACCATCCAAAAGTTCAAGAGAGAAAACAGCACTTGAGGTCTCGTCAATTAAAGCACCTTGTGGAATCTGTTTCCTATATTTGAATATTAGATGGGAAAATTAGTGTCTAGAAATACTCTCCCATAAAAGAGGAAGAGAAGATTTTAAAGACTTAATGATGTCTTATTGGGCATAAAACTGAGTGTCCCAAAGGTTTATTAATAACAGTAGTAGTTATGTGTACAGGTAATGTATCATGATCCAGTATCACAGTATTGTGCTGTTTATATACATTTTTAGTTTGCATAGATGAGGTGTGTGTGCGCTGCTTCTTGATCTAGGCAAACCTTTATAAAGTTACAGTACCTAATCTGTTATTCCCACTTCTCTGTTATTTTTGTGTGTCTTTTTTAATATATAATATATATCAAGATTTTCAAATTATTTAGAAGCAGATTTTCCTTGTAGAAAAACTAATTTTTCTGCCTTTTACCAAAAATAAACTCTTGGGGGAAGAAAAGTGGATTAACTTTTGAAATCTTTATCCTTAATGTGTTCATTGGGGCTTAAACAGTCATTCTTTGTGTGTGTGTGTGTTTGTGTGTGTTTTTACTGCTAAATCTTATTATAAGGAAACCATACTGAAAATCTTTCCAAGCCTCTTTTCTCCATTCCCATTTTTGTCCTGATAATCAAAACAGCGTAGCATGACATCTTCACCAGTAATAGTTGCACTGATACTGCTGGCACCAGTTAATTCTGGGGTATAGTAAGAATTCATATGGAGACAGTCCCTTTGTCTTACACCCAATTTTCAACAGGAATAATTGACTTGTATAACCTAGCAGTCTGTTGATTTAACCTTACACCTATAAAAAATACATAGGTGGCAATATAATTATTTTCAGGGATATGCTAGAATTACTTCCACTTATTTTTCCCTTTTTAAAAAAGCTAATCTATAAATACCCCTTTTTCAAAAGGTATTTTAAAATATTTCAACAGCAGACCTTCTGGTCTTCAAGTGGTTTCATTTGATTTAGTTACCAGATTGTATTATGAAATGGACCTTTTGTAGATGTAATTGTTTCTGCAAAATAACTAGAAAAGTGATGCTGAGGTACGATCAGCAGATATGGGCCATCTGTTTTTAAAGTATGTTGTATTCAATTTGTAAATTGATTGTTATTCTACATGTAATTATGAATTCAGAATTTTAAAAATTGGGGGAAAAGCCATTTCTTTAGCAAGTTTTTTAGCTTCTAAGTTACCTGCAGTCTGAGCTGTTCTTAACTGATCCTCAGTTTGTGGTTGACCATGTTTCATACTCTGTAGCAAGAGCAGATTTCCAAAACTCTGTTGGTAGTTCATTCTGCAGCAAATTATTATTATGTCTAATGTTGACTCATTGCGGTTTAAAGATTTCTTCTTGTTTGCATCTTAGTGGAAATGGAAAATAACCACTCCTGGTTGTCTTTTCATAAATTTTCATATTTTTGAAGCTATCTTTGGTACTTGTTCTTTGAAGTCATACTCAACCTGTCTCTACAGGTATCATTTTCGATACTTCAAACATTTGGTGGTTTTCTATTGGATACTCCCCATTTTCCTGTATTTGTGTGTATATGTATGTGTTCATGTAAATTTGGTATAGTAATTTTTTATTCGTTCAACAGATATTTATTGTTTGTACCTGTTTGTACCAGGAACTTTGTTAGTCTTTGGGTAAAGGTGAACAAGACAGCTACAGTTCCTGCCTTTGCTGAGACAGCGGTTACACTAACCCTTAATCATCTTACTTGTCTTTGAAGGAGATAAACAGGGTACTGTACTGGAGAATAACAGATGGATGCTTCAGGTAGGACATCAAGGAAAGCCTCTAAGGAAACGATGCATGAGCTAATACCTGACATTGAAGAAGCAAGCCAAGTGAAGAGCCAGGGAAGATAAGCATTCCTGGCAAAGAGAATAGCATCAAATGCAAAAAGGCTCACACTAAAGGAAACTCATGATTAGGTATTAATGCTTTATACAGAAAACTCTACAAATCCAAACTTGAAGATCAGAATGGTTCTACAGTTTATAATATTTTGAAGGTAGCCTTATTTTGTGATAGTCTGCTTCATGTTATTCTCACTAATATATCTTCTTCCTCAACCTTTGCTGTAAAAATTTCATTTACAGCAAAGGTTGTACCACATCAGTACTACTTAACAACCCTTTCTTGTATGAACTCTCACTGTTATGGTGCCCAGCTGCTTGCTTCCAGACTTCGTACTGCCCGGTAATTATGTCTTCTACTACCCATCTTGGGAGCAGAGTAAATGTCCTAGGTATTACCACTGTCAGGCCTGTGGGAGATACTCAGTGGATCCTCTGCCCTTCTTTTACTTGAGAACTTGTAATGGTGTTAGGCAAAAGTTCTAGGGGCAGAAAACAACTCTGAAAGTGTTAGAAGGTCCTGGTCTTGGTGGTTGGTCTTGGTGGTTACTCTTGCGTTACTGTGTTAAGGGAAGCAGTGCCTACTATGCTGTTTCAATAGTGGAGCACACCTCTACAGTTCTGGTGCGATTTTTCTGAACAGTATGAAATTGGGACTCGACTCTTTGAAAACACCTATTGAGCATTTATACCTGTTGAGCAGTTTACTTCATGGTCATAATTACATTTGTGTGAACATGATGCTTTTTAATGAGATGATTTTTTTGCGTTTTGTCTACTGTGGCCTAATTTTTACTGATTTCTGCCCCCCATCCCCTATTTATAGGTGTGGCTTTCATTTTTGTAAGTGATAGAATGCACTCTTTGTTGAATTTTATCTTTATTTAAATTAGCAACATTATTTAGGATTTATTCTCCACAATACTGGTAATTTTCTAGGTTTGATGACCTGAGAATTGAATGCCCATGCTTTCTATCATATTTCTAAGATGAGTAGTAGTTTTTCCAGTAGGTTTCACAGAGACACCTTGGGGGCTGGTTTAGGGGAGGCTTTTGGGGTTCCTACTGATTTTGGTATAACCAGTGGCACTTTTATTCTGTATTGAAATATACTGCATGAGATTTCTTTTGGAAGGAGTTTCATTGCTTTAAAAAGAAACTCAAAGCCTTTATAACCACTGGTTGAGATTGGAAAATATAACTGGAATTAAGCCTACCTTCTGGAATACCATTGATTGTGCTCTTTTCTTCTTACTTTAAAGAAGCTTTCCTGAGTAGATTTAAGCTCTACCAATTATACTGATTATACCTTATGATATACATTCAGTCAATAAACATTTATTGATGCCTGTTGTTTGCCAGCCACTGTGACAGATATTGAATAATAAAAAGATGACTAGAATGGGGCCCTGACCCTTCAGCTGTGCTTGGTCTTGTAGAGGTTATGTTTTTTCCTGGGGACCTGTCACTGCCAGGAGGAAATCTGCCTAATTTTCTTGAAAACTAAATTTTCTTTGTATGGTTTTACAAATTGTTTAATATCTAGTTGTATTTTTTACCTTAAACCACATTCAGTTTTGCTTGATTCATCTGTCTTTTGAACACTATCATGATTTCTCTTTTGTTAAAATTATTTTAATTTCACTTTATTTGTGCCTTTGTCAGTTTAAGACTAAGACTTTGATGGTAAAACAAACAAACATCAGTCTTAGTCTCTTGCTAGTTGAAATCAAATAAAAGAGAATATATACCCAGTTGGTTTCTCTACCTCTTCCAAAAGCTTCCCATACATACCTTTAAGATCCTCTTTTTTAACTACTAAATACTTTCAGCATTTGTTTAGCATAAAATACCGTCTTGGTCTGAGGGTCGGGTAGGTTTATGGTGGGATGTAAAGTAACACAAGACAATTTCACTGTACTTAAAATATGTCTTCATGTACAGTCTTTGCTTTAAAAGCTGAACATTCCAATTTCCTAATTTGACCCCCTCCATTCCAAGCCCCTCTCCACCAAGTATCTCTTTAGATACCTAGTCTGTGAACATGAACAGTGAATGACTTTTTTCTTACTGATCTAAGGCATTGATACTTAGACATATCAAACATTTCCTTCCTTTCATATACTTTACTTTGCTAAATCTATTATTTTCGTTACCTGAATTTTATTCTTCCTCCCCTCCTGACAACACGTATCCAGGTGGTACTTGCTGGTTACCCTCTTTCTTGTTAGCCATGTTTTTATCTGCATATATCAACGTGTTTCCTTTGAACTTACTAACAAAAAGGAACGTGCTTTTCATACCTAGAGTCCTAATTTCTTCATTATGAAGGTTGCTGTTCAAATTGATTAGCCGCTTTAATTTTACAAATGGCTCAAAAATTGTTTAGTAAATGTCTTTGTGACAGGCAAATGGTAGAAATTTAAGATTACGAACTTTTCTGACACTTCTAGCCAATCTTTTCCCTACGATGCCAGATTTCCATCTTGGGGCATATTGGATTGTTGGATTTAGGACAGTCGGGAGTAATGATACTGTGTGGTCTCCAGAGGTAGTCAGAATCCTGCTATTGAGTTCTTTTTATATCTTTCTTTTCAAATTTTTATTACTATTTTGTTTGTTTAGACTACACTTTGTATGTGGGGATTGAGGGGAAATTATCTCTTGGAGTGGAATTCCTGTGTTTTGAGCCTTACAGCCAGGAAATATGAGCTATACTATAGCCTCATGATAGCATTTATGATAAGAACTTATCTTGTGTGTTTATGTAATTTTTTGAGTAGGAACTGTTTTATCTTGAATATTATAGCTACCTATATATAGCAGAACTGCCTCAATCTTTTTAGTAGGAAATAAATAATGTGTGTATATGAATTTATATATACATATACACTCATAGAAAAACTAACAGTTGGGCTTATTCTAACAGTGTTGAAACAGTTGTTCCATTGTTTAAATCTCAGATCTCAGTAAAATGTTCTTAATTTGTCTGTATACATTTTTCTTTCATGGACAGACCATCAGAGTACATTAATTTTCTTAATCTGCTATTTGGCAATTCAATTATTATACCATTTTTTGGCAACTTGGTAACTAAGACTCACAGCTAAAATTTATTAACATCAAAAAATGCCCTGTCATAAACCCCTTTACTAAATTATTCTACATTCAGCAGACTCTGGGATGTACTAACTAAGAGTTAATTTTGTTGTTGTTGATAATATTAGATTGCTCCCTCTTTAATTCTCCCCTGGTGTAAGGTTGCTGCTTAAGTTACCCTGGGAAGTACTACTTGTAAGGTCAGATTTTCCTGTGTCTGACAGCCTGATTGAAGATGTTTCAGCTCTGACTTTATCTTTGCTCAACATAAATGGATTTTCCAAGATTCTCTGGGCCATCCTTGACCCACAGGTGATCTCACTGGAGTATATTCACTTCAGTGTCAGTTGGTTTGGTGCCATGAGATCCATAATGGACCCAGAACTTCACCATTGCTTAGATGTAAGAGTCTCTTGAAAGAATAATGCCACTGATGATGGGGATCAGAAAGGTATATTAACTCAATATATAGGCTTTTAGATGTTCTTCAAAAAATTTCAAGAAAAATACTATTCTTTTACCCTCCAAAAAAGTAAGAGCTCTTAGTTTCTCCAAAATATGCCCTTTGATTTACTTCTTATTTTTAATTAAAGATGGTAATTTATTGAACAATGAAATCCATAATATATTGATTTAAGGACAAAAGTGAAGTTTTAGAATTTTAAAAATACTTAAATATTATATATTTTCCATTTCATAATTGTTCTCTTTTCTCTATAGCTTTAAAGTTTTTGACTATTTTATAATGTTAGAAGGTAACTTGCCATATTTCTGGTTCTATATTAAGTTCTACCCTTTATAATGCTGTTATTATAAAGTTGGTTTTCGGCATTTGTCTGTAGCAATAGAAATTTTACTAAGTCTGTTTTTCCAGTGAGGTTGTTCTTTTCTAAGTTCCTAAGAAAATATTTGTTTGCCACTCTTACTATTCCAAATCTTGGATTGTTCAAGCTGGAAAAAAAAAAAATTTGGTGAGAAACATTGGGGTCCTTTTCTGGTGAATATAGGTTCCTGCTTTAAGACTGGAAATCTGTTGCTTTATACAACTAATATACACACAGATTAATTAAAATTGTGAGAAATACTTTACACATAACAGGTAACATGCCTGAGTTTTGAATTTTTTTTTTTTAAACTCAGCTTTTTGACAAAATGCAGAACTCAAATTGGTACTTTCTTAGACCAGCTTTACCTCATGCCTCGTTCTTGCTTTTCCAACCCTGACTTTAAAGGCATGTTTGTATCTTTTTATTAGTGATAGTGAAGATGTGACACTAACCATTTTATACAAGAGTAAAGAAAGAAAAACTACAGAGATTAAGATGAAAACAGCTCTACAGTTGTTGAATTAGATCACAGCATGGTGGGCAGAATAAAAATGTTCCTATCTGAGAATATTCCATTTGCCATCTTTTCCCAAGGCCAGACCTCCTGGCGGAGAGCATTTAAAAGTAACATTCACGGCCTTTGTTATCAGAGGGCTGTCTCTCCAGCTGGCAATTTTTTTTTCTTTCTTTTTTTTTTTTTTTTTTTGAGAAGTTCTACTCTTGTTGCCCAGACTGGAGTACAGTGGTACAATCTTGGCTCACTGCAACATCCAGCTCGCAAGTTCAAGCAGTTCTCTTGTCTCAGTCTCCTGAGTAGTTGGGATTACAGGCATGCATCACCACACCTGGCTAATTTTGTATTTTTTTTTTAGTAGAGACAGGGTTTCACCATGTTGGTCAGGCTGGTCTCAAACTCCTGACCTTAGGTGATCTGCCTGCCTCGGCCTCCCAAAGTACTGGGATTACAGTTTTGAGCCGCCACACCCAGCCAGTTTTTGTTTTAATATGATGCAAGATGGTGGAAAACAGTTGGCATAGAATATTTTCACCTAAAAAAATGACAAGACATACAAAACTGGATTAATTGCAAAAAGAGAATACAGTCAAATAGCATACAACTGGACAAAGCTAGAAGAGCCTTTAGAAGATTTGTCTGAAAACAGGTTTCAGCAGTGAGCTTTTATACACTGCTCACTAATTTGCTTGATTACTACCAACTGTTCTTAATGTTAACACCTTTAAATAAGGTTTTTCTGGACTTCTTGCCTTTTAGCAAACTTGGAGGAACTAGCCATTAGCTAGCGACATAAAAATATCTTGGGGACCGAAGCCCTTAAAGGTAGCTTTATGCTCCTGAAAATTCTTAGCTTTTCTCTAGTGTTATTAAGGAAGGAGTGAGTAGTGTTCTCAGGGTGACCAGTTGCCCTAGTGTTGCCTGGGACTGAGGGTTTCCCTGGATGTGGGACTTTTCAGTACTAAACCCAAGCAAGACCCAGGCACACCAGAAGGAGCTGACCACCTTAGGTGTTCTTGTGATTTACCCTCACTTCCTTATGTTGTCATAGTTGCTTCTCAACTCAGCTGCACCGTGGCTGTCAACACTTCTGATACTTACTGGGATATGTGTGCTCTAGTCACTTACTACTGTGAATAGAACATGAGGTTTATAACACAAGTAGTAGCTGAAGGTACCAGCATGGTGGTGAGACTCACACTTAGTGATCCAGCAAAGATAAATGATGTTTTAATGGGACAGCAGGGGCCAACTAGATAGCTAAGTTCTTCTGAACCTTTGTGTATATGTAAGTACAAATCATGTGTCCTTACAGGGTTAAACTTCATCTGAAATTTAGATTGTTCGTAGTAAAAGAAAACCAATTGTGGTTGTGGATTTCTTTTCTTGTGAGGAAATACATGGCCTTTGATACTCTGACCTCTTCTGCATCTCACAGTCTGTCCTGCTCAAGAAGCTAGAATGTGTTGTTACATTTTTCAGTGAATGTTGTGTTGAAATGACTAAATGCATCAGCCAATGGCAAGTGAAGGAATTGAGTGTCCTGGCAGACTGAGCAGTTGCTTTCAATTCTTATAGCCTCCTACTTATAAGGTGCTTACTAGCTAGAACACTGAGCACGTAAGGTGAGATTTTTTTTTTTCTCTGATGGGATTAGCTTTGTAATGCAATATGATGGATGCAGACCCTGTTGTTTCTCTCTGGTAGTCCTCAGTGGCTGCATCCTTGGTGCACTGTGATGGAGATATTAAATGTGCTCTTTGTAAGCTTTCATTCTATGACTGTCAAAAATACGATGTGGTTCCTTTTTTATTTTTATTAAACAATGAGCTGAGGCTGTATTACAGCTGGTTCAGTTAAAATTGTTGAATACTGATGTCTTTTCCCCACCTACACCAAATACTTTATTCTGTTTAAAGTACAAAAAAAAGTTCCGCTTAGGAAAACATTGCTTACATGTCCTGTGATTTCTGGTCAATTTTTATATATATTTGTGTGCATCATCTGTATGTGCTTTCACTTTTTACCTTGTTTGATCTTAACCTGTGTTAACAGCACTGTCACCGTTGAAAGGTGGACAGTTTTCCTAGCATTAAAAGAAAGCCATTTGAGTTGTTTACCATGTTATTTATGGGACTAATTTTTGTTTTTTATTTATTTTTTTTTTAGATGGAATTACATTTTGGTGTTCACTCCCTAAATTTTGCGGAAACCAAAAAAGTGGTTATATTTCACATATGGACATACGATTTTAAGAGTGCATGTTTTTGTTTTTTTAATTTGGTGTTACATAAAAAATTATCCTATTCTCCCGGCAGATAAATCTATACTACTTAATATAGCCCCACCACAGGCACACACCACACACTGCACAGTGATAGTTAGACATTTTGATTTATTTCAGAGCTTGCCTATGCCACATTAGCACTCTGTGAGATCTATGCCATAAACAAAAACAAATTCAAAGTTGAAATTTGCTGCAATATACTTTTAGCAAAATAAAATGTTTGAGGCTCCATTGAAAAATACTAGATAAGATATATAATCATCATGAAATAATTTTTAAAATGACAGATATTTATGTCAGCCACACTTCCTTTGTGCCTTGCAAGAATTCACTTCTGTAGATGAATCAGTATTTTTCTGTTTAGCAGACTGTTTTCTGCAAACCATTTTAAACATGCTTCAGTATGCAACAAAAAGCGACCTCAAATGCTACATTACGGTATCCTGCTTGGCATTGAATAGCCCTGGGACTAGTGCAGTTTTATCAACACTTTTTTATTAGGAGGAAAGCCAAGAAGATTTACTATAATTGCTACCACCTGCCACTATATAAATCTGAAAGGAGCCTCCCAACATCGAACAACATCGAGGGATGACTAGAGGAGATCTTTCTACTAGAAAGATCTAGTAGAAAGGGTGTCACCTCACCCTGGCATTGTCTTTCACTGCTTAGCTTGAAGTAGTGACACTGATCTATATCAGGAGATTTTTATAATGGCCCTAGCATCCATAATTCCACATGTTCATCAAGAGGCTGGAGAGAGGGAGAGAAGTATTAAAGTCTATGTTTGAGCTGTTTCCCCACTTGTCTTATTCTTTTTTCTCTTTCTCTTCAAAATGGATTGAAAGCCTCCTAGTGCTTAAAGCAGACATATCAGTATCAAACTGATGTCATCCAGTGCAGTTTATTTTAAGCTCCAGGTTTGTCTAAGTTTGGGTGAAGAATGTGTTAGTTTGCTACTCAAGAACATGTGTGCAGCATACAGCTATCCAGCTTCTTTTTTGACAGACTCATCCTTTTCATCAAAATACACAGTAAGCCCAACCTAAAAATTAAAGTTTATAAGAATTAAAAAACCCGGGAAGCTAATTTACACATAAAGATTATCTTCTGCTGCAATAAATAGATGTGGAAATATTTGTAGAATTGGTTTAACTGATTTTGTAAAACAAATGTCATGCTATTTTGCCATAGCGAGACATGCAGCAATTCTTAAAATCACATTAGTAGATGGTAAGAACATTGAGTTAGACTTAGCAGATAACAAGTTCAGTGAACAATAGACTAAGCATGCTCTTTAGGAAGCTGCATGGGAACAGAATGTGTTACTGTGCTCCAGTCCAAGCTGCGTGACTTTATTGGTTATAAAATAAATGGAATTTGAATGGGGATTTGCCAATTTTTACAGTCTGCAATAGTTTTGTTGGCTGCCTTTGCACCTTTCTAAATGTTATGTGAAAATACAATGAAGTTTTAAAGTAGTTTAGGAAAGAGGTGTGATGACAGAGGAAAGAGAAGTTAACTTCTGAACACTTTGGTCCAGGAAGAAGGTGGGCACAATGCAGTTTAAGCCCAGGGTTGAAGAATACATTGAATTTGGAGAGATGGAGAGGACTTTTGAAGCAGGTCAAAATGAGACACAAACAGAACTCTCACCTGTATGTCTGGATATGCATGAAAACTGAACAGTATTATTGAGCTACTTGTATGGTGAGCAGAAAATTGATAATCGCAAGCTGGGTAGGTTCTGCTGTGAAGCTCACATCTAATCACAAGGTCGAGATAGCTTGGAGTTAAAAGCCAAGGATAGCTGTATAGTTTGGGTTCTGTAGTTTACAGTGAGATTGTGCTACTGAGCAGTCATTTTGGGGGGCAGTCATTTGGAGAATACAAGCCATAACCTAGCCAAGAATGGGTGACGTGGAATGAGGATGAGGAAGTTGCTACATACACACACTAGTGTCTCCGTCTGTCTGTGTCTCCCTCCCTCCCTTCCCCCTTCCCCCCCCATGTGTGTGTGTGTGTGAGAAACATTTTTTTGCTCACAGCCAAAGATTATTCGTCTAGAGAAGCCATTGGAATTTTAGCAGAGTTTTGTATGTGTGTGGATTTTTCTGATAAGTAGCAAATCAGAGGCCTTAACCACTGCCCAACAGCAGTTCTTCATTGAGACTACATATCCTGAACTTAAGCAAGAAATTCGTTTGCTCTGATTTTAAATCTTACAAAGTTTTTCTTCATTAGAAGTCTTATCTTTAAACTATATTGTGGAGGTATTTGATCAAATTATTTAACATATAAGTACCATTTTAATACACAGGATGACTCACTTTTACATAGTTTGCCATTTAAAAGTGTGCTTCAGTGGGAAAAATGATTTTTTTTTTTTTTTTTTTTTTTTTTTNGAGAGGGATTCTTCCTCTGTCACCCAGGCTGAAGTGCAGTTGCATGATCTCAGATCACTGTAACCTCCACCTCCTGGGTTCAAGTGATTCTCCTACCTCAGCCTCCTGAGTAGCTGGGATTACAGGTGCACATCACTTGCATTTTTAGTAGAGATGGGGTTTCACAGTGTTTGCCAGGCTGGTCTTGAACTCCTGACCTCAGGTGGTTTGCCTGCCTCATCCTCCCAACGTGTTGGAATTACAGGCATAAACCATTGCACTTGGCCGAAAAATGAAAATTTAAATAAGCCTAGCTTACCACCTAGAATAAACATGTTTTATAGGATTGTCTACATTGCTCTTTTATATTGAAAAAAGCATTTTTGTATCTGTTTTACCCAAGAACTGCAAGCTGCTTCATTTCAAGTTTTAAATCATGAATAATAGCATGTATTATCACCACATTTAGAAATGAACATAGTTAATCAAAAACACATCTTAAAGAATTGAATTTTATAGAGATAATTGAATGCTTTCACCTGTAAAAGAATTAGTGACCTGCAAACCACTGTGGTTTCTTGCTATGCGTTGAAGTTGTCAGTGGGGGAATTTGCTGCTACAAGTTACATGCACTTGTAGGCAAAGGGAAATTCATATTTTTAATTCTAAAATGAAAACCACTGACCAACTTTTAAACACAAAAAGTTTAGTTATTAGCTTAGGCATTATTTTCCTGTTCTTTATCATTTCAGGATTCAGGTTCTTAACATAAAAATTTATAAAACACAAAAATCAAGCTACATTTGGTAAGCCAAATTTTAGGATTAAAAGTCTCTAACAGTCTCTGTGACATGTCATATGGGGCAATTTTTATTTGCCAAAATGTCTTATTTCATACTACCTGGGTGCTGCTTCCCCTTTTTATCTCTCTACTCCTAACCCCCTATAATTAAACACCTAGAAAACTGCCACCTTTTAGAATACCTAATTGATTTTTTTAAATGTTTTTTCAGAATCAAAATTACAAAAGGGAGAGATACCTAAGAATCTGGCTTGTTGATATTCTTTAAAAGATCACATTTGATTGAAGGTGGGTGCATATATTTTATATCCACTCTTTCCCGATTTGTATATGACCATTGTAAAATTGGATGTGCTTTTTTTGTAACCAGCATTGCCACCAAGTAATCATATCTTAATTCACAATTTACATAGTGATTGACTAAAGAGGGGTATTGAACATAAATTTATTTTTAAGATTAAACTGAGAAATGGAGGATTTACATGATTTTAGTCTCTAGTTGGTGTTTTTCTACTGGGAATAGCAGTATCTTAAAGGCCATTTTTAACAAGAATGCTAAGGATGGAATGCTTGAAGGAAACAGTCCTATACAGTCAAATACTTCAGTTATCTTAGATAATAGAATGAAAACTCAGTTGCCTACTTTGAACAAAATTTTTTGGATTTTAATGGCTGGACAGAATAACATTCTGCTAATTTTAAACCTTGGTTATTTCCGACGTAATGGAAAATGCAGTTTGACTCAGAGTCAGAGGTCTGGAGTTTGGGCCCTGATTGTGCCAATTTATGTGACTTTAGATAAATCTTTTCATCAGTGTGCTTTAAAGTTCCTCTTTTCCTCCAGTTCCACAAAAATGAGGATGTTAATTTTCAGGGTGGTTATGAGAATTAAATGAGAACACTTGAGAGAGCATTCAGTCCAAAGTGGGTACTCAATATTAGATGGCTGAATCTGCACAGTCTACAGAATACAAGGCAAAGGTTACTCTGAAGGTCTTTGCTAATAATGAATCTTTCTCTAAGAAAGCTTGCAAATGAGATGTCAAACTCAGAAATGTCACATAAAACGTATTGGATCGATTATTGCCACAAAAGTAACTCAGCAACCAAAAAAACCCAGTGGTATGCAGCAATAAACAGTTTATGAATTGATAAGTGGTTCTGGCTAGGTGTCTCTGGGTCAGTTACAGTCTTTACTCATTGATGAGGGAGTGGGCCTCAAGTGGAAAGACTTGGCATTTTTCCTCATGCCTCCTATCCTCCATTAAATAAGCAAGTTTTTGTGGAGCTTGTAGAAGGCAATAACAACCAAGCCCAATCCCATAACTCCCTTTCAAGTCTGCATGCCTCTTGCTAACCAGCATTCACCAGGAGCAAGCCACATGGCTAAACCCAGTGTGGAAAGGTACTACAGAGTTTTTAGACCAAGGGAGAGAACACAGGAGGGGCAAAGAATTGGAGCCTTAAGTGCAGTGCAGTCTACTACACACTTGCTTTGTATTTGACGGGTTACTGTATTGGTTTGCCAGCAAATAACAGAAATGTGGAGAAGCTAAAGATTGCTCAAGCTGGGTCTTAATAGAGTGGTCTGTTTGGTTCGAAGTGTTTTAACTCATGGAGCATCAAGTAAAAGCCTAATCTGACATACATTAGGAAGACAAAAGCAAATGAATGTGTTTTCTATCTAAAAGTTCATTATTGTGGTTGCTCCTGGCCATTATCATGTGACTGGAAATTAACACCCTCTAAACTCTGAGCCTATCCTGTATAGCACTAGAAGAGTCCACTTCATATATGAGGTAGAAAGAATCATTCAATTCAGGGAAACCTTTTTCTTTTAATGTGAACATTTACATTAATGCCATTTCTAAAATCTTTCTGGGACTTCTTAAATGCAAAGATGCTATCTATACATGCTGGCTGTTTTTAGAAGCTTGGAGTGCTTTTAGGAAACTTCCCAATACTGCTTTAGCAGTAATTCGGTTGACTGATCAAGGTATGTTTTACTTTGACCCTGAAATTTTTAAAAGACAGCAATTATCTTGCCTGGAGAGTCAAGTTTTTGCTTCCAAGGAAGTCGGGAAGTAAGCTTCTCTTTGGTGATGTGGCTGTGCTTGGTAGCCTAGAAAGTGGAGTCAACATCAGTCTTCAATGTTTGTGTGCCTGTCTTAGTCTGTTTTGTTACTGTAATAGGATATCTGAGGCAGAGTCACTTAGGAAGAAAGCTCACAATTCTGCAGGCTGGGAAGTTCAAGGGCATGGCCCCGGGCTTCTGGCAAGGGCTTTGCTGCTGCTTCATAGCTTGATGGAGAAGGTTAAAGGGGAAGCAGACGTGCAAAGAGATCAAACAACCCACCTTTTAACAACAACTAAACAAGTTTCTTAATAACCCTCTCATGGGGACTAATCTAGCCTTGAGAGAGGGAGAACTCAGCACAAGAGCAGCACCAAGCCATTCGTGAGGCATCTGCCTCCGCGAACCAAACATCTCCCACTAGGCCCCAGCTCAGCACATGAAGAAAAAATCTCACAATGTGTTTGAGGGGCAGTTTGGGAGACAAACCATAGCAGTGCTCAATATTTCTACCAAAATTTTCAGGTAACTTAATATATTTTTCCTTGAATATATGTTTAAATGGGCTTCCCCTCCCCACACTCGAATGGTCCCACAACAACTTTTGATTATCACTTTCCTGTAAATACACAAAAATATTTTGTGGTCTTCTGGCAGCCCAATGGATGGAACTTTTAAAAATCTTTTTGTTGTTGTTCTTGGTTTCAAACTTTCTAATATACCCATTATTTTTGTAAAATATGAAAGCACCACCAACAGAAAATCACCCAGATTCCAGCAACCAGAGAAAACAACTGTTTGGTGTGTATTTTTTTCCCAGTCTTTATTTGAATGTCTGTGTATATTCAATGGAAAATGTTTGAAGCTTCACTCACAGCGCATTCCATTGGAGAAAACTACTAAAATCATAAGGAAAATCTAAAATGCGGTAATCCAGTCAGCAAGCTAATGGGCATATGAAAACATAAAAGTTTTTTACCATGATTTGTGGACCACAAAAGATCTGTGTTACTAGTCTATTTAAATTTGGTGTTTGAAATTAAATATAAAAATTTTAGACATACTTTTTGTGTGATTCTTTTTTAATGTATACTGTGTATATTAAAAAGTATACTGTACTTTAATTCGTGTTTTTGGAAGCAGATGTCCAAAAATAAAAGTATACTGTAGAACCAAAGAATTGTATTTATCAGCTAGCATTTAGTTCTAAAAGAAAATGATGTTGATTTGGCAATAGGGCATTGCAAAGGGAATATGCATGTCGCAGTAAACTGTGTGTTCGGGAAGGTAAAGGAAGACAGGTTTTTAAATGACAGATAAAGAGGATTATATAATTGTCTTGAAATAATTATTCTTGTCTATAAGAATTAATAACAAGGATGCTGCCAGTTCAGGGTTGGGCAGTCAGCTTCTGGGCACATGTCCTCGTTAAAGTATTTTCTATGTAAGGTTGCAAATAGTCATGCGAGCTGGCGTGGTTTCTTCTGGGTCTTATGAGGTAGTGCATAAGAACCCTCTCTTCATGGACTAGGGAACCCTGGCCCATTTGTCAGGGCTTTTGGAAACATGACTCTGTTTTGAATCTGACGGCTTTCACCTTTCCCTCTTTTGATCAAGATCTTTTTCTTAAAAGCATCTATGATCAGTCATCCTGTAGTTAGATTGTCCCTTGGTGACAGAATAAACTTTTTCCAGATTATTGGTCTGGCCCTGTATTGGCAGGAATGATTGGCAACTAAGTCAGTGTTAAAACCCTTTTAGCCACATTTGAGGGTAGGGAGGCTTGAAGGGAGTGGCACGCAGGCTAGGTCCACCTGGAGTACATTACCGAGTTCAAATTTTTTCCTTAGTCCTTTGCTGTCACCACAAAGTGCTGGGCTAGTCTGTTAGAAATTGTGCTTCTTTCTGCAAAAAATTTAACAACAGATATAAAGTTTAAAAAGGAAATACACAAAGTAAAATTAATAGTAATGTCACACTCCCAGTTTGCATAATGGTTTTGAGCCCTGAACGTAGGCTTAAAGGCAACCAATTGAATAAACCAAATTATAATACAATTCTTGCTCAGATGTCTTCGGAAAAATGTCTACAGCCTGAAATCATCAACTTTTTGTCCTGGTTTGCAGTTTGAATATCTCTAGTTATGGCATTGGTTGCTGTGGTGAACTTTTGTGTGACCCATACATCAGCATGAGACTTATTCCTTTAAAAATTCATCACATATTAGTTTATAGGCCTCAGAGCATGTAAATAGTTTTTTGTTTTCTTAGAGAGATGTAGCCAAATATTGAAGGAAATTAGAATTCAGGAGAAAATCCAGTCTGCAGGTGGGTAACTGGAGTTTCAAAAAAGGGTACAGAGCTGTGATTTAATAACAGGTACATATAGCTTGATTTTTACCAAAGATGTTCAGAATAAAACAGATTTGTAAAATTATCAGATTTTGTCTGCAAGAATAGTAGCATGGTCACAGTAAGCTCAGATTTAAAAACCTCCCTTGAGGCTAGGAAGCTAAATCAAGGTAGACTTTAAATTTTACCCATATTTTTAAGGTTTCCTGGGCCTGCCAGGAAATGACAATTTTTAACTCAGTGTAATGCTGAGAACCATTGAAGCCAGGCATTCTACACATTCTCAAAGATGACATTTCAGTCAAAGACTTGGTAATATAACCACTGTTTCCATTCATATCCTGTTATAAAGAGAGCAGATTTTTATTCAACTTAAGCAAATTATATTGCCTTAAGAATACTCACAAATAGGTCGGGCACGGTGGCTAATGCTGGTAATCCCAGCACTTTGAGGGGCCAAGACGGGCAGATCGCCTGAAGTCAGGAGTAGGAAACTAGCCTGGCCAACATGGTGAATGCCCCGCCCCACCCCTTCTCTACTAAAAAATACAAAAATTAGCTGGGTATGGTGGCGCAAACCTGTAGTCCCAACTACTTGGGAGGCTGAGCCTGAAGAATTGCTTGAACTCGGGAGGCAGAAGTTTTATTGAGCCAAGATTGTGCCATCTTGGTGAGAGTGAGACTCCATCTCAAAAACAAAAACAGAAGGAATACTCAGTTTCCAAATCTTGGAGTGATCGAGAAGAAAAGAAAAGCAAATATTTCCACTTTTGTTCATGAAAGTATACTTTCCAAAGTGCTGTAAACTATAGATAGCATGAGAGAATTTCCTTAAATACAAAAAACAAAACATTTAAGTAAAAATGTTTCAAATAAAAGTCAAAATCTTCAGTTACTCAGTCTCATGTAACTTTTTTTGTTACTTGATCTTAATAATTTCATGGACCCATCAGTTTCTTCATTCAAGTTCTGAAGAATTTAATCCATTGGTAGTAAAGTTATTAGTAACCTCTATTTAAAAGTACACTAGCACCTTTTCCATGAATCTGATTGCAAATGCTTTTAGAGAAAAAGCAGTAACTGGTGATGACAAAAACTTAGAATAACCAGGATTAAAAATCTGATGAGAGTTTACCATAACCAGAAATAGACAAGGAATTTTGGTTATTTTGTTGGCATACAGCATAATAAGAATTATGACCAATGACAGATTTCTAATGGCATCATACAATTTTGGAACACTCATCAATAACACCCATAAATGTAACTCTGTCTAGTATTACATGATTAGACAGTGCTTTTTATATAATTTAATACATCAAACAAGCCTAATTAATTAACATCTCTACCAGATGGCATACACATGCTCTGAGGCTTTCCAGAGGCACAAGTGGAAGACTCCAAAAGGTAATTTTAAGTCAACATTTAATTTAGAACTTGATCTTAGAGAAGCCTGTCAAAGATGTCAGAAGGTTCAAAACAGGATCACAGGTCGCTGTAAAATACTAAACAGGAAAGATAATCAAAAGACTTCAGAAGCAATACAGAAAGTTACATTTTAAAAAACTTTCATCGTTTCAAAGCTTCATTTTTCCTTAGGAAAAAAAAAAACACAAATGTAAACACAGGAATTTATTTTGGTAAACAAAATCTTCTTAGGTCAGTTACCAAAATGGTAAAGGAAAAACCTCTTGCAGTGTGACTGCCTTTCCTTATGGGAAGCCTATTTGGATATACTGAAAGTTGAATCTGATGAAAATGTACTTGAATTTAATCAGACACAGGAAGAGTATTTCCAAGGCTATGAGTGTATGCCTTACTATAGAGGAATGTAAGTAAGAAAGCTAGTACTTTGAGCAGAATACATGGCTCTTGGAAAAATTATGAGAAATCTTTGTTGCTTGGAACAATTCAAACATCCAAAAAAGCCAAGAATTCAGAATCAAGTTATACTGGAGGAAAACTTTGCTTTTCTATGTCTTCTACAGGACATTTCAGTATCAAGTCATAACAGCAAGAGTTAGAACCAGAGAAAAAATGTTACAGGAGCTAATGAAAAAGTTAAGAGTTATTACTCCAGCCAGACAAAAAGATGTACCTTCTTAAGGGAAGAAAGAGCTGAAGGCAATGATGCGTGACCTGCAAATAAGGTGCAGTAAGACAGCAAAAGTTGAACTTATGAAATACAAATCGGGATCTTCAAGAAGAAAACTCTACCTCAAGAGATAAAATGACCATTTTAAATGGAAAAGACAGCCTCTCTAACCTGAATCTAGGGGAAATTAAACGAATCTCAGAAGGAAATAAGGCAGAAATTAAAACGATGCATTTTAGAAAATGGCTGATTTTGGAATTAAAAATTAAACCTCTTTCAGTTTTATTAAAAGCAGATCCTTAAAAAGAACCTTGTTCTAGCATAGAGGACCAAATTTTTGGTGTTAGTGTATATAATATACATGTATAGCATTTATACTATAGTGTATATACAAATATACGATATGTGTATATTTGTATATATATACTGTATTATATATAATACAAGTAATATACTGTATTAGTGTATATATACGTATGTATATATATGTAAGCTCAATCTTTCGAAAGTCTTATGATTTCATTCTAGCCTATAGCCAACTTCATTACACACAAAACTCCTTTCATAAATTTATCCTTCATGAACCTTTCATGACCTGTACAGACCTTCAGTAACATGCTTAAACTTTCTGCTTTGTTTTATACTTCCTCCTACTTAAACAATTGATCATCCTGCTTTAGGACAAAGATTTACTGTGCAAGACTCATACAGAATTTTTCTGTTAACTTTGTAACCTTCCTTACCAACAGTACATTCGCATACCTGTAACCATATTTCTCTCTCTTCCTCCCACTTACTGGTTCTTTTATCTTGTTTCCATATTTGAAACAACCTCTAATAAACTCTGAATTTAAACAACTATTTTTTCCCAATAAACAATTTTTATGCCTTATAACTTTTCTTATTAAAACACATTTTTTTGTATACTTTGTCTATGGAATTGTAGATTTTCAAATTTTAACTCTTATTAACCTTATTTTTTAGTGAAAACCTAGAAAGCAAAATTTTTCAACTGTTATGTCAGCATTTTATAGATGAGAACCATTTAATAATTTTTAAAAACATGTTTCCTTATAATTTAATGTATTAATGGGCCCAAATATATTTAGCTTTTCTATAATTTGGGAAGCCAAGAACAACTAATATTTTCAACAATTTATGTATCCATTTTTATTTGGAAATGATCCAGAATTTGATGAATACTACTTAATTTAACATTAAGATTTCAAATTACATGTAAAGTGTATGAACATCATATTTTTAAAAACATTCTTTTGGTTTATTTTTTTAGAGTTAAGATCTTGCTGTATTATCCAGGCTTGAGTTCAGTGGCTGTTCACAGGCACCACTGTTGCACACTAGCCTCAAACTGCAACACACGCAATCCTCTTGCCTCCGTTTCCTGAGTAGCTGGAACTATAGATGCATACCACCATGACTCACCCTTGCTTATCCCATTTATACCCATCCGATTCATTTTTTAACACTTATTCCTAGATTACTTATAAAAACCAAGATATTAGACATACCTAATCATTTCAAGTTATTTTCCTGTTAACCATTTTTTTTATTACCTGTGAATGTCATGTATTCAGTTAAGTAAGAACCATAAAAATGAAATACATGGATATTTTGCCAGTAACTCAGAGGATACAGCTGTTTTCATTAACAGTACTAAATTAGTCCAACTTATAGTTACACAAAGATCATTCTGTTTTTAAGTTCATAGTTTTATGACCTTAAAACATCTAACAGACAAATATAAAACTGAGTAGTCAATTCAGGCAAAAATTTTAAAGACATAGTTATTTTTGATTTACCAATTATTTTTAAACCAGCTTATTAAATATTTAAGTCACATGAACTGAAAAGCATTTGTGTTAATTACTGTATATTTTGTATTAGCACTTATTTATCTGAGCCAATATGAATAGAATTCCTTAAGGGATTTATGACCAACTATGCCAGATTTTACCATGTAGGCATAACATACAATATATATGTATATATGTGTAAACACACCTAAACATACACATATACAAACAGCTTTCATTTTAGAATTTTAGTTATAAGATACTGATACAGACTTGCTGGTTTATGAAAGACAGTTATTGGATTCAAATTATATTTCTGAGAAAATGAGACCTCAGCTGACTAAACTTGCCAGAATAGGTAATCTTACGAGGGCTGTGAACCAAAAGTTTGAGTAAATAGCAGTTTTGATTTTTAAAAAAACCTCTTATCCCACCTCCCCAACCCCTTTTTTTCAGTTTCAAATGAGTTTAATGTTAAATATTTAAATACTTACATTTTTAGCTCGGACTGGCTGAATTGTATAATAAAAAACAATCTCCAAATGGCCTTGAAATTTTAGTAACAAATCTTTTTGCCATTTTGATTTTTTTGACTAGTCAGTGCAGGCAAGAAAGCATTTTATTTAGCAGCTGTGGGTGGGGGTTTTTGTTTGTGTTGTTTTTCTGGCCTTTGCATAGCTGGCAAACCACTTTTGGACCAGAGATACCTTATATTATTGCACTGAGCTCAATATTTTGACTGTTTGATTTGAGAGCCTAATTTTCATAAAAATTTATCTAGTTCTTTTATGCTAGTAATTTTTAATTGTTCCATCACACTAAGCAGTTATTAGGCAAACCTAAATTTATATTGAAAGGGATACTTCTTAAGTCTAGGTGTTGGTTGCCATGGAGTTGTTGTAATTTGTAAAGCCATTAATGTGAAGGCCCTTTAAGACCTTTTTTTTTTTTTTTGATCTTGGCTGGAATGCCATAGGAGTGAGTTTTATCTCAACACCTGCAGAAAAGTCAGCAGATTTAAAGTAGGCAGAAAAATAGAGAACTTGGAAGACTCTACATGTTAACTCTATAGCTGTAGCCACTTGGCATTAAAAATAAGCTTGGGGAGTTTAATCTCTATGATGGTCTGATCCAAAAATGCGTATGAGGAAAAGCCACGTAGCCGACGTGAAGTCCCTTTTCTGGGACTTTTCTGAAGTCCCAGAAAAGCAAGCACGCCTCAACGTTTGAGAATTCCCATTTTGTTTCTTCTCAATCTCTTAACAGCAAAGAAAATTCTGTAAATCCTATCATCAGAGAAGTCAGGTGTTTGGACCAGTGTTTTAGTTTGTGGCAACTGCCCTAGTGGCTTTTAACGAGCCACCCTGTGCCCCAAATTTAGAATGTTTATTTTTGCTCTTGGGAGATGTTCAGAAACAAGGGAAAAGAGCCAAATCATCTACAGATACATGTAACCAAACCAAAACAAAACCAAAATCAGTGTTCTCAAAAGTTCTAATCTGGTCATGCAGGTTTTTTTAAAAAATGAAAGCACACAGAGGAACCTAAAGTAAATTCATCAGAAAAGGCATGCCTTAGAATCCAGAGTAATTGGCCAGGTACGGTGGCTCATGCCTGTAATCCCAGCACTTTGGGAGGCTGAGGCGGGAGGATCACTTGAGCCCACCATTTCAGGACCAGCCTCAGCAGCATAGTGAGACACTGTCTCTAAAAAAATTTTTTTTAAAATCCAGAGTACTCAAACCAGAGGGACACTTGTCTTTATATCAAAAAGGACTTGTCAGAAAAGACAAAGTATTTTGTCATCCCAAGAGGGATGTGAAGTCCTTTATTAAAGTGGTCTTAGAACCAAGACAAATCCAAAGTCAAGTCAAAAAGCCACTGCCAAAAGTAGGAGGCTCCACCTGAGAGAAGACTCACCAGGGCAGAACACACAAGCTGTGTAAGCCGAGAGCCCAAAGGGCTCCAGCGAGTACTGCATACTGGCTCCCAGGTCACCAGTTCCCTCCGAAAGGTGTCCTGCTTTAGGTCCTACTGCTGGACACCATTTTTGTCTAATAACAAGCTCTATAAAAGAAAACTATTTGGGAATACAGCATTGCAATAGAAATACACATGTCATGGTAAACTGTTATATTCAGGGAAGGAAGACAGATTTTTTTAAAAAATGAGGAGGGTTGCATAATTGTTTCGAGGTAATTGTCCTTGGCTATAAAGATCAATAGCAAGGGTGGTGCCAGTCTGAGGTTGGACAGGCAGTTGCTAGGCAGAAGTATTTTGTGTGTAAGATTTGGTGGCCTTTGTGATAGGTTGCAGTTTTTGCAACACAAGTTATTTTCCCAAAAACTTTCACAGTACATACAAAATATATTGGACATGTATAGTATTAAATGTGCCAAATTAGTAATATTACCTTAAAATATTTGTTATTAATGTTTTTAATAAGTTGTTTAGGCAGTTATACCAGAATCTATCTTTTCTCATTTTCCAATTTATAAGTGTATTATCCAAAAACAAGTGTTTTAGAGTGACCACTGTATATTGTATTTTTTAAAGCTACCCAATTATGTATAATTTATTTAAAAAACTTTTTTTATAAGACCTAAAACTTCTGACCAATACATAGGTACAAATAAAAATAAATACAATTCCTTTTCATCTCATACCCATTTCCACTGCCCTCTCTGAAGAAAGCCTTTTATTAGTGTCTTGACTAAATGTGGCATGGGAGCTAGCATTTTCGAGGGAAGTTGATCTTATCTCCAGGCTCTAGAAGCCAGGATGTGAGGTGACTCTCCAGAACTTTCATTCTCAAGCCCCACCCTCACTGCCAGTTCCTCCTCAGCTTCTTAGCCAAGTGGCAAAGGAAAAATGGTCTCTTATGTCAGAACTAAGCCATGTGCTCTGAGCCCTGGGGAAGTCTGCAAGGCTTCTCTAGAACACATACATAAATTATTCCTCCTCTAGCTTCTTCCTACAGCCTACATGGGCTCAGTAAATCCTCCTCTATTAAGACAACAGGAAAATTAAGACAACATCCTTGCAACTCCCGTAACTACTTTCTATCTCTGCTATTTACAGCCAAGTGTGTCAAGACCAGTTCACACAAACCATGTTGATTTTCTGTTTTACCCCCTCCTTACTGAATCGTCCCTCCATTTGCTGCAATTGCATGGGGTGCTGTACTCAGACTTGGAGGAAGTGATGTCTTATTCAAGGCCAATTCTTGTACTAGTGGTTAAATAAGTGGTTTTGAAATTGGAGTCACAAGGAGAGCTTCTAAAATTCAGGTTCCCTGGCCTCAATTGTGGGATTCTGATTTAGCAGGTCTGGAATTGGAGCATTGGGATCTGCATTTTCAGAAGACCCAAAGTGTTATCAGCCAGGACGTAAACCTCTGCTTTAGATCACATTTCCTGTGGCTTTCGGATTTTTCTATCAGTGTTTTTCCCTCTTCCCAACTCCCACACGTTAAAACTCAGATCATGCAGAAAAGAAGTTGCAGTTCCTTCATTTCACATCAATTTCTCATACATTCCATCTGGCTTTGGGAGGGTGTGGGAAGAGGTGGATGGCCTTAAACTTGCCAATCAAAGATAACGTTCTCTTTGGATTCAGATAGCCTATCTCAGGCTTAAAACCACCTCTCTGGATAAATGCTCAGCTTTTCAAAGGTTCTTGCTATCTTCTTCTTCATGATGGCATCTAGAGGATGAGAGCAGTCGTCTCCAGGTGACACAGGAAGCAGGTTCTCTAATGCATGTGCTGAGGTCCTTGACAATACTGCTGCTCATGCACTTCCTGCCATCTTCATTGGATGCCCCTGAATCCACTGGTTAATGTAAGTGGTTCACAGGCTTTTGTTCACATGCTTTCATGACCTGCTGCTGACCACAACTCTGCCATTGCCTTTGGTCTCAAGGTCTCTGCCTTAATAGCCCCCATCTCCCAACTGTGGGATGATTAATCTGCTTGGCTTTGGAGTGGGTAGAAAGGGATGATGTTGGAACTTTGGGATGTACTAAACATCTTGCTCAAGCTTTGGGAAGCCAATATTTTCTCAGACTGACTAGACACCTCCTTCCACCAGTGCTGAGCTAGTGTTCCCGTGCCATACTGGGTAAGCCTCTAAGTCATGAGTAGGACTTCTCTGAGTGGCTTGAAGTCTTCTACTTTCCCAGGCTATGCCAGGAAAGTAGTTCACTAACCCTACTGCTCTAAGACGTGCATACTCATCCTGCAGTTTCTGTGTATTTCCCACCCGGGCAATTGCAGTCTCAAAGGAAGTCGAGGCTTCAGTGAACCATAATTGTGCTACTGCACTCCAGCCTGGAGGACAGAGTAATTTTTAAGGACCCAGTTTGTTTGTTTATGAGACGGAGTTTCACTCTTATCACCCAGGCTGGAGTGCAATGGCATGATCTTGGCTTACTGCAACCTCTGCCTCCAGAGTTCAAGTGATTCTCCTGCCTCAGCCTCCTGACCATGCCCGGCTACTTTTTGTATTTTTAGTAGAGATGGGGTTTCACCATCTTGGCCAGGCTGGTCTCAAACTCCTGACCTCAGGTGATACCTGCCTCAGTCTCCCAAAATATTGGGATTACAGGCGTGAGCCACTGTGCCCAGCCAGCACCCAGTTTAAATTCCATCCTCTCTGCAAAGTCTTCCTTAACTACCCCTATTGAAAGTTACTCCTGCTTCTCTCAGGAAGTGGTACTTGGATGTTCATGAGCTACATCCACAAGGCTTCTATAGGGGTGCTTGGGAGACAGTGACACAGATACTCAAGAAAGAAACCTGGGAATAGCGGGTGTATGTGCTACAAAATGTGCTTTAGATTTGATTACCACCACTTAGGTTATGAGCTTTGTTATGGTTTGGGTCTTTATGCCCACCCAAATCTCATCTTAAATTGTAATCCCTACATGTTGAGGGAGGGAAGTAATTGGATTATGGGGGTGGTTCCCCCATATTGTTCTCATGATAGTGAATTCTCGCAAGATCTGATGGTTTTATAAATGGTAGTTTTTCCTGCACTTGTACACACTCACATTCTTTCCTGCCACCTTGTGAGGAAGGTGTCTGCTTCCCCTTCTGCCATGATTGTAGGTTTCCTGAGGTCTCTCCAGCTGTATTAGTCTGTTCTCAAGCTGCTAATAAAGAGGTATCTGAGACTGGGTAATTTATAAAAGAAAGAGGTTTAATTGATTCGCCATTTTACATGGCTGGGGAGGCTCACAATTATGGCAGAAGGCGAAGGGGAAGCAAGACAGGTCTTACATGACATCAAGCAAGAGAGAGCTTGTGTAGGGGAACTCCCCTTTATAAAACCATCAGATCTCATGAGACTTACTATCACAAGAACAGCACAGGAAAGACCCACCCCCATGATTCAATTACCTCTAACTGGTTCCTTCCACAACATGTGGGAATTATGGGAGTCACAATTCAAGATGAGATTTGGGTGGGGACACAGCCAAACCATATCACCAGTCATGCAGAACTGTGAGTCAAACCTCTTTCCTTTATAAATTACCCAGCCTCTGGTATTCATTTATAACAGTGTAAGATGGACCAATACAAGCCCCTTGAGGTCAGAGACTAAAATCACTTTTTCCCAGACATTTGCTTTTTATGCATGCTACATCTTTGTGTCTGCTTCAACATTTCCAGCAGTGCTTTATATATAGGAGGCATGCAATAAATGCTTCTTGATCGACTGACAGGTGCTCAGAAGATCTAGGTTGATTGATTCTCTTGTGATGCTATCTTTTCCTGAGAGCTCATTAATTTTTAAGTTGTTTTCCTTGAAATGCATGGTGTGTTGCCCCCACCCTGCTCTTTTTGCCTTTTGTCGGGTTCCATCTTGATCAGCTGTTCTCATTTTCTGTTTTGTGATCAAAGTTTCTGATGATCTTTGGAATATGTGTGTGTTGGAGTGAGGATGGGGCCTGGGGGAGATGCAGGGTTGAGGACCAATTCACCCAACCCAGCTCATACAAGTAAAGTGGCCCCTTAGGAGCACTGAAACATTGCTGTGGATTTCAGAGTTAGCTTCTTTCAAATCGGCATAGGTCTTCCAATGTGGCAGGCCATAAGATCTGAGGTTTTCACCCTGTTCCTGGAAGCCAAGCGGACAGCAACTAGTTTTTACCTTCTTCATTGCACATTTGGGGCTTGGGATAAAGTCAGATGTGTGTCAGTTGAAACTGTAGCTACTGCATTCCATTCCTTGGGGGATGGTAGTGCTCATGCCAACAGAAAACTTCTAGGCCAAGAATTACTGTCTTTAGAGAACAAGACAGGCGCAGAAGTTGTTTTGGCATAAGAAAACCATGATTTGCACCCCACAGTGTAATATGGAAGATGGTGCTGAATTCAGAAGATGCTGCAAGAGTGTGACAGTTCAGCTGTGGCGGCTTTTGCTGATGCATAGGGCTATTTAATTTACCTTTCCTTTTTAACAGAGACAGGGTCTCGCTGTGTTGCCCAGCCTGGTTTCAAACTCCTGGGCTCAAGTGATCCTCCCACTTCAGCCTCCCAAAGTGTTGGGCATGAGCCACCATGCCCAGGCTTTATACATTTACAAGTCAAATATTTTAGTTGGTCAATTAGTCTTTTTAAGCACAAATTTTGTGCCTAGCCTTGTGGGAACTATAGGAAAAAGACACTGTTTATTTGGGAGGACCTTGATTTGCTGTCACAGGTGCCATTAATGCCGATTATAAGGCAGTGTGGAATCAGATGATTGAAAGCCCAGTCTGTAGCACAAACTACTGCAGGGTTCCAGTGGGGGCAATTAAGGTGGGCAGGGAGGGTGGATAGCATTTCACTTTGACAGCATAACCTGGGCAGAGGCACAGTGGGGATGGTGAGTGTGCAGTGGGAGGAGGGAGAGAGGTAAGTGGAAGGGAAGAGGTTGGAGGGGGCAAGGAGAAGGTTCAGGAGGTTTTGGGACAGGGAAATGACTTGGTTGGTGACCACTTAGTTTCTTCTCACATGTGTACAATTTGGAATTTGCTTGGTTGTTAGTATTCCTGAGTCAGATGACTTCTTTCCAGGATGAGAAACCGTTTCCCAGGCCGCCTGCCTGGGCTGTGGTGTCTTCCAGTGCTCCTCTGTGATTGTACTCAAGATTAGCTGGTCTAGGCAGGCAGGATGGCAGAAGCCCTCTGACTTCATGTCTGAAAGAGTACGTGTTTCAAGTCTGTAATTACAGCATTTAACAGACCGTATCAGCCCTCTTTGGGATGGCTTTTGGCAAATGGGCTAGAAATCTATTATGCCTTTAAATGATACTCAGTCTTCTCTTTAAAAGGTTTCTCAGTGAGTCCACCCCACTCTATCCAAGTATGTCTCAGGCCATGAGTCAAAAGGAAATGAGTAGTTCTTTTTGGTTGGGGAATTAAAAAGAAATCTCCACCCAAGTAACAGGTACATAGTGGGAAAAAATAACATCTCCCTGAAAGCTTAACCTTCAGGCAATGACCCTCTAAGGGGGCGGGAGCTCAGTAATGGGGAAACCTCAGAAGATGTAAAGAGAATTACAGACAAGGCTGAACATTGGCTGTCATCCAACAAAGCTCTTACAAGATTGGAATCACTGCCTGGTTCTTGAGCTCTGACCTGGAGGGAAGAGGAGTCTGGAAGACTTGGCACAGACCCAAGAGTGCTTCATTGTCTCTCTGGTTCCAAGTCCTCCACAGCTCACTGGGAAGGAGGTGGCGTGGGAGCAGGTAGGCCAGTCTGCACGAGTGCACACATCTCCACTGGCTAGTTTAGTTCACAATTGCCCTGCAGGTTATCCTCACCTCTACCTGGTTCTGGTTACGGACTGGAGGAATATAGAATGCCATCCCTACCCCTCACCCTGCTTGCTCTGGCCTGGAAAACTGTGCCATTCCTTTACTACCAGCTGGCATCTGCCATATGCTTTAAGGAACTGAATAAAGAGGAAGGAATAAAGAAGAAAGCAGAGAAACTGGAGTGCTACTATCTGGCCTGCAAGTGCAGAGAATGCCTCTTTCCATAGCAGCACAGAACTTCTCCATCCCTTTGACCTCTGTCTCCCCAGAGATGCCTGAGGAGGACAGCCTTGTTTCTGTGATCTGTTGTTAAAAACTGCTGCTGAGAATTCTTCCTTCATACTAGGTCCACTGTAGGAAACAGCCAGGAATTACTTAGTTAACTACCATCTAAGGTGGTGTTTGGTGTTGGTAATAAAGAATAAAGATGGAAATGAAGCAATGAGACTGCATTTCTTTATGGTTCATAAATTAACTCTGATATCAGTTTGTTAGTTTTGAGACAGAGTCTCGCTCTGTTGCCAGGCGCCAGGCTGGAGTGCAGTGGCGCGATCTCGGCTCACTGCAACCTCCACCTCCTGGGTTCAAGCAATTCTCCTGCCTCAGCCTCCCAGGTAGCTGGGACTACAGTCGCACACCACCATGCCTAGCTAATTTTTTTGTATTTTTAGTAGAGACGGGGTTTCTCCATGTTAACCAGGATGGTCTTAATATCTTGACCTCGTGATCCACCCGCGTCGGCCTCCCAAAGTGCTGGGATTACAGGCTTGAGCCACTGTGCCCAGCCTGATATCAGTTTTTAAAAGAGAAGTCAGAAATATTTTGAGCAGAGCAAAGCTCACTGACGTACCTAGGTGGTCTTAGATGTAGCCAATGTGCCAGGTACCACAGGACACCTAAATTTGTATCAGTGTATACTGTCACTAGTTATGAATAAGAATGTCTTTTTGCTACATATCCTTCTTAACTCTATGTATTATTGAACTTATTTAACTCTTTCAGGCCAGGCACGGTGGCTCATGCCTGTAATCCTAGCACCTTAGGAGGCTGAGACAGGTGGATTGCTTGAGCCCCGGTGCTCAAGACCTGTCAGGACAACACAGGAGTTTGAGATCAGTCTGGGCAACATGGTGAGACCCCATCTCTACAAAAAATACAAAAATTAGCAGGCATGGTGGTGTGCACCTGCAGTCCCAGCTACTTGGGAGGCTAGATGAAAGGATCACTTGAGCATGGGAGACAGAGGTTGTAGTGAGCTGAGATCACACCACTGCACTCCAGCCTGGGTGACAGAGTGAGACCCTGTCTCAAAAATAAATAAAAATAGACCAGGCGCAGTGGCTCACAGCTGTAATCCCAGCACTTTGGGAGGCTAAGGGGGGCAGATCATGAGGTGTAGAGATCGAGAGATCAAGACCAGCCTGACCAATATGGTGAAAGCCCATCTCTACTAAAAATACAAAAATTAGCTGGGCATGGTGGCACATGCCTGTCGTTCCAGCTACTCTACTCGGGAGGCTGAGGCAGGAGAATTGCTTGAACTGGGAAGTAGAGGTTGCAGTGAGCTGATATTGTGCCACTGCACTCCAGCCTGGTGACAGAGCAAGACTCACTCTAAAACAACAACAACAACAAAAAATTAACTCATTCAGTCTGAGAGGTGAAAAATAGTAAGAGCATTTGATCTTTCAAAAGGTAATCACGTTTCTTCCATGCTCAAGACCTTCACTGCTTTCTTATTCTTACACTGAAGCCAAAGTTCCTTAGCATGGTCCGGAAGGTACTCAGGATCTGGACTCACTATTTCTCTGACTTTATCCCATGACACTAGCCTTACTCTTAAAATAGTTTCTGCCTGGTGAGAAAAGAACATGTCCTTACAGTAAATGTGGAAAAAAGTCACCATAATGTAGCTACCATAGTAATAACGGATTCAGTCAAGGATCACAAGGATCAATGGACACTAAAAGTCTTGAGTGAAAGTTATTTGGTGATTGGAATATTTGCTCAGATTATTCATCAGTTGTAAAGGGAGAAAGTGACATCTATACATTGGGGAGACATGGTGGAAGGTTCCTTAACAAAGTGATCAAGTTTAACATCACCAGTAATGGGACAAGTAGATAGCTAATGTGACAAGTAGGCACCACATGCTATGACTAATGTGCCTCCTCATGTGGAATACTGGGAAGGTACACATCAGTCACTTTGGTGAGTGTCCTGTCAAAATACGGAAGCTGATTCTAATCATGACAAAACTTCAGAAAAACCAAATCTGGGGACATTCTACAAAACAATTATGAACAAGAGGGTAGGAAAGTAAGTAAAAGAAGATTAACCGTGAGCCTTGTAGACTATTAGAAGACCTTTGGTTTCCCAATAAGCTGGAAAGCCATTAGTGAGTTTTGAGCTGAGAATGACATACTATGACTTTATATTATTTTATTTTATTTTGTTTTTTGAGATGAGTCTCACTCTGTCGCCCAGGCTAGAGTGCAGTGGTGTGATCTTGGTTCCCTGCAACCTCTGCCTACTGAGTTCAAGCTATTCTTGTGCCTCAGTCTCCCAAGTAGCTGAGATTACAGGCGTGCGCCACTATGCCAACTAGTTTTTGTATTTTTAGAAGAGATGGGGTTTCACCATGTTGGCCAGGCTGGTCACAAACACCTGGCCTCAAATGATCTACCTGCCTTGGTCTCCCGAAGTGCTGGGATTACAGATGTGAGCCACCACATCCAGCCAATATGACTTAATTTTAAAATGACCGCTTTGTTCTAGCTGCTGGATTGAGAATAAGCTATATAGGGACAAGGACAGAAGCTATGTGTCCAGTTAGGATACTATTGCAACAATCCAGGCAAGATAATAGTGATGTAGACCAGAATGAGGAGTGGTTTGAGATATACATAACTTCAAACATAAAAACAGAATAGAATAACACAACCATATACCCATCACCCAGCTGCAACAATTTTCAGCTCATGGCTGATATTTATATACCACCTATTTTATTTATACTCCACCTATTTCCCCCTGCCATTTTATTTGTATGCAAATCTCAGTTGTATCATTTCATTCTGGATGTGTGTTTAAGAATTCGCTGATGGGTTGAATGTGAAGAAAAGGCGAAGTCAAGGATGTCTCCAAGTTTGCTGTGAAGGATGGAGGTACAAGTTATTGGGATGACGAAGGCTGTGGGTGGAGTAATGTGAGAGAGATGATTGAGAGAGTCCTTCTGTGTACATATGGTTTGAAATGCCTATTTGACATTCCAGAGCTGTTGAACATACAAGTCTAGATATCAGGGAAACAATGGGGCTGTAGATATAAATTTGGCAGTTGTCAGATTATAGATGGTCCCTAACACCGAAAGATTGAACCTCCACCTTCTGGTAATCACAGAGTAGCTTGAGTCAGACTAATTCTTCTGCTGATAATAATTACCGTATAAACTCTGGAGGCATGGGAGAGTGACCCAAAGCAGACACATGCTGGAAGAGATTCAAACCTTGAGAAAAAGGAACCACGGTGGGTGTGTTTTTTTTTCTTTCTTTTTTTCCTGTGGGTACTCCCTAGCCCCTACAATACACAGTGAATAGAACTCAAGTAGAAAGTGGCAGTCTTGCTGTTCTGAGGTTTCTAGAGAAGCTGGAAACTGAGGAGGAGAGAAGTCACAGGGCAGGGAGTCCTATAATCTGTGTATAAACTCCTTTTAAATCCTTGCCTGACTCCTTAACTCTGTATGTAGGGATCAAAACTCCAAGATTCCCAGGGGAAAAGCAATAGCTACCAGGCTGGAAGCACTGAGGAGAGATTTCAGCTTCCCAGTGCAATTTAAGTCCTTCCAAATTAGAGGAGCTTATTAAAGATCTCAGACTTTCATTGAAACTTCAGAGAGCCCACACCTTAAGAGTAAGGACACATCCCGGCACTCAGTGATTCACGCTTGGACTAAGGACCAAACTGAAATAGACTCACTATAATAGAACTAAAATCAATCCATCTCAGATTCAAGATGATCTGCTAGTAATTTGAAAGCTTGTAAGAACCATCCTCTTCAGAGGAAGATAAGAGAACCTAGAGTCTCTACAGTAAATCCTCCATAATGGCCAATGTACCATCTAAAATGACAAGAACTGGAAAAAAAAAATGTGTAAGATGTGACCCACAGTAAAAAACAAAACACATCAGTCAACAGAAGCAGACACATAGATATTGCAGATGTTGAAATTATCAGAGAAGAACTAAGTATTTTGAAGAATCAATAGGAATTGGCTGGGCACGGTGGCTCACCTCTGTAATTCTAGCACTTGGGGAAGCCAAGGCGGGCTGATCACATGAGGTCAGGTGTTTGTGACCAGCCTGGCCAACATGGTGAAACCACATCTCTACTAAAAATACAAAACTTACCCAAGGACGGTGGCACACATCTGTAATCTCAGCCATTTGGAAGGCTGAGGCACAAGAATTGCTTGAGCCTGGAAGGTGGAGTCTGCAGTGAGCCAAGATTATGCCTCTGTACTCCAGTCTGGGCAACAGAGCAAGACTCCATCTCATAAAAAATAGGAAGAATAATGTCTCACAAATGGAAGCCCCAAAGTAGTCTAGGCCCTGTATTGCAAAGGAGTGAGTTACTTCCTATCTCTGTGTTCCACTTTCCTCCATTCATTTGTTCATTCAATGAATATTTACCAGTTGAATACTTCATGTCAGGCACTGCTCTAGGGGTTGAAGTCATATCAATGAACAACCAAAATCACTTCTCTTGGCATTTACTTTCTATTTTGTAGAGACAAAACAAGTGCATGTGGTGATAAATTATGTAAAAATAAATCAAGCTGGGCAAAGGAATAGAAAGTGACGGAAACTAAGGAGTCTCTTACATAGAATGGTCAGAGAGGACCTCTGATAAAATGGCATTTGAGCAGGGACCAGCAGAAGCAAGCCACGTGAGTGTCTGGGAGAAGAACCTTCCAGGCTGAAGGAAGAGCAAGCACTGAGGCAACTCACTGAGGTGAGTTGGGACATCAGCATGGCTGGGGTGCAGCAGGTGAGGTGTGCTGGGACCTGAAGATGGGGAGGTGGAAGCAGTGGGACAGCTCACACAGGCTGCGTAGGCCATGGTAAGGGTACTGGATTCACTGAAGCCCCTGGAGGATTTTGAGAAGAGGAGTGCCTGGACTGACTTCATCTTAAAGAATCATTAGCAGGAAGCTTAGCTGAACGGCACTTGCAACTGACCAAGCTGGGCATGGTGGTGTGTACCTGTAATCCCAGCTACTTGGGAGGCTGAGGCAGGAGGATTGCTTGAGCCCTGGAGTTTGAATCCAACGTGGGCAACACAGCAAGACCCTGTCTCTAAGACAGATAAATAAAAATAAAAGGCCAACGGGGGAAAAATAATAGCCCAGTTGAAAGATGATGGACCAGGATAGTAGCAGAAGTGGTCAGATTTGGGATATATTTTGAAGGTGGGGCAGACGGTGTTTGCTGATGAATTGGATTTATTGAAAACTCAAGGTTTTGGACCTGAATGTCTTGAAGAATGGAGTTTCTAATAACTGAGCCAGAAGACTGAGGGCCTCCCAAAGTGCTGGGATTACAGGCATGAGCCACCTTGCCCAGCAAGAGAGTGTTTTTAAAGGTGAGGGTTGAGGCAACATGCTTGATCATAAGGAGAAGGGAAAACAGGATGTCAGGAGATGGGGGCAATGACCACGAGCAGATGATAGGAGGTGATGTGAGTGCATGCGTGGAAGGGCCTTTGAGAGCAGCATGAAGCCTTTAAGCAGAGAAAAAGGACAGCAGGCTGAGGGCATGCACTCAGGTGCAGTTGAGTGAGCAGACTTGGTGGCCAAGATGAGTGAAAGTTGTCTTGTGGTTGCTTCTACCTCCTCAGGGACACAAGAAGGCAAGTCATTAATTAGCTAGAGTGAAAATGAGGAAGGAGGTGCTGGAGAAGGCATAAAGTAGGGGTCAAGGAGTTGGGGAATTGAGTGGACTGAGCAAATGGAGGAGGGTTCCTGGAGGCACCAAGAGCTCATCTGACTTGAATGGTCACGCCTTTTAGGCGAGACAGCATGCTTGTTTGCTAGACTGTTATTCTGCAAAATAGTTCATCAGGACTCTCTGCAGGAGAACTATATTTTCCTGCTCTAATGACATCAGGCTTTGGTATGAGATTTGCGTTGATCAGCGAAACATGGCTAGAAGTGATGTGTGTCATGTCTAAGTGGAAGATTTATGAAACAGCCTGTCTTTACCATGTTCTTTTCCCCCTGCCCAACTGGCCCATATCCCAGGGGAGCTGCTCCATCATCCTGGAGACTGGAGTGAAGACGATGAGCAGCAGAGCCACAGCCAGCCTGCAGTGGACACATTCTACAAGTGAAAGGTGCACCTTGGAGCGGCCAGGCCCTGCGGCTGGGGTTGGTTACGGTGGCATGGTCCGTGCTGACTGATACAGCCCACTGTGTGCCTTTGTCCAGCTGTCTTCCTTCTGCCTCTGTGCAGGGGCGAAGAGGAACGACTCAGTTTAATCAGCACTGGGGCTTTGAGAGGGGCCTAGCAGGGAAGGCGAGGGCCCAGGAAACTGAGGGTGTATTTAAACGAGCCTGAGCTGGGGAGAAAGGGAAGAAAGGGATATGCTAGAGTCATCCTTGGGTTCGTTTCTTACAGTGACAAGACAGCTGCCAGGGGCAGTCAGGACTAAATTTGTCCTTGCTTGTGTCCCCGAGAATGTGTCCTGTGTCCAGTTGGAACTTCTGGCGACAAAGAGAGTCACCAGAATTTCTTTTTGAAAGGACTTAACTTTAATTTGTCTTGCCAGCAAAGCTTCTGCACCTGCGATTTCAGGTGTCTGCTTTTGTTTGTCCTTTTGGCCTTTTCAGATTGAATTAAACTGGACACACACACACACACACACACACACACACACTAAACTGGGGACAAACGCACACACAAAACTGGACACATACACACACACTCTAAACTGGACACACACACACACAGAGGAGAGAGAGACAGAGACAGACAGAGAGAGAGAGAGAGGTTTCCTGGGCCAGTAGGGGTTTCCAGTACTTGGGTAAGGATGATCCTGTGTGGTCTGCTCACACCCTTCAAGTCCTCATCACAGCCTATCCATTTCTGACAGGGATTAGGTCCAAATCACCTATTTTGGAACCTGGGCAGGCTGGAACCTGGTCTGACTGGAACCCATTAATTCCCTGTGCCTTACTGCCCAGAGGCTAGAAGGCTTCCATTCTCATGACCCCCCTTCCCCTTGTTAGAGAAGCCAGACAGTCCTGCACAGCCGTGGGCCCTGCCCTAGACACTGTCTGCCAGTTCTGGCCCTGGCCTTCAGGCCTGTTGCCCAGCCAAGCGCAGGAGAACCTCTGCAGTCTTGCCTGGATGCATCTCCCAGCTGCCTGCCCCTCCGGCCATAGACACTGGACAGGAGCCCACATGTTCTTTACTCCCCCTCATTTGGGCATCAGCACTTAAAAGAGGCTTTATGGTGAAGAGTGGGAGGTCCAGACAGGTCCCATTTCTCAAGATTGCAGGGTGCAGGCCTTGGCGGGGCTGAGCTGTCCCCTTGATCTGGGAGCTTCTCCCGCAGGAGTCTGGCCTTGCTTCAGTCTGGCTCTGGGAGCCCACCTGGCCCCTCACTCATCCTCAGCAAGCCTCCCGCTGAAGTCAGGGCATGTGCAAGGTGACCTGACAGCTGGGGGTGCTGGAGATATCATGGTCTCATGATGCAATGTCTGTAGTGTTTATGTCCAGTGACCCTCAAAAAGGCCCAATGGGGTGGGAAAGATCAGGACAGGTTTACAGTTGGGTAGTTGGTCCTCCGAGAGGGGAGTGCCCACCATAGGCCACATGGCTTGTTGGTGGCTAACCAACCTGTGGCCTCGTGACACCGAGTCCCATGCTCTTTTCACTGCCCTTCACTCCCAGGGAGAGCCACTGTTACTCAGTGTGGTGTTACCCTGGACTGTAGCAGACCCTCAGGCCTTGGCTAACTGGTAAACCTCACCTTGGGCTTCAGGCTTGCTCAGAGATGGCTGGAACACTCCGGTGGTCAGGCCAGGGGAGGGTAGAAGATGGGGAGTCCCTGCTAGACTTCCGTGGGGTTTCCCAGGTGTTCCTGTGGTGGGGGGGGCACTGTTTTTGTGTGTTTTTCTTAAATTACACTTTAAGTTCTGGGGTACATGTGCAGAATGTGCAGGTTTGTTACATAGATATACACGTGCCATGGTGGTTTGCTGCACCCATCACCCTATCATCATCTAGGCATTTCTCCTAGTGCTATCCCTGCCCAATCCCCTCAATCCCTGCTATCCCTCCCCTAGCCCCCACCCCCAACAGGCCCCGGTGTGTGATGTTCCCCTCCCTGTGTCCATGTGTTCTCATTGTTCGTCACCCACTTATGAGTGAGAACATGCGGTGTTTGGTTTTCTGTTCTTATGTTAGTTTGCTGAGAATGATGGTTTCTAGCTTCATCCATGTCCCTGGAAAGGACATGAACTCATCCTTTTTTATGGCTGCATAGTGTTCCATGGTATATATGTGCCACATTTTCTTTATCCAGTCTACCATTGATGGGCATTTGGGTTGGTAACCAAGTCTTTGCTATTGCGAACAGTGCTACAATAAACATGTGTGCATGTGTCTTTATAATAGAATGATTTACAATCCTTTGTGTATATACCCAGTAATGGGATTGCTGGATCAAATGCTTTTGTGTTTTATGGAAGATAAGTTTGTTATTTGCTCAGTGACCCAAAATTGAAACTCAAGTCCTTTGGAGGAAGTTCTGGGTTCTGAAATTGCTTCTCTCAGCCTCAGTTTCTCCATGGGTTTTGGATTCAGGGATTGACCACAGTGGTTCTGAGAGGATAGTTTGCGTGGTGGCTGGCCTGGCTCATGGGCCTCACTCTGCAACAGTGGAGGAGGACATGCAGGCCATCTGACCGGGTGGGGAGTGCCAGCTAGCAACAGAGTCCACTGAGGCGCTGACTTCCTGCCCTGGGGCTCTCAGCAAGTCCAGCCAGCCAGCCTCCATTTTCCCAAGTGTAAAATGTGTGTCAGGCCATTTGCTTCTGGGGGAGGGCCTGAAGGGCTATAATTATGGGAGGGTGTATGGAGTCCTGGGAGCCCTGGATGGGGTTTTACAAGGAAGCTGCAGGCAGCTATGGGTCATGACTGGTTGGGGGAGTTATGGAATTTCTTTAGAAAAAAGAACCATGCAAGGAGTGGGAGGGAGGGGGAGATGGCAACTCGGCAAGACAGTGTCTGGCGCCCTTGGGAAGACATCTTAGCACACACCAAAGCCCTCTCTCACAATTCAATCAAGTTGTTGCTTCTGTTCATACCAAAAGGGCCTTTTTAAAATACAATTAGGCTCTGTTTTATTATGTGTGACAGACGAGGCCATTAACCATTCCGACTATTAAATCAGACTTCATTAAAAAAAATGGAAGTAACTGTAAATTGCCTTGGGTCACGATCGTTTAGAGCCGAGACATTTCAAAGAAAAACATTAGGGAGCTCACGACCATGATGAAGTTAATCAATTTGACATCCCACGGAGGGCCGGGCGTGTCTGTGCCAGAAGAGCTGCTGCACAGCCTCTCCCCAGAGCCCGGCTCCTGGAGAGCAGGGGGTCTCTGCCTCTCCTCTCTCCGAAGGAGAGCTGGTAAGCCTACGAAAATAACTTGGAAATTTGGGGGAAAGGGAGTTTCTTCTCTCAGAGAGGTGTTATTGGTTTGCTTTTCTGAAAAACTATCTAAATATATCAAATGTGATACCAAGTCATACATAATACATTTTTATGTTTTTGCGCCAAAAAGTGACTTTGGAGCTGTAAGGAGCAGTGCTATGTAAGTATAATGCATCTTCCCTAGCCCCGTAAGTGGGTTGGGGTGGGGTGGCTTCCACAGACTTCCTCATTTATGGACAGTTTTTGTCCTTTCTCAGGGTGTCTACTTCTTGGCAGGGGTCCTGAGGAGGAGACACCTGCATTGGGGTGAATCTTGCCCTCCTCTCCTTTGTAGGGGTAGAAAAGGGGGGATGGACAGGGCAATACAAATACAAAAAGATGGGAGGAAGCCCAGCCCCTGCGCTTTTCTTCCCCAGGCCGTGCTGAGCCGGGAGAGAGAGCAAACCCCAGTGTTCCTCCAAGGCTAAGGAGAGGTGGGGGCTGAGTTTTGTCTGGGGCTCATCCTGGCCTTGAGGTAGCACCAGGCATGTCAAGGGTGGGGATGGGCGGAGACCACTCAAGGCCAATTCAGGAGGGCTGGGAGCCAGGGTAGGTGGTAGTAACTAGAAGCAAGTTTGGTTGTGAAGCCCTGGAAGGTGGGGTCCTGCCTAAGCAGGAATTTCCTGGCTTGATTATTAGCACAATAATGGTGGAGGTGGAAGGGGAGCACATTTGTCTGGAACGCAGAGATGGGAGGAGCTGTACCGTCAGCCTCAAAAAGGTTTCCCCTGGGACCTTGCACGCTCTCCCCTTTCCCACTGTCCTGCTGATTGAGATGTACCAAGGGCCTACCTGAATGCCAAGCTCGCTTTCCTTCTGGTATGGCCTGCACAGGGCTCACCTACCTCCTCTGTGAAGCTCCTCAGGCTCTACCCGGGCTGCACCCTCTGCTTGGGGACCCTTTTGCCTCCCTGCTCTTCTGGCGCTGTCTGAAAGCTGCTAGATCCAGTAGTCCCTTGCCAGCAAGCCTCTGTCCGGTCTCCCTCTCTCCCTGTTCCAGCACGCCTCCTTCCAGTCCTCTGCTTTCCTGCTCTAGATCATGCCTACAGCCCAAGGACACCTTTTCTGGCCTCAAGTCCCTTCAGAAGATGTCCCCGCCTACCTCTCTGGCCTCACCTTCTGCCTCTCTGCTCCAAACACTTAGCGCTTAGCACTGTGGTTTCTTCCAGCCTCCCTGACTTTGCAGGTTTCTTTTGCCTAAACTGCTTGTTCCTGTCTTCTTAGCCCAGGGAAGCTCTTTTCAGATTGGTCAGGGTTGGTGACTCACAGTATCTTCCTTCCATTCTTCCCCCTCCCCTCCCCTCCCCTCCCCTCCCTTCTTCCCTCCCTTCTTCCTTCCCTTCTTCCCTTTCCTGAGCACCATCTGTGCCAAGTACAAGATCTCTGCTTTACAGAATTGCTAAGACAATAAAGAAATGTACTATGAGGCAGTGATGGCACTGTGGAGAAACACAGGGCAGGGGAAGGGGAGACGGAGTGAAGGGGGAGCGGTCAGGGAAGGCCCCCCGTGGTGAAGGGGCATTGGAGCAGAGACCTGAAGGAAGTGAGGGAGCGATCACTGCCACAGTGTCCCAGGGCCAGGGGTGGGGACATGCCTGCGTGTGTCCCACAACACAGCTCCATGACTGGGACAGCTCTGGGGCCAGTTGTGCATTGTATTGTCACAAAGGTGGTTATGCCAGTCTGTTTGCCCTGGCCTCCTGAGCCACGCAGGGCAAAGACATGTCCTGTTACTGTCTGAATCTGCGCTCTGGAGCCACGAGCAGCATCAGACACCCACAGACAATTGGCCTGTGGACTAAAAGAATGAATGAATGTGTGAACACGGCAGGGTGGGGGGGCAGGGAAAGGAGCAGATTTCTGGACTTGTGCAAGGCTGTGGGGAGGAGAGAAAAAAGGAAAGATGCATATGGTTTTTATATTCAAAAAATTTTCAACCAATTAGAAAAGACATGCACACTCTTAAGACAACTTTTAAAACCTAGTTTAGATAGAAAGTTAAATAACTTTAGGTGATACCTTAGAATCCACTAATTCCACATTTTATCCAGGATGAGTGTCAAACACTTCCAAGTCCCTTAGATGCCCCGACATTTACTCCAAGAATACTCCAGAACATTTCTTTGGGGCTGGCTTCCCAGGCTGCTTCAGACTAATGAATTGTTCCCTGGACTCAGAGATATCCTTCCTTATTTGTTTTTAACCCAAACTCTCCGCCCGCTCCCCCCATGTGATGTTACTCCCTCACTCAGCAGTGGTTGCACATCACGGATTCTTCCTATTGTCTTCCTAGCAAGCATCATGAGAAACTGCCTCTATTTTTTTTCTCTATTTGCTTACTGGGAGCAAATAAGCCAGCTGTGGTAAGCTTGTGTTGCATTGTCTGTCTCCCCGCCACTGGTGTGTAAGCTATCTGAGGGCACAGACCGTGTCTGCTGGGTTCACTTTTGTATTCTCATGCTTACAGCAGTGCTGGTTCTCAAGAAATACATATTGAATGAATGAATGAATGAATGTCAAGAAAACCTGCACTGTTTCCAAAAACTCAACCTATTTTGGAAGGATGGAGATTATTAGCGCACTACAGGTAGCTCCTTGTTGATGGAGCCATGTGCCCCTTGTCTCTGGGTTCCTCATCCTGGCATGGTGCTCGGCATGTAGGTATGTCCAACACATACCTGCAGGGGGGACTGGGCAAAATAGGGCCCTTCATAGCCTGCAGCAGTGACTGGCAACTCTCTGTGGCCAGCACAGTGTCAGGCTCCCGTGAGTAGTTGGCACGTGCCTGTAGAATGTCAAAATGAAGGAATGTAGGGAAAAAGGGAGAAATGAATGCATTTCTAGACTTGTGCAAATACCTGTTGCCAGATGTCCACTAATGCTGTCTTGTCACAGTAAAGCAGGACAGAGCCTTATATTCCAGCCGCAGTGCTCTGTGACCCCAACTTGTGACTCTCTTCTCCAGCCACAAGGAGGCCACCGGGGTGGCTTCTCAGGGCCTCCACACTGCCAGCGTTCATTCTTCTTTCCTACCTGTGCCAGTGCTGAGAGAGTAAAATCCTTTCCTTTCCTTTCCCTCTCTTCCTCTCTCCTCTCTCTCTCTCTCTCTCTCTCTCTCTCTCTCTGTCTGTCTCTCTCTCTTGCTTTCTTGCTTGCTTTCGACAGAGTCTTGCTCTGTTGCCTGGGCTGGAGTGTAAGAGCCATGATTTCAGCTCACTACGACCCCTGCCTCCTGGACTCAAAAGATCCTCCCACTTCAGCCTTCCAAGTAGCTGAGGGACCACAAGTGCATGCCAGCATGCCCAGCTAATTTTTGTATGTTTTGTAGAGACAGTTTTGCCATGTTGTCCAGGCTAGTCTTGAACTCCTGGACTCAAGCAACCCACTCCCTTCAGCTTCCCAACTGTGAGCCACTGTGCTGGCCTATTTTAATTTGAATTTGTTATTTTTAGACACAGGCTCTTGCACTGTCACCCAGGCTGGAGTGCAGCAGTGTGATCACAGCTTACCATAGCCTTGATCTTGTGGGGTCAAGTGATCCTCCCTCCTCAGCCTCCTGAGTACCTGGGACTGTAAGGCACATGCCTCCATGCCCAGTTAATTGAAAAAAAAAATTTTTTTTTAAGAGATGGAGTCTGGCTGTGTTGCCCAGGCTAGTCTCAAACTCCTGGCTTCTAGTGATCCTCCTGCATCAGCATCCCAGAATTTGGGGATTACAGGCATGAACCTTCATGCCTGGCCCAAAATGTCTGTTTGAATAAAACCTTTGAGGGTCTGGGATGAGGTTTGGTGGGCTCTGGCAATGAGAACACACAAGTGAATGCCTGTATTTTTTCTCTGTTTGTGTTGTTCCCTTATGTGTGACTTTCTGCAAAGATAGGGTTTAATATAGAAGAGACCTAGGCTTCAGTCTTTCCTTTGAGTGAGAAGTCTAAAGTATAAGTCCTTAAAAATTTTAGCCTGGGGCAAGCAGAATACGAATGATCCTCTCCACGGGTACTCACACCTAGGGATGTGTTGGCTTTGTCACTCCTGGCCAGTTGGTTGCCTGACCTTGTTTTGGGTTGCAGGCAGGCCCCCTGGGCTTTGTCCCTGCTGCAGGCCAGGGGAAAAACAGGCTCCTGCATCCAACCAAGCATGCACCATCTTCCCTGTCAGCGTACTTCCTGCATGTCCCTCGCCAGGCACCCACGTGCTCTGGAGATCGTAGCTGTTGCCAACCGTTGTGATTTTAATCCTTGCTCTGTTTTTCCTTCCTGGAGACCAGGGACCTTCCCGAGGTTTGTCCCGACAAAGCTTCTCCCAGGCACTCTGTGGCCATTTCCTCCAAAGACCACTCCCTGGGGAGGAGTGAGTCACTAGAATGAGTCTGGGGGCAGGGGACTGGTTTTTGCAGGGGTTGGGGGGGTCCCACTATTCTTTTCTTTAGCACTTTGCCCGGAGCACGGAGCACGCCTAAGTGACCTGAGCTTGGCAGGCCCCTGGTTCTTCTGGCAGCCATGGTGCTTTTTGCAACTTTCCGTTCTGAGAGGGGCCACTGTCTCTGGAGGTGGGGGAGGCTTTCTGCTCCTACCCAGCCGCCAGCGGTGGCCACTTAGCTTAGCAACGCCTGATGCTAGGAGAGTGCCTAAGGAGCCTCTGGTGTGTCCTGGAGCAAGCTTGCTCCCTGGGGTCCTGCCTGCACTGCCCGACCCCCAATGCTCCAGCTTCCTGCCCTCAGATCCCAACCTTTGACTCCCTGAGCCCTGACCTGGGAGCCAGTGATGATGGATTCCAGCTGAAACTGCCTTTCCCTAGTTGAGTAGTCTTTGCAAATCACTTCTCCCCAGCCCCTAGCTTCTCCGCCTGTTAGAGGCAGATTAAAAAGAAAAAAAATTAAAAATACCACCCTGTTTTGCCAACCTCATGAAGCAGGAGCCTGTTGTGAAGCTCACATTAGCCGAGGCTGGAGACATGGCTTAGAAGGTGCAGGGAACTGTGCATACACCAGGCTGCAGCTATTTTTATTTTTAACATTGGAATCCTGTGTGTCTCTGTCTCGAGGAGAGACAGCCATTAGGAGATGCATGAGTTTTAAGGGGGAGGTAATGAAAAATATTGAGGCCAAGATTAATTTTCTGAAGCAATCATGAAAAAGCAAGAGATTTGTGCTAGTAGTTAACAAAAATGTCACTTGCCTTTTTTCATTCTGCATATTATTATATAAATGGTTTATGGAAAAATAGACTGTGATAAAATATTTATAAAATAAACAGAAAATTAATCACTGAAAGAGTAAGTCAAGCCATCACCATTGGCTTCGTTATTCTCTGACTTCTCCACTCTGGAATTATGGTGTTTTCACATAGCTTTTGCCAAGCTCAGAAACATCCCTCACTCTGGGGGTACTGTCCCCACTGTCTCTTGCTCCGAGGTGGCCTCTGACTCTGAGGGATATGAGTCTTCCCTCTTCACCATCACTGGGATTTCCAGCTGATTCCAATGATCCTTTACTTCAAAGCATCCTTACTGGGGGACCTCCCTGCCCCATCAATGAACAGCCATGATTTCAGGGTTTGGAAAAAGGGATTAAAAGAGGCATTTGAAAAGTGGTGCCTGGGGACGGGGTCTGGCAGTCTTACTGGGTTTCTTGAACAAGACTCCCCTCTCCGCTTCCCTCACTCTCCACAACTATTCAAGTCATCTTCATTCTCCTCAACTCTTCCATGTGCTGTCCCCTCACGGGCATCTGATGGCCAAGTGCTGTGCTCTGAGAACAACCATCAGATGGCAGCACATCCTGGGCCTCCCAGCTGGCCTCCCCTCCCTGCCTCTCCTTCTCCCTCCTGCTGTGACACCCTGAGCCTTGCTCCCGTGGTCAGCTGCCCCCACTCCTGCATCTTGACTTCCCCCTCGAGCCTTGATCAAGATGTTCTGTCTCCCCATGGCGAAAGAAAACCTCCCTCAACTCCTTGTCCTACTCTCCTGCCCAGTCAAACTTGTCAGATGAGGCATCTACACATCCCTCCTGCTCTCCCTCACCTCACTTTGTTCCCCAACCCACTCTGGGTGGTGGATTTCTGACACTGAACCTGCTTCCTTGGTTCGGTGCAGGACTCCAGTCGGTGGTGGATGGGTTGGGTAGAACTGGCCCTTTCTGCCTTCTTTCTCTCTTCAGCCTCCACAAGATCAACGCCCACAGGCTATTCAGCCAACTGAATTTCTTAGCCAGGGCTCAGGAGAGTTTCAGGAGTTCTGGGAGCTGGGACAAACATTCCACTTCCAGCTATTTTGTACTTCCCCTTGGATCTCATGCAGGGAGATACCTAAAGACATTGGCCATTCATATGAGGCCATAGAAAGGTGCTCAGCCTACTGCTAATTAGGGAATGTGCAAAAAAATCCAGAAATATACCATTTCATACCCATTAGCATGGTAAATTTTTTTTCTTTTCTTTTTTTTTTTTTTAGACAGAGTTTCACTCTGTTGCCCAGGCTGGAGTGTAGTAGGGTGATCTTGGCCCACTTCAACCTCCACCTCCTGGGTTCCAGTGATTCTCCTGCCTCAGCCTCCCAAGTAGCTGGGATTACAGGCACACATCACCACGCCCAGCTAATTTTTTGTATTTTTTTTTCTCGAGGCGGAGCCTTGCTTTGTTGCCCAGGCTGGAGTAAAGTGATTTGATCTTGGCTCACTGCAACCTCCACCTCCCTGGTTCAAGCAATTCTCCTGCCTCAGCCTCCTGAGTAGGTGGGGGTTACAGGCGTGCGCCACCATGCCTGGCTAATTTTTGTATTTTTAGTAGAGACAGGGTTTCACCACGTTGGTCAGACTGGCCTTAAACTCATGACCTTGTGAGCCACCACACCCGGCCTTAATTTTTGTATTTTTAGTAGAGACAGGGTTTTACCATGTTGGCCAGGCTGGTCTCGAACTCCTGACCTCAGGCAATCTGTCTGCCTCAGCTTCCCAAAGTGCTAGGATTATAGGTGTGAGCCACCACACCCGGCCTGATAAACATTTTTAAAAAGCCTAATAATACCAAATGTAGACAAGGATGTGCTGAGATCAAATGTACCCAGCAGGGAGTGTCTTTGGAAGAACCACTTTTGAGAGAAATTTGGCAACAGCTAGAGAGTTGAAGATGCTCCTGCCCCATGACCCGGGCATCACACTTCTAGGCCTGTGTTGCAGAGGGACACAGGGAGCCTTGTTGGTGCAAAAAATATTCTTGCAAGATCATTTGTAACATAAAAAAATTGGAAACAACCAGAAAATAAATGTAAAAGTTGTGCTCTATCCATATAGCGGTTAAAATGAATGAACTACAGTCACAGGCATCAACATGGATACATCTCAAAGACATGTTGTTGAGTGGAAAGACAAGTTGCAGAAGGGATGTCTAGTATGATACTATTTGTATAATGTTTTAAGATATGCAAATTAGTACTACAAAATGTGTGTGGATACATAAATATGTATGAAAACTATAAAAATCTGCACAGGAATGATAAACACCAAATTCCTAAGAGGTTCTTTATTTTCCCTGGGGAGAAGGGTAATGATGGCAGGAGCGATACGCAGGGGGCTTCAATTCGATCTGTTGTTCCATTTCTTTCTTTCTTCTTTGTTTTTTTTTTAGATGGAATCTCTGTCGCTCACAATGGAGTGCAATGGTGCGATCTTGGCTCATTGCAACCTCCGCCTCCCGGGTTCAAGCGATTCTCCTGCCTCAGCCTCCTGAGTAGCTGGGATTACAGGTGTGTGCCACCGGGCCCAGCTAATTTTTGTATTTTTAGTAGAGTTGGCGTTTCACCATCTTTTTTGGCCAGGATGGTCTCAAACTCCTGACCTTGCGATCCACCTGCCTCAGCCTCCCAAAGTGCTGAGATTACAAGTGTGAGCCATCGTGCCCGACCTGTTGTTCCATTTCTTAAAAGTGAAAATCTGAGGCAAATGTGGCTTAGTGTTAGATTTTATTAAGCCGGGTTGTGTGTAGATGTCTTTGATGTTAATGGATTGGCTTTATTAGAAAACATATCAAACATATAGATAAATGAAAAAAGCTACTTAGGGTCCTCAACATTGGGGAGCATAAAGGATTTCTCCCATTCCAAATGGCTCTCCTGTCCCAGGGTGGAGTCTTTTCTTCCCAGCACTGGTGCCCCTTCTTCAAGGCGCTGAGTTGGAAAACTCTGAAGCAAGTGGTGGAAAATTCTGCCCTTCCTCCAGGCTGAGCCTCTCTCCCAGAGCCTTGCCCTTCATACCAGATCATACAGCTGAACTTTTTGGTCTGAGTAGTGGCCCAGCTTCAGCCTGATGCAAGAAAACATGGCATTTAGGAGCCAGACTGGCTGGGTCCAGATGCTGGCTCTGCCACTTGACAGCATGACCTTGGGCAAGTTACTCTGATTTTCTCTGCCATAGAATGGAGGGTGCATGGGCAGGGAAGAGGGTGGCCCATGAGTTCAGGAGGGTGAGCAGGGGCAGCTCAGGGAGCTTGAGATCCTCATCCTATCTAGAGCTGGGCTACTTGGCACAGAGTGACAAGGTCATATTGATACCTGGCAGCAGGAAATGGCAGCCTGCTGTCCACCCATCCCAAACCATGGGAGTTGAAATGGACAGGACTCATGCTAAAGCAATTTATTTGGACTGGTTTCCCTGCCCAGATAACCAAGCAAGTGTCATTGAAAGCAAATCTGCTGTTGATTGCAGCAAACCCTTAGTTAGGGCAGGAAAGAAACCCAAGCTCCTCCAGCTGGTGCAGAGCAGCTCAGAGGCCCTGGGCCCTGCCTCTGTGAAAACTCTTCCCAGGTTTTATCTTCTTACATCAAGCATTTCAAGAAAAACTAGATAATCAGGCTGGGTGGGATTTCTGCAGAACTCTCCAGAAGAGTCGTGAGCCCCTCACACTTCCACGCTCCTGCCTCTTGGCGGTGTTACAGCTATGTCTCAGTGGTCCAGATTCTGGGGAGCTCATACCTGCCCTTCCATCCTGTCCTCTTATCTTCCCCTGAGAGTGTTCACATGCATGGCCTTATTTGGCACCGGAGATGCAGGCCATGCTGGGATGAATAAGGGGAATTGCTATGGATTAAACTGTGTCATCCTAAAATTCATATGTTGAAATCCTAACCCTCAGTACCTCAGAATGGGATCTTACTTGGAAATGGGGTTGTTGCAGATGGAATTAGGTTAAGATGAGGTCACTAAGGTGAGCCCCAAGCCAATATGGCTGGTGTTCTTATAAAAAAGGAAGAATTTGGACCAATAAACACACACACACACACACACACACACACACACACACACACACACACAGAGTGAGAGAGTGAGGCCATGTGACAATGAAGGCAGAGATTGGGGCGATACCTCTATGAGCCAAGGAATTCCAAAGATGACCAGCAAACCTCCAGAGGCTGGGCGGGAGGCCTGGAACAGATTCTCCCTCCCCGCCCTCAGAAGGAACCAACTCTGCCATCACCTTGATCTCAGACTTCCAGCCTCCAGAATTGTGAGAAAATACATTTCTGTTGTTTAAGCCCCCAGTTTGTGGTATTTTGTTATGACAGTCTTAGCAAGCCAACACAGTGACTATGTGCCTTTCAGCTGAGGACCTGGGGACCTGATGACCCCTGAGAGCAGCAGTGTGCTCAAGGTAACACGGCTACTAAGGAACTCGAGCTAACACCTGGCTTCACAGACAGTGTCACAGGGTGGCTTGGACACTTATACAAGGGAGTCAGTGATTTCAGTAGAAACTGGGAATAAAAACATATTGCAGTTTATGCTTCTATGAAGTGTGATATGTCACAATGGCTTCTGGGTGGTCTGTTCCTGAGCTTGATCGAGATGGTGTTTGGGGAAAATACTTATCACCTCACACAACAAGCCAGATTCAAGTAATGGGCCCCATCATGAAGACCACAGCCTTCAGACACACTGTCAGTGTGCCAGCTCATTATATAACTAGTCCGGCATCTCTGGCTGCCAAATTTATGGGACCTATGGCATTTTGGCATGGCCTTGGCCTTCTGATTCTGGTGTCCTTTCTATCTTATATTCTCGGGTGTGGACGATTCTAAACACCTTTCTTCGGGAGTTATTCTTTTCCTCCCCACTACAGTGCTAAGCTGGCTCCCACACTGTGGGTTGGACGGCTGGAGTTGGGCAGTGGGGAGTGTGTAGGAGGCACAGGACAGAGGCTACCCATCAGGAGGCTCATGGCAGTCTGCCTCCGTCTCTTCACCCACAGCTGTGTGGCCGTGGTTAAGCCACTTCCTCTTCTGAGCCCCAGTTTTCTTACCAGTAAAGAGGAGATTGGGGAGTGGGGAAGATGAGCTCTCTTCAAATTGGGAGAAGGCTCCAGCCCAACTAAGATGGTAAGAGACACCAAGAGTGAGGCTGGCTCACCAGCTATTTTTGCTGTTTTAAAAATCCCACCTAAGTGCCAGGTTTTTCTCCAGCATGAGCCTGAGCAGGACAGCCAAGGTTGAGCATCTGTCAGCACAGCCGCCTTGCTCATCAGAACCTCTGACCAGCAGAAACATGTTTTTAGGCAAAAAATACAGGACACATGCATGAATTCTTAATTTGTACAATTTAGTTGGCAAGCAGCTCTTAAAACAGAAGTCTGCTGAGATGCCGCATACTAAAAGTGTCCTTGGTTTTGAGAAGGTGGAACCACTGAGTTTTGGGCCCAGGTTACCTCCTGTTCTAGAGCCTACATTCCTAGACTTACACTGGGGTAGCACCCCTCCTCTTGGTGATCTAGATGAATGGCAACCCCACCTGGATGGCTGGTCGATGGCTGTGCCCCCGTAACTCCTTCCGTCTCCTGGTCGTGTCACATCCTCCCTCTTCAGATTAGAATTCGAGGTCACCTTATGTGGGAGTTTCCATCTCCAGTTTGCAGGCAGTTGCCAACACCATCCTTGGCAATTTTTGTCTGTACCTCTGTGCTGAGCATGGTTTTTGTATATGTCTTTGTGTTGGATGTGGCATACCTTCCCTTTAAGATGCGAAGCTCCTTGAGCATTGGAATGGAGTTATTCCCGCTATAAATGGATTTGGGGCTATGGATTCTTCCAGCTTGTGGCCAGGACCTGCATGTCTGGTGTCGCAGCGTCAGGCTTAATGAAGAAGAGACTCAGTGCTTGGGTTGACAATGGTCAGCACAGCTGGTGAGGGGCAGAGCCAGGAAGCCAAGCTGAATCCCGCTGATTCCCTGCACAGTGCTCTCCCCACCTCAGCAGTGCAGAGCTGCACCACATCCCGTCTGGCTCAGGGAGGCTGCGGAGATGGACTCAGAGGGCAGGACAGCCCTTAAGGGGCCTAATAACAAAACCCTGTAATAGTAACCATGGTGGGAGGGAGAAGTGCTTTCCCTAGCTAGGAAGAAACACTGTGCAGAGACATGGGCTCAAGGCCGACTTCAGAGGCAGGCAGAGGTGTCTGTTGAAACTCCGGGCTTGGCTTGACTTACATGAGCTCCCTAAGGTGACTCCTGGAAGCACACAGGCACAGTGGAGGATCAGGAAGCCACAGAGAGTGCTATCATTCAGCGACCTCTCCCTTCTTCTCTAGTAATAGAATTTTTCTTCTTCTTCTTTTTTTTTTTTAAAGTGAGGTGCTTGGCTGCCCAACATAAAGGCTACATTTCCTAGTCTCCCTGGCTGTGCGACTAAGTTCTAGCCTATGGGGATGTAAGCAAAAGTGAGGAAGTGTTCTTAGAAAGAAGAGATGTTCCTTTTTCTTCTCCTTTTCTTTTTGTTGCTCTGTGAAAAGCAGATGAGATGGCTGGTGTTGGCGGAGCAATCTTGGGCCTTGAAATGACCTTGTGAAGCACCCTTGATGGAACTCCAAGATAGAAGCCACGTCATCATGACGCCATGGGGTGTCTCAGCAGGCCTGGTCCACCTGCCTTTCATCTTCTATGTAAGTTTCTATTCTATTTAGGCCACTATGTTTTTGGGGTTTCTGTTCCCTAATCCTAGACTCCAGAGAACCCTTTATTCCTTTTTTGTTTTCTTGCAATTCTTCTGATTATCTTTTGATGCTGATTTATCACAAACACCTCTCTACAACTTGTTAAAACTCCCCTGTCATGGTAAAGAGAGAACAGAGCTTATTCAAGCTCTGAGCTTTTGGTAGGCAGTAGATCTGAGTGTTATTGACATTGTTTTGTTTTGTTTCTATGGTATTTATTTTTAGGTTACCATTTACTTAAAGTAAATGATATTACTTTTCCATTTACAATAGTGACATGAGGTCATTTTCCTTTTTAAATAATTTACTTAAGCAAAAACAATTGAGTCGATTTAAAAGATGTCAAGTGACTGAGAGTGCAGTTATGTCAGCCATGGCCGAAATGAAAGCAGTGGCGGGAGGGTGACAGTGTTTGGGAAACAAGGTTCTATGTTGTGCTGCTTCAGAAAGAATTGTCTAAATATTCGTCCTCCAATAGTGTATGGTTCTCATTTTTGATAATTCAAAATATTCTTTTAATGGGGCTCTCACAGACCAAGCATAGTAGTTAAGAATGTGGGTTCTGAAGCTAGACTCCTGGGGTTCAGTTCCTTGCTCCTCCAATTGCTAGCTGTGTAGCCTTGGGCAAATTACTGTACCTTTCTGTGCCCGACATCTCGTCTGTAAAATGGAGTTGATGATGTGTTTGGGAGGACCAAGTGACTAATTGCTCCTAAAATACTGAACAGAGTGTCTGGTGTGTATTAAATGTGCAATAAATGGCAGCTGTTATTATTCTTGGTTTGTGTGACTTGAAGACACCAGCATGTTGATGTTGGGAGCTTTATGTTAAGTTTTTTGGAGTAGAATAATTCTGATTTGATGCTTGAGGAGTTTCATATTGTAAAGGGAAAATACACCACATTCAACACAGAGAAATATGCAAAAGTCATTCTCAACATGGAGCTACAAGCATAAATCGCCAGGAATGGTCTTGGCAACTGCCAGCAAATTGGAGATGGAAATTCTCCAGATCAGGTGACCTTGAATTCTAATATTTGAAAGAAAGGTGTCACATGACAGGGGAGGAAAGGAGGCTGTAACATCTATAGTCACATACATTCAGGGTTTATTGAAGACCTTTGTTAAAACTTGGTATCCAATGCTTAAGCCAAAATAGATCTTTTACTGCAGCAAAACAGCATGAAAACAACCTTTTTGATTTACTTCAATCCTATTATATGCCTGTGTAGAACTTAGGAGGTTGGGAATATCACATCTAAGAATTTCCACCACTGAGCATGTAAAATACACACATGAGTGCCTTGGCCTGCATCGTGGAAGGCCACAGTGTTTGGTGGAAAGAGCACTGGGCTGGGAGCCAGTAGACTTGTGTTCTAGTCTTCTCCCTGCCCCTTTGTGATTTTGGGTAACTCTAGTCACTTCTTTCAGCCTCTTTCCTCATTGTAAATCAAAATAACTGCATCAGACTAAGTAGCATCTGTCATTTGATTATTCTTTATCTTAGGAGACAGCAGGAAGATGAGGAATATACTACAGGGCAAAGTCCCAACCTACTCTAGGTATTGGACAGGGTGTGGACTTTGGAGCTGGATAGATCTGGGTTCAAACTCACTCACTTATTAGTGGGGAGGTTTGAGGCTGATTTCTTAGCCATCCTGAGCCTCAGTTTTCTTAGCTGTAAATGAGAATAATAGTACTTATGTAAGGATGCTGTAGAAATAAGAAGAGCATTGAATAGGCATCTCACAGAAGAAGCAATGTAAATGGATGAAGTGCACATGAAAAGATGCTCAGGTTCTCTCTCAGTGCATGAATTAGAACTCAAAATAGCCAGATCCCATTTTACCCATCAAGTTGGCAAATATTGAAAGTCTAATAATTCTCAGTGTTGGAGAGAATGTGAGGAGATGGGCATTCTTATCCACTCTTGGTGGGACTACACACTGGAGCAACTATTTTAAAATGCCTTTTATTTGGTCAGATGTGGTGGCTCACACCTGTAATCCCAGAACTTTAGGAGGTTAAGGTGTGGGTCACTTGAGACCAGGAGTCAGAGGCTGGCCTGGCTAATATGGCAAAACCTCGTCTCTACTAAAAATACAAAAAATAATAATAATAATAATTAGTTGAGCATGGTGCATGCCTGTAATCCCAGCCACTGAGGAGGCTGGGGCACAAGAATTGCTCGAACCCAGGAGGTGGAGGTTGCAGTGAGCCAAGATCGTGCCATTGCATTCTACCCTGGGTGACACAGCAAGACACTGTCTCAAAAAAAAAAAAAGAAATTCTTCTCATCCTTTTGGCTAAGATCAAGTGTTAAAATGCTGTTTATTTTGAAATAATCTAGATGTAGAGAAGAGTTGCTCAGATAGTTTAGAGAGTTTTGATGTGCTCTTCATTCAGTTTCTCCTAATGCTAACATTTTATGTCACTATGATAAAATGATAAAAACTAAGATTATTAACATTGGGACAATATTATTAACAAAGCTACAGACTTCATTTAGATTTTCCGTTTTTCTACATATGTCCCTTTCTGTTCCAGGATCCAATCCAGACTACCGTGTTATGTTAATCTGTATGCTTAACTTAGTCACCTCCAAACTGTGATAGTTCCCCAGAATTTTCTTGTCTTTTGTGACCTTGACACTTTTTAGAAGTCCTTTTCTGATATTTTATAGAATGTCCCTCAGTTTGGCTTTGTCTGATGCTTTCTGATAGTTACAGTGAAGTTATAGAATTTTGGGAGGAGGACCACAGAGGTGATGTGTCCTTCTCAGTGCATGGTATCAGTGGTTGTGTGGTGATCACTTATTATGGTGATGATAACTTTGATCACTTGATTTAGGTGATGTCTGTCAGCTTTATCCATGACAAAGTTTGTATTTTCCTCTTCTTACACTCTGTTAGAAGAGAGTCATTATGTCCCAGCTCACACTCAAGGAGAGGGAAATTAAGGTCCACCTCCAAGGGAGGTGTATCAAAGAATTTGTTAACATATCTCACTACAGTAACTAATAAGTGTTTTGAGGAAGATATTTTGAATATGCATTCTGTGTTTTTTTTTTGAACCTTCACCCATTAATTTTAGCATTCATTGGTGGAGCCTGCCTCTGCTGGTAATTGCTATTGTGCTGTTCTAATGGTGATCTTCTATTTCTCTCATTTGTTCTACATTTATTTGTTGGAATTATTATTTTTACAGGCAGCAACTTGCTCTATCACCCAGGCTGGAGTGTAATGGCATGATCACAGCTCACTGTAGCTTCAACTTCCTGGGCTCAAGTGATTCTCCCACTCCAGCTTTCTGAGTAGTTGGGACTACAGGCATGTGCCACCATGTCCAGATATTAGTTGGAGTTTGTTTATCCAATCATTTATTTATTTTATTCTTTGGGATTTAATTCAATAACATTGTATTGGGAGCCCTTTCAGAGTTGCTTGTGTCCTTTGACATGACTCCATAAGTTTTTTGAACACTTTCTTACTTTCTGGTACCACAGGATACTCTTAGTTTATCTTGTATTCTTCTTACTTCAACTCTGGATCAACCATTTCTCCAAGGAGCCCTGGTTCCCTTTGCTGGGTAATGATATTTAGAAACCAAAATCTTTCTGTTAGATGTGCACACTGCTATTGGGATGTCACTGTTTCTAAGTCCTTTCAGTAGACAGAGATAGAAATATGAATATATCTATCTATCTACCTATCTTAGTGTCTTTTGTGATCATCATAAATGAAATTGTGCTGATATCTCTAACACTAATTCAATGCAACAGGGTTCATTACAGTCTTCTGCCATTGCTTATTTATAACTTCTTTGTCCAATAGTGAGAAATTTGCTTCTTATTTCTGTAATATATTATTTGTTTAGCCCTAGTGTATATGTACAATAGTTTCAGAATCTAACAGTATCCTTTGAGTAAACAAATTTACTAATGAAGACACAATGTTTGTGTAGTTCTCTTTGTCTTTTGCCTCACAGCATCTAGACAAAACACTGCTTTCGGAAGTGATTTAGGTTAGAAGCATTATTTTAAAAGTTGAAACCTAAATTTAAAATATACTTATTCTTTGTGCAGGCAATGTCATTTTTAGAATTTTATATACTCTGTCAAATGTGTAAAAATATATGTGCAAGAATGTTTGCTGCAGCGTGATTCGTAACTGAAAAAATGGAGAAAAACTAAAATGTCAGTTACAAGGAAATCACATTAAATATATTGTGGTACATAAATATTCTAACACATGCATACAATAAAATGCAATATAGCCAATGAAAGGAAATAAAACAATATTATTTGTAATGATTTGGAAACTGACAAAAAATATAAAACACATTTATTATAGTATGATGTATTTGGTGTAGAAGAATTCAATATACATATACTTATCGATGGGGAGTGGAATGGAGTTGGGGGAGGTGACTGAGGAAGATTAAGAGACTAATTTTTATTCTCTGTTCTACTCTGTGTTATAGGATTTTTTCTTATCTGAGTATTCATTACTTTTATAAAAGAAAACATTTAAAAGTGAAAAAAAACTTGAAAAAAGAGGTACAAATGGGTACATGGAGGAGGTTTAATAAATAGTAACTGGTTCCATTTCTTTTTTTTTTTTTTTTTTTTGAGACGGAGTTTCGCTCTTGTTACCCAGGCTGGAGTGCAATGGCGCGATCTCGGCTCGCCGCAATCTCGGCCTCCTGGGTTCAGGCAATTCTCCTGCCTCAGCCTCCTGAGTAGCTGGGACTACAGGCATGCGCCACCGTGCTCAGCTAATTTTTTGTAGTTTTAGTAGAGACATGGTTTCACCATGTTGACCAGGATGGTCTTGATCTCTTGACCTTGTGATCCACCCGCCTCTGCCTCCCAAAGTGCTGGGATTACAGGCTTGAGCCACCGCGCCCGGCCACTGGTTCCATTTCTAATCTGGTGGAATGAGCTCCTGACTTGTAATCTTACAAATAATGACAATAAATTATGGCAAAAAAAACAAAACAAAACAAAAAGCAATGACTTAAAGCCTCTGCAGAGTGAGAAAAATCAGGGAGAATTTGGTAGGGAGTTGAAACTAGAAAAAAAGGACTGGCACATGGTAAATTTTCTGTTCTAATGGCTTCAGGCTGAAGAGTGCTTGTAATTGAGTTCTGGAGTGACCAAAACTCCGAAAGAAAATCTATCAGTTTGCTGGCCTGAAATGTCAGAGGATGGAGCCTGGGGTGGCCACAGCCACCGGAACATGTAAAGGTAATCCCAGAAAGAAGGGAGCCAGAAAGGGCAACTCTAAGTTCTGTCGGTGAACTAAAAAATCCAAATTGAGGGACACTGGTTAACCCTTGTACCACACATGTGCTTGCAGGTAAGGCTAACAGAACTGAACTGAGATTTGAATTGCTGCCTACTTCAGGCAATTCAATGGAAATTTGAGTCTACCAAGTTGACTGTTTTCCAAAACAATAACATTAGCATTCTTTGGGAGAATATAATAGAGTTTAGAATCTCAATGATATAAAATTCACAGTCTGTGGTGCAATCCAAAATAACTTGACATTCAAAGAGCCAGAAAAATATGACTTTTCTTTTTTATTATTATTATTATTTTTATTCAACAATATGTTTCTCCATGAAGGCCTAATGACTTTTCTTAAGTGAAAAAACAAGTCAATGGAGGTAAGATACCAGATGCTAGAATGATCATATAAGGACTTTGAAGCCACTGTTATAAGCATGCTCAATGAGGTAATGGAAAATATATTTGTATGCTTGAAAAGAAAGGAAATCTCAACAGAGAAACAGGAAATATAAATAAGAACCATATGAATTTTCTAGAACTGAAAAAATAGCACATCTGAACTAAAATTTATAGACTTAATAGCAGTATGGACCTAAAAAAAAAAAAAAGAAGAATCAGTGAATTTAATGGTACATCAATTAAAATTATCTAATCTGAGAAAAAAATGTTAAGTCCAACAAATCACCAGGATCTGTAAGACACATATATGTGTACTTAGAGTCTCAGAGTGGGAGGAGAGAAAGCATGGGGTAGAAAAAATATGTGAAGAAATAGTGGCTGAAAATTTTCCAAATCTGGTGAAAGACATAAATGTATAGATTCAAAAAATGTGGATACCTCAAGTAGGATAAATGCAAAGAAAGTCACATCTAGGTACATTAGAGTGAAACCACTGAAAATCAAAGATAAAGAGAAAATTTGGAAGCATCCAGAGAAAACAACACATGAAATTCTAGGGAACAATAATTTTAACATCCACAGATTTCTCATGAGAAAACATTGAGTCCAGAAAATAGTGGAACACCATCTTAAAGGTCTAAAAGAAGAAGAAAGAAAACCCCCTGAAAACCCAAAATTCTGTATCCAGCAAACATATTCTTCAAAAAAAAAAGAAAAAAAATAGACATTTATTTATTTATTTTTTACATTTCCAACAGACCTGCACTGGAAGAAAAGCAAAGGATGTTCTTCAAGCTGAAAGGAAATTATGTAAGAGAGAAACTTGGACCTGTAAGAAAGAATATGGAACATCAGTAATGGTAAATATCTGGATAAATATATACAATTATTATTATTATTATTAATTATTATTATTAGAGACAGGGTTTATCTTCTGTTGCACAGGCTGGAGTGCAGTGGCACACTCTTGGCTCACCACAACCTCTGCCTCCCATTTTCAAGTGACCCTCCTGCTTTAGCCTCCTGAGTAGCTGGGACTACAGGTGTGCACCACCATATCCAGCTAATCTTTGTATTTTTAGTAGAGACAGGGTTTCACCATGTTGGCCAGACTGCTCTCAAATTCCTGATCTCACATGACCTGCCTGTCTCAGCCTCCCAAAGTGCTGGGATTATAGCTGTGAGCCACTGTGCCTGGCCATAAGATTATTTTTTAATCTCAATTTCCTTAAAATACATATGGCTATTCTGGCTAGGCACAGTGGCTCACACCTGTAATCCCAGCACTTTGGGAGGATTTCTTGAGCCCAGGAGTTTGAGACCAGCCTGGGCAACATGTTGAAACCTTGTCTCTACAAAAAATACAAAAATTAGCCAGATGTGGTGGCACACACCTGTGGACCCAGCAACTTAGGAGGCTGAGGTGGGAGGATCACCTGAACCTGGGAGGTCAAGGCTGTAGTGAGCTATGATCTTGCCACTGCATTCCAGCCTAGGTAACAGAATGAGACTCTGTCACAAATACATACATACATACATACATACAACTCTTTAAAAAAGAAAGCATAGTGTTTCTTGCAGGCCACAGTACATGTGGATGTAATATACATGGCGGTTGCAGCAGAGAGTGAGTGCTGTGAGTGGGGAGGGGTGAGGGGTAAATGGAACTGTATAGTTATAAAGCATCCAGATTTTATGGGAAGGGGCACAATATCAACTCTGAAAGATTAAGGATGCACACTATAATCCCTAGTGAAACCTCTAAAAAATAATGCAAATAGTTCTAGCTAAAAAGCCAATAGATACATTAAAATGTAATTCTAGAATATACTGCAATAGTCTAAAGATGGAAGGAAAGTAGGAACAGGGGAACAAAAACCTAGAAGGGATGAACAGATGGTAAGTAATGAAAAGATAGACTTAGTTCCAACCCTATCAACAATTAAATTAAACATTAATGGACTAAATAGGCACACTAATTAATAAATAGTAATTCACATTATTATTACCATCATGACCACTGTAGCCTGCAGAAAGAGTGTGGTCATTTTTTGTTCTGGTTCATCTTTTAGAATATCACTCAGCCCATGAGCATCTAAGGTTTGGCTTTGAGTTATCTGCTGCTTCTGGAAAAACTTACTCGTCTCCCAAGCAAGCAGGCAGGGTGCCCCTGAAAAGGCCACCTCTCTGCCCTTTCTGTCCCAGCTGAGTGCCTAGGCTTGAGTTCATCCTTGATGAGCACAGATGCAGAGCAGCACAGAATCAGCACCAGAGAGATACTAGGACTACTGAATCCATCCTGAAAAATGCCTCAGTTTCCCTTGATAGAAATCTGTCAACCAAGATTAGTCTCTAAGCAAAATTTTTTTCTTTTTTTTGAGATGGACTTTTGCTGTTGTTGCCCAGGCTGGAGTGCAATGGTGTGATCTTAGCTCACTGCAATCCCTGCCCCCGGGTTCAAGTGATTCTCCTGCCTCAGCCTCCCGAATAGCCGGGATTACAGGTGCCCACCACCATGCCCTGCTGATTGCTTTTTTTGTGGTTTTAGTAGAAATGGGGTTTCACCATGTTGGCCAGGCTGGTCTCGAACTCCCGACCTCAGGTGATCTGCCTGCCCCAGCCTCCCAAAGTGTTGGGATTACAGGCATGAGTCATTGTGCCTGGCTGTAAACAAAAATTTAAAGATAATTGGTATACACATTATATGTTTTAAAATTCTGTACAAAAAGATTTGCAGTAAAAAGTCAGCCTCCCTCCTATTCTGTATCCTTGAGTCAATTTGAAAGTTTTTAATGTGTTTAGCCTGAACCACCTCTTGCAGCGATGGGGCTGGGGTCCTAGAGACACTAACAGCAGGAGCAGTTGGGTTTATATTCTCTACTCAAGCAGATGTCTGCCTCATGTTCTTTTTTTAGCATTTGAAACCAACTTCCTGGAATCTGTGTCCTCGCTATGGCAAGCAATAGTATTCCAGAAAGCTTGTTTTTATAGAAAAAAATTTAGCTAGGCATGGTGGACTGGTCCTGCCAGCTTTGTAAAATACAGAATTTGCATGAAGATGAAAGTCCTTTGTAACTAGGAGTTGAAGGGGTGTGGGTGGGGAGTGTACCCAGAAATAGTCTCTGCTGGTTAAATTTGCGGATTAAAAAAAGGTCATTGGTAAAAAAAACATTTAATATTGAAATGGTTTGGGATTTTGTTTTTCTTCAAAGGACAGAAGTGGAGTGGAAATGTGAGAAGGTCATGGACTATGAAATCTAATAGGATTGGTTTTCATCCTAATCCTACCACTAATAGCTTTGGAAAGTCGCCTGTCTAAGCCTTAGTTCTACCATCTGGGAAATGATCCTGGAACAAAGTAAATATTCAACAAATACAGTTTTCTTACCTGGCTCTTCCTCTCTGTGTTTTGGTGTTTTCCCATTATCTTATACTGCATAACAAAGCATCTGAAAACTTAGTGGATTAAAATAAGCAAAACACTCATTTTGCTCAGTGCACAGGCAGCTTCTGAGATGGCTCCTGGGATTTTCACCCTTGGATAATCCCTTCCTCTGGAGCATGGGATAGATGTCGTGACTTGATTCCAGGAGAGAGAGAGAGAGACAGAGAGAGAGATAGATAGAGAGAGAGAGAGAGAGAGAGAGAGAACGGACCATATAGAAACTATATCACCTTTTCTAACCTCACATCAGAAACCACTGAATCACTTCCACCAGATTTTATTCCTTAGAACAAGTCCCCAAGGGAGCTGAGCAGGATACTCAAGGGGGAAGGGAATTAGACTCCACCTTTTGTAGGAGAGTCGTCCAATAGTTAGGAAATCCATGTGGGATCAGAAACGTTCCTGCGGCGGTTTTTGGAAAATGCCATCTGCCGCATTTGGGAAATGCAATCCTCCTGCTTCCATTGGTGTCTTCTTCTTGTCATTATTTGCCTTAACTTTACTTGACCCTCTTTAGGGGATAGGGTACTTAGGTATGATAATATTTCAGAAAAGTCTTCTTCCTAAACTGTTTCACTTCCCAGGGAATCAATATGGCCATAGGCTCTAATGCCTTAGGAATAAGGCCTTTCCCCTCTTTTTCTCTTCGAAGACACATCTAAGTGATGTGCACAATATACTTGGGTAACTCATAGTTTTATTTTTATTTTTTGAGACAGAGTCTCGCTGTGTCACCCAGATTGGAGTGCAGTGGTGCAATCACGGCTCACTGCAGCACCCCGGGCTCAATTGATCCTCCCACCTCAACCTCCCAAATAGCTGGGACCACAGGCATGTGTCCCCATGCCTGGCTAATTTTTTGATGTTTTGTAGAGAGGGGGTCTTGCTATATTTCCCAGGCTGGCCTTGAACTCCTGGGCTCAAGTGATCCTCCCCCCTTGGCCACTGCACCTGGCCTAACTCAGTTTTGACAAGGAGGAAGTTGTGAAGCTCAGCTGTTGCTCACTGACTCACTGGAAAGCCACTTGCTTGGTGGCCTATCAGTTCTTTGCATGAACAAATCTGCAAAGACAACACTTCTGAGAATATCCTGTAATTCTTTTCTTGAGGAGGGAGGGAGAGAGGGAGAAAAAAGGAGAGAGAGAGAGAGGTGAGAGAGGGAGCCAGGGCAGAAAAGAAGCACAAATTCAGATAGGTGAGTGGGATTGAAATGTGAAAAGAAGGAAAAGAATGGAAAACCTAAAACATAAGAGACCAATGGCCCAATTCCATTCAGAATAAGGAAGTAAGATGTAACACTGTCTTTGTTTTGTTTGTTTTGTTTTATTAGAGACAGGGTCTTGCTCTGTTACCCAGGCTGCAGTACAGTGGCATAATCATAGCTCACTGCAGTCTTGACCTCGTGGTCTCAAGCAACCCTCCTGCCTCAGCCTCCTGAGTAGCTAAGTCTACAGGAGCACACCACCACACCCAGGTAATTTAAAACGATTTTTGGAGAGATGGGATCTCACCATGTTGCTCAGAATGACCTCAAAACCCTGGCCCTCCTGATCACTCCCAAGTGATCCCCATATCTCAGCCTCCTGAAGTTCTGCGATTATAGGTATGAGCCACCGTGTCTAGCTAACACTGTTTTTAAAAACATCTGTATTGAGATACAATTCACATACCATATAATTCACTCATTTAAACTGTATAATTCAATGGTTTTTAGTACGTGCACAAGAGTTGTACAATTATCAGCACAATTAATTTTAGAACACTTTTATCACCCTAAAAAGAAACCCTGTATCCACTGGCATGGGCACTAGTGTGGTGACCACTGCCCATCTCCCTCCACCCTCTCAGCCCTAGGCAACTGCTAATCTACTTTCTGTCTCTATAGATTTGCCTTTTCTGGACATTTCATGTAAATGAAATCATTCGATATGTGGTCTTCTGGCTTATTTCACTTAGCATAATGTTTTTAAGATTTATTTATGTTGTAGTATATATCAACACTCCCTTCCTTTTAATGGCTGAATAATGTTCCATTGCACAGATATGCTACATTTTGTTTATCCACTTTATCAGCTGATGAACATTTGGGTTGTTTATTTTTTGGCTCTTATGAATGCTGTTGACACGAACATTCATGTAAAGCAGGGATCCCCAACATTTGTCTATAGCGGGGATAGCAGTCCATAGCCTGTTAGGAACCAGGCTGCCCAGCGGAGGTGAGTTGTGGGTGTTGAGTGAAGCTTCATCTGTATTGACAGCTTCTCGTCATTGCCTGCATTACCTCCTGAGCTTCACCTCCTGTTAGATCAGCAGAGGCATAAGACTCATAGGACCATGAACCCTGTAGAGAGCCAGAGTAGCCCACCCCCTCTGGGGGTATCAGCAGCAAGTCTGCTGTGAACTTTGGGTAAACTCCAGAGAAGTGAAACCATAATGGGAGGATGTGTATGTCTCGGGGTAGAGCAGACGGGCCTAGAGAGGTAACCAGCTTTCACTGACCTTGCTGCAAGATAGTTGTTAGCTGATGTATGTTAACTGAAGTATGAGAATAATAACCACAGGCTGTTCTAAGTAACTGCACCCTCCCTCTGCTATGTGTCTTTCTTTATCCCCCACTGTTCCCTTTTAGGTCTTTGAACCCTTGTGCAGCATGGGATTCAGCGCACGCCAGAGAACCCTATTGTGAAGTGCACATGCAAAGGATCTAAGTTGCACACTCCTTATGAGGATCTAATGCCTGATGATCTGTCACTGTCTCCCATCACCCCCAGATAGAAGTGTCTAGTTGCAGGAAAACAAGCTCAGGGCTCCCACTGAATCTACATTATGGTGAGTTGTATAATTATTTCATTGTATATTACAATGTAATAATAATAGAAATAAAGTGCATAGTAAGTGTAATGCACTTGAATCATTTTGAAACCATCGCCCCCTTCCCAGTCTTTGGAAAAATTGTCTTCCATGAAACTGGTCCCTGGTGCCAGAAAGGCTGGGGACCGCTAGTGTACAGGATTTTATGTGGGCATTTGTACTTTGGTATATACTTAAAGTGGAATGGCTGGCTCATAGGGTGATCCTATCTTTAACATTTTGAGAAAATGACACATTGTTTTCCAAAGTGGCTGCACTCTCACTAACATATACAAAGGTTCCAATTTCACTATAACCTCACCACATTCTCTGTCTTTTTTCTTATAGCCATCCCAGTGGGTGTGAAGTAGTATGTCACTGTGGTTTTGATTTCCGTTTCCGTAATAGCTAATGATGTTGGGCATCCTTCCCTGTGCTCACTGGCCATTTATAGATCTTCTTTGAAGAAGTGGCTATTCAGATTCTTTGCCCATTTTTAAATTGGGTTATTTGTCTTTTTCATCATGGAGTTGAAAGAGCTCTTTGTATATTCTGGATACAAGCTCCTTATCAGATAATATAATTTTCAGATGTTTTCTCTTATTCTGTGGGTACTTTCACTTTCTCGATGGTATTGTTTGTATCACAGAACTTTGTAATTTTAATGCAGTCCATTCATCTATTTTTTTCTTTTGTTATTTGTGCTTTTGATGTTGTATCTAAGAAGGTTGTGCTTAACTCAAGGTCATGAAAATTTACTCATATGTATTATTCTAAGAGTTCTTTTTTTTCTTTTTAAATTTTAGCTTACATTTAAGTCTTGGATCCATTATGAGTTAATTTTTGTGTATGGTGTAAGGAAGGGGTCCAACTTTATTCTCTTTCATGGGGCTATTCATAATACTGTTTTCTTTACTTAATAAAACTTATAAATCAACCTTTTTAATAGTGCTTTTCTAAATGAAGCAAGATGGAGTGGGGTCCACTTTCCCCTTAGTTCTACCATATTTTAAACATGAGATTTCTATGACTTCTATTCCTTCTTCACTCCCTATTAGTGTATAATGTGAATATGGGCACATTTCTAAAATTAATCATTGTGTAGAGGGGCTTCAGCTCTTTGTTTTTTTAAAAAAGAGGACTGCACTAGTATAGTGATCCTCAACCCTATCTACTTATTAGAATCACCCACAAGCTTTACAAAACACCCACACCATAATTCCTTGCCTGGACGTTTAATTGATCTGGGGTAGGGTCTGAGTATAGGTATTTTTCCAAGCATCCCAAGTGATCCTATGGTGCAACCAGGATCATAAGTCCTGCTCTGGACAGTTTCTTTGGGAGCTTTCCAAATCTATCATCTATAGTTGTGTGGCAGTTCTGAATAGCAGAAACATGACAGAATACACCACTCAACCCAAGTGAGCCATCCCCAGGCACCCACACTGCAGAGTACTCTGTGAGTAGCTGGTGTCTGTCTTGGGTTTGACAGCGCAGATCTTCCCATCTCTTCCAAGAGCTGGTGGCATCGTTTCTACCTGATGCCTGATCTCTGCAGTAGCCTTGAGGGGACCTCTGCAGTCAGCCCAAACCAATGCGACCGTTCATGGGGCCCTGCTCCAGCCATACTGGCTTCCCTCAGGCACATCTCTTCTCACCTACCTCGCACCTTCACAGTGGCTGTTCCCTCTCTCTGAAGCTCTTTTCCTTTCCTTCTTCTCCACTGACTTCCTCCTACCCTCCTCTGGTCCTAACCTAATATCGCTTCCTCAAATAAACCTTTCTTGTCTCCTTTTCTCTCCTTCAGATCCCCTCTTGATAACTTCACAGTGTCACAATGTGATATTCCTTCTTGCCTGTGTCCCAACTATGATGAATTATGGATATAAATATTTATTAGTGTTTTTCCTCACTCAGTTGTAAGACAGTGACCATGTCTGCCTTGGCCACTGTTGTTATTCCTAGTGCTAGAACAGTGCCTGTCATCTAGCGAACAACAAAGCAATATGTGAACGACCCTGAAATGTTGAGAAAAGCCTTAACTCTGTTGAGTGCCTGCTCTTAAAGAGGACAGAGCAGTGTGCAATCCATTTAGAAAGAGATTCAGTCAGGAGAAGCTTAAATGGCAACCATTTAGATGTCTCATGGGAATCTTTGCTTCTCCTGAGAATGTCTTCACCAAGAGTTCCTCATTCTCTGGCTGTGCAAGGTTGAGGCAGCATCAGGCTATGGTTTTGGGAAAAGGAAAGTTACCCTCGTGTAAGTTAAGTCATCCCTTGTAAGTATATCACACGAATGGTTTACCATTTATGAGTGTGAGTTAGGCATGCATTCACTCAATTCACTGGAAATCTGACTGACACTCGATCCTGCAAAGCACTCCAGAAATCCTTGAGTTTAGTAATTAATTCACTGGACAAGGAGTCATCCCTATTTGTACCTCCATTTCCTCGGAAAATGGAGAGGTTGGACTAGATCGCCAAGTGCCCTATTGGGCGTCATCTGCACAGAATTACCTCTCCACTCCATCCATAAGGTTGTGTTAGGAACTGTTGTTTCATCCTTATCTCAGGTGACAACTGACAGACATGGGGGTGAGCACCTTGGCCCAGGTTGGACCCATCTGTCCCTTTCCTGGACTTCAGGGCAGGGACTAAGAAAAATCTGCCTTGTTCACATTTTTTTCTATATGTCTTGGAGAAGGCAATCCGAAGAAAGAGAAGGACTGAAGGAACGGAGCCGTGTAGAGCATGAATGATGCAGGGAGAGCGAACCCCACAATTCCAGTTGTTTCTGAGCCCCAATTCATCCTTGCATTTAATTTTTTTTTTTTTTTTTTTTTTTTTTTTTTTTTTTTTTTTTTTTTTTTTTTGAGCTGGAGTCTTGCTCTGTCCCACCCAAGCTGGACTGCAGTGGTGGGATCTTGGCTCACTGAGCAACCTACACCTCCTGGGTTAAGTGATTCTCCTGCCTCAGTCTCCCAAGTAGCTCCAAGTAGCCACCACGCCTGGCTAATTTTTTTTTTTTTGTATTTTTAGTAGAGACAAGGCTTCACCATATTGGCCAGGCTGGTCTTGAACCCCCTACTTCAAGTGATCCACCCATCTTGGTCTCCCAATGTGACTGCACTTAGTTCCTTATAAACAGTTTTCACTGTGCTGAAGCTAGTTTGAGTTGGGGTTCTGTTACTTACAGTGAAAATATGAGCATTCATGACGTTAGCATTTGGAGTTCTGAGTATTTATCATCAATGTTTAAAACAAGGCCTACTTCCTACCTTTATCAGTGGCATTAACCAAAAGGTTAGAGACCTAGAGAAGCTGACAGCTCCATTGTCCTCTGTATTGACAGAACCCCTCTTGGGTTTTTGGGTCCATTTCCAAGAGATACAGTGCAAGATAATAAAATAAGTAAGGTGGGAGCCTGGGAGGTGGTTGGGAACAGAGATCTTACTCTAAGAAGCTCTTTGCCAGTGCAAATGAGGGCAAGGCATTGTTTTCCTTTTCACTGCTGTGTCTCTTGGGCCCCAGACAGGGCCTTGAATAGTGCCTGGTACATGGGAAATGCACATGGAGCATTTATGGAATGTGTCCTTGGGAGTGCCCACCTCTCCTCTGGCGTTCTAGCATAGAGGGCACCCACGTTTGTGAGGGGCATTGGTGGCTGCGGGGAGTGGGCAGAATGGAAGACATGGATCACAGTGAAACTGAGGTTTGATGGCAGGAAGATACCCCGGGGTGGGGGTGCTGTGGAAGTGGCCCTGTTCGTCGTCATCAGCCACCCCAAACACCCCCTAGAGCCTGCCCCACAGCAGCACTTGGGGCACAACAGCGAATGAGCCCAGGCCTGGACCAGGCTGGCTGACATAGAAGGTTCAGGGAGGAGGTGAGGAAGGTGACTGAGATGTCTGTTTCTACTGGGTACTTCATTCTGTCAGTCCATGATTCTTCCAGCATTTAATTTGTGCCCTTTTATTCATTCTCCTGGACTGTTAGTTTACAGTCTTGTCGGGGTAATTCAGCCACCCCAGGAATCAATGCCTTGTGGCCTGTTATGTGACGTGTATGGGCTCCCTGAGACCTCCAGAGGGGCCCACAGGGCACAGAGAAGGGGGCAGTTTCTTCTGTATCCTGAGTCCTGCCTCCCCATGCTCTCTCCCTCTCTAATGCCGCCTTCCCTCTCTGTACCACGTAGGGCCATGATTCCTTTTGGGAAAAAGAACATTATTTATTGACTTTTTTTTTTTTTTTTAAGACAGGGTCTCACTCTGTTGCCCAGGCTGGAGTGCAGTGGTGCGATCTTGGCTCACTGCAGCCTCTGCCTCCTGGGTTCAAGCAAATTCTTCTGCCTTAGCCTCCCGAGGTGCTGGAATTACAGGCACAGGCCACCACACCTGTCTAATTTTTGTATTTTTAGAAGAGATGGGGTTGGCCAGGCTGATCTCGATCTCCTGACCTCAACTGATCCTCCTGCCTTGGCCTCCCAAGGTGCTGGGATTACAGGCATGAGCCACTGTGCCTGGCATAATTTTTTTTTTTTTTAATTCCAGGCTTGAGGTTCCTAGACAATCGTTCAGCTCATAATCCTCCAATTCACAAAGTACCCTCCCAAACACACTTTCAGAAACCCCTGTCTTCCAACGAGATGACCTTGGCTTTCTTTCAGCCTCCTTTGCTGAAGCTGTTGTCTGGTATCACCAGGACAAACACAGGCGTGGGCTGACTGCAGGGAGCGGAGGTGCTGGGCCTGATTTAGCCTCTCGACCTTGAGTGGGTAGCTGATGGGGCAGGTTTCCTGGGCAGGATTATAAGAAATCCTAGGGAGTCCTTGGGTGGTGTGTCGGGGGTCCAACGGTGTTCTGAGTCTGTATGACCATATTGAGCAGATGTGCTTGGGCATTCTTCCAGGGGGAGGGTCAGTAGTTTTTATCGGTTTCTAAAGGGGCCTGTGACCTTCAAAACGTTAAGGATGATCTCTGATGAGGTCCTTCCTCCTGCTTCAGCCTCGGCGCTTACTATGTAAGAGCTGTGTCAGGAGCCGCGGAGTGGAGACACAGGCGGTGGCTGATTCCCAGGTGCCACCTGCTGGTGGTGGGATGAATAGCACCTTTGGGCAATTGGAACTCCCCTGGGCTGACTTCCTGTCTGAACAAGCCCTAGGAAAGGCTCTGGAAGGAGGTTTTGGAATCTGGGTGCAGCTGCCTTCCCTCCCAAGAGATTGAGATTGGTTTTGGTCCAAATATGGAAGGGAAGCCCTGGTGGGTCACATCCCTCCTCCTCATTCACTCTGCACTTGGCTTCTGAGCCCCCTCAGGAGGCTGTGTGAGAGTTGAGAGTCAGGAAGCATGTTAGTCCTGGTCTGGTCTGGGTAGAGGGAGGAAGTTCTGCCTTAAGTGGGGGAAGAAGAGCTAAGGAACTCTGGCCAGACTTGAGAATAAAGGCAGAGCTTTGTACATCTCAGAAGGCTTCCCTCAAATGAAGTAGGGTGAAGGAATTCACCCTACTTCCATCTGGAGAGGCAGGTGTTATCTAAGCCCAATTCACAGATAAGGACAGCGAGGCCCACCGAGGTGATGTGATTTGCCTAAGACCACACAGCTTGATGGATTTGGAGCCAGTCTCTCCACTGGAAGTCCCACTGCAGATAAACACTCCCACTTTCTCCATCCTCCCTGCCTCCTCCCCTGACGCCCAAGCTTAGGCTGCCTGGGGTCAAGAGCCTGCATTTAGCTTAGCATGCTTCTGGTGGGTGGAGTCCAAGGGGAATGATGAGAGTCCTACTTTCCAGTTCCTTCCACCCTCCATGTGCAGTGGACCCACAGGACCAGACCAACTCCCTTGGTCATGTTGCAGAGCAAGGCAGGAAGCTGAGGTCATCTCCTCAATAGGGATGCTCCCTGTACCATCCTCCCTGAGGCTAGAAGGAGACTGCCTTGGGATAACACAAAGGAAGACCTTAATTCCCACAGCAGAGTGTAAAGCAATGGGGCTCAGCATCCCAGTGGGTATTGGAGGCTGAATATACAACAGAAGCCACAAAAGGTTTGATCATCAAGTGACAGGTCCATGACATGTTACTGAATGTAAGTCAGGTTGAAGCTGGGAGGATGGTATTACAGAGCCCTTTGTTTTCCCAGCCTAGTTGCCACTTCCTCTGGCAAGTATCACTAATGGCCACTCAGTTTGGGAACCTTCCACTTTCTTCCTGGCACACAGAACTCACAAGCTCATTACATTTGACACTCTCTGTTGTATTTGCCCATTTGCTTGTCAGTAGCCCTCTTAGGCTCTGGGCATCTAAGGGTAAGACCCTGTTTGTCACATTTCACTATGGTAATGCAAGCAGTTAGCTCACAGTCTGACACATGATAAGCACTTACAATAATGTGTTGAATGAGAAACAGACCTTATCATATAGTATCCTGGTCAGAGACAGAATTGTTGGGAAATTTCTTACCTGGATGAGAATTCTGAGATGTTCTGAGGAGGACAGACAGCTACCAGCTTCCCCAGAAAGACAAAAAGAAGCAAGGGTTCCTTGGTCCTGCTTCGAGTCCCAGCGTGAATGGGTCTCCTGGTTGTGAGGAGTTCTGTGTCTTGGGAGCTGTGTCCGTGGAGACTCGACTGTGTGGGATGCTCTGAGCTTGTGTGAAATTCATGGCAATCCTGGGGAAAGGCCTTTCTTTTCATGGTTCCATTCATTACACTTTTTCTCTAGGTCAAGAAAAGAATATACTATCAGGCTTTCAGTAAATTTTAAAGAGTTATTGAATTTTAAATACATTTTTAAAAATACTATACATATGCACATATAAAGGATAAAAATAAAATGAATATACATCTACCATGCATCAGGCTTAAGAACTTATTTTTAAATATTATATATTATTATTTAGTTCAAAATAATTACCAAATTTTCATTGTAATAACCTTGAGAACTCTTATGTATCTCTTGCAAATCCCTTTGCCACCTCTGGAGGTTCTAGCATCCTAAATTTTATGTTTGTTTCCTTTTATTAAATAACTTACCACATGTGTATCTGTCAAAACAATATATTATTTAGTTTTGAATGTTTTTGAAATGTATTTAGGTGGCATCATATTGAGTGCATTCTTCTGTGACTGATTTAATCCATTCTGTTAAGTGTAGCTGTGGCTCACTTGTTTTCACTGCTGGTCAATATTCTATTTTATGATCAAATCACAGTATTTTTACTCTCCTTTCTTTAGAATAATATTTTGATGGTATATGTATTTTCCGTCCTTTTGCTTTCAGACTTTCTGTGTTTCTATTTTTTAGGAATGCCTCTTACAGGTAGCTTGTAGCTAGATTATTAGGAATTCAGTTGTATAAACTTTTAACTGGAAAGTTAATTGATCTATTTTGTTTACTGTTTTTACAATAAATTTGGATTTATTAATATTATTTTGCATTTTCTACTTGTCCAATTTTCTTCATTTCCTTTTTTTTTTTTTGAGATGGAGTTTCACACTCTTGCCACCCAGGCTGGAGTGCAATACGTGATCCTGACACACTGTAACCTCTGCCTCCCCAGTTGAACAGCTTCTCCTGCCTCAGCCCCCCCGAGTGGCTGAGATTACAGGCATGTGCCACCACCGCACAGCTAATTTTTGTATTTTTAGTAGAGGTGGAGTTTCACCAGGTNTTTTTTGAAACAGGATCTTGCCCAGGCTGGAGAGCAGTGGCACGATCATGACTCACCATGGCCTTGACCTCCCAGGCTCAAGTTATCCTTCCACTTCAGCCTCCCAAGAAGCTGGGACTACAGGCGTGTGTCACCATGCCCGGCTAATTTTTGTATTTTTTTGTAGAGATGAGGTTTTGCCATGTTGCCCAGGCAGGTTTGGAACTTCTGAGCTCAAGTGATCCTCTGACCTTGGCCTCCCGAAGTGCTGAGATTACAGATGTGAGCCAATGCACCTGGCCCTTCATTTTGTTTTTTTTCCCCCTTTCTTATTTTCATTTGTACTGTGGAATCTCATTCTCACTGGTCCCCATTAGGGTTATAGAGCTTAGTTATTTCCTTTTAGTGGTTACCCTAGAAACTTTAACAAGCATAGTTAATCTAATAAAGTAAAAAATGAATCAGCATTTTACACTTAACTGTTCCTGTAGATTTAGCTTCAGTTATCCCTTGTTTGACTCAATGTGTCAGGCAAACCCCAGTGATCCAGATTCTTCTTGTACAATCCCCTTCCCTTGAGTAAGAGTGGAACCTGTGACTTGCCTCTAAACAATAGGATATGGCAAAGATGATGGCATGTCACTTCTATGGTTATGTTTCTTTACATAGCACTGTCTTAGACTGAAGAGAAAGACCTTCCTCTTTTGGTTTTCAAATAAATTTTACTATGTACATTTGAGGTTTAAAACATGGTATGGGATACATATAAGTAGTAAAGTGGTTGCTATAGTGAAGCAGATTAACCTATCATCATCTCACATAGTTACTTTTGGAGGGAGGTCCTGCTAGTCTTAAAGAAGCAAAAAAGTATGTGTGAGTGTCTATGGAGAGGGCCATGTAGCAGGGAATGGAAGGCAATCTGTAAATGATGAGAAAAATGGGGACTCAGCCCTGTAGATGTAAGAAGGTCTCATTTCCCTTGGGAAATACATAAGACTGAGGAGTAGGGTTGCTGGGTAGTATGGTACGTGTTATATTTCACTTCAGAGGGAATGGCCAAACTGTTTTCCAAAGTAGTATCACTATACAATCTCACCAAACATGTTGAAGAGCTCAGTAGCCACACATTTCATCCACATGTCAGTCTATTTTATTTTAGCTGCTCTAGTGGTATGAGGTGGTGTCTCACAAGAATGTTCATTTGGCTATTTAGAATAGGCAAAATCTGGAAACAATCTTAATGTCCATTAAAGGAGAATGGGTAGAAATACCTTATAGCATGGATGAATCTCAAAATTGTTATGTTGCATGAAAGAGGCCAGAAACAGAAGAGTGTGTACTACATGATTTCATTTAGGTGAAATTATAGAACAGACAAAATTAAGTTCTAGTGATAGATACTGAAACAGTAGTTGTTTTGGGCAGAGAGAGAGGGAGTAGAGGTGAATTGATTGAAAAGGGGCATGAAAAACTCACTTTTAGTTTGAAATAGCTATGGATTCACAGGAAGTTGCAAAACTTCAAGGGTTTCATGTACTCTTCACTCAGTTCTTCCCGATGGTAACATGTTATATAACTTTTGTACAATGTAAAAATCAGAGAATTGATGTTGGTACAATCCACAGAGCACATTTAGTTTCATCAGGTTTCTATGCACTTGTGTGTGTGTATGTGTGTGTAGTTCTATGTAACTTTATCATAGCTGTAGACTTGTGTCTACTACCACAATGAAGATACAAGATTGTCTCATCACCTGAAGGATTTCCCTGGTGCCATCTCTTTATGGCATTCTTACTTCCCTCCCACACCATTCCGAACTTCCTGGCAACCACTAATCTATTCTCCATCTCCATAATTTTGTTATTTTGGGAATGCTATATAAATGGAATCAGACAGTACGTGACCTTGTGAGCTAGGCTTTTAAATTCAGAATGCATAATTCCCTTGTGATACATCCAAGTTTTATGGATCAGTTACTCATTTTTTTCTACTGTTAAGTAGCATTCCAACGTATGAATACACCACAGTTTGTTTAAGCATTCTTACTGAAGGACATTTAGGTTGTTTCTAGTTTTTGGCTGATTTAAATAAACCTTCTGTGAACATTCATGTACATGCTTTTGTATAACCATAAGTCTTCATTTCTCTGTTAAAAAGCCCAGGAGTGGAATTAATGGGTTGTATGTTTAGTTTAGTTTTTTTTTTTTTTT
>NW_016107375.1:3945437-3946728 GCF_001604975.1 Cebus imitator
TTTTTTTGAGATGGAGACTTGCACTGTCACTCAGGCTGGAGTGCAATGGCTTAATCTTGGCTCACTGCAATCACTGCCTCCTGGGTTCAAGTGATTCTCCTGCCTCAGCCTCCTGGGGAGCTGGGATTACAGGCATGTATCACCACGCCTGGCTAATGTTTTGTATTTTTAGTAGAGATGGGGTTTCACCATATTGGCCAGAATGGTCTTGAACTCCTGACCTCAGGTGATCCACCTGCCTCAGCCTCCCAAAGTGCTGGGATTACAGTTGTGAACCGCCGTGCTTGGCTGCATGTTTAGATTTTAAGGAAACTACCAGCTGTCTTCCAGAGTGACTGTGCTGTTATGTATTTCCACTAGCAATGTATGAGTGATTTATTTTCTCCACTGCCATCAGCATTTGGTGTTGTCACTATTTTTTACATTAGCCATTCTGATAGGTATGTGTTGATAACTCATTGTAGCCCTTATGGCTAATGATGTGGAACATCTTTTTTTGTGCTTATTTGCCATCATATATCTTCTTCAGTGAGATTTCCTTCATGTCTTTTGCACATTTCTAATTAGTTTGTTTTTGTTTTTAATGTTGAGTTTTGAGTTTTTTGCACATCTTGTTGTAGACGTGGTTTGCAAATATTTTCTTTCAGCCTGAGGTTGGTCTTTTCAGCATCTTAAGTCTTGCACATAGGAAAAGTTTTAGTTTTGTTGAAGCTGATGCTATGGTTTGAGCTTGTCGCCACCAAAACTCATATTGAAATTTGATCCTCAGTGAGGTGGTGGTGGGATGTGGGGCCTGGTGGGGGTTGTTTGGGTCATGGGGGTGGGTCACTCGTGCATGATTTGGTGCAGTTCTTGCTGTAGTGAGTGAATTTTTGCTCTGGCAAGACTGGATTTGTTCTCACAGGAATGGGTGAGTTCCCATGACAGTGGGTTGTTAAAAACCAGGGTGGCTCTTGAGTTTTGCCTCTTTGATGTATCTGCTTTCCCTTTGATGTTCTCTACCATGTTATGACAGTGAGAAAACCCTCACCAGAAGCCAGGGCCATGCCTTAGAACTTCTCAGCCTACAGAGCTGTGCTAAATAAGCCTTTTCTTTATAAATTACTCAGTCTCAGGTATTCTGTTATAGTAACGCAAAATGAAGTAAGACAACCAATTTATCAACGTCCTTCTTTTATTAATTGTGTTTTTGATGTCATGTCTAGGAACTCTTCTCCTAGTCCTAGGTCTTGAAGACTTTCTCCAGTATCCATCCATCTTCCCTCCCTCCCTCCCTCCCTCCCTCCCTCCC
>NW_016107375.1:3947150-3974206 GCF_001604975.1 Cebus imitator
CTCTCTCTCTCTCTCTCTTTCTCTCTCTCTCTCTTTCTTTCTCTTTTAATTTTTGAGATGGAATATCACTCTGTTGCTCAAGCTGGAGTGCAGTGGTGCAATCTTGGCTCACTGCAACCTCTGCCTTCTGGGTTCAAGCAGCTCCCCTGCCTCAGCCTCCCAAGGAGCTGGGATTACAGGTCTTAAACCGCTGGTCTTAAACCGCTGACCTCAAGTGATCTGCTTGACTTGGCCTCTTAAATCCAATGTTCTCTTATAAAAGTTTTAGACCAGTCTGACCAACATGGTGAAACCCCATCTCTACCAAAAATATGAAAAAAATTAGCCAGGTGTGGTGGTGCATGCCTGTAATCCCAGCTCCTCAGGAGGCTGAGGCAGGACAATGGCTTGAACCAAGGAGACAGAGGTTGCAGTGAGCTGAGATAGTGTCCAGCCTGGGCAACAGAGTGACATTCCATCTCAAAAAATAAAAAGTTTTACATTTTACTCTTAAGTCCATAATCCATTTTGAGTAGAGATGGGGTTTCAATGAGTTTTGTCAAATGCTTTCCTGTGACTATTGAGATGATTAAATGATTTTTCTTTTTCAGTTTGGTGAGTTACATTGATTACTGAATGCTAGCCAACCTTGCTTTCCTCATGTAAAACCCACTTGCTTATTAAGTATTATCTTTTAAAATTTATATTGCTTGATTTGATTTGCCAATTTTTTATTTAGAATTTTTACATGTATGTTCATGAAGGGTATTGGTTTGTAGTTTCCCTATCTCTGTGGTTTTGTTTTGTTTTGTTTTCTTGTCTGGTTTTGGTATCAGGGAAATGACTTCATAGAAGAAGTTCAGAAGTATTCTTTCTTCTTTAACTTTTGATTGGCTATAATTGATACTATTTCTTTTTTCTTAAATAAAAATTATTGATAGAATTCACCAGTGAAACTCTCTGGGTTTGGAGGTTGTTTTTTGTGGAAGAGGGGAACATTAAACACATTTAATTTCTTTAGTAGATATTCAGGCTATCTATTTCTTTTTGAGTGAGCTTTGGGAATTATATATTTCAAGGAATTTATACATTTTATCTAAGTTGTCAAATTTATTGGTATAAAGTTGCTCATAACATTTCTTTGTTATCCTTATAATATCTGTAGCACCTATAGTGATATCACCTCTCATTTCTGCTAATGTTAATATATGTCTTCTGTTTTTTTTTCTTGATTAGCTTAGCTAGAGGTTTATTAATTTTATTGTTTTTCTCATAGGACCTGCTTTTTGTTTAATTTACTTTCTCTCTCTCTCTCTCTCTCTCTCTCTCACTCTCTCTCTCTCTTCCTATTTCTGCTCTGATCTCTATTTTTCTTCTGCTCACTTTGGGCTTACTTTCATCTTCTTTTTGTAGTTTCTTAATGTGAAAGCTGAGGTCATTTACTTGAGAGTATTCTTCTCTAAAATAAGCAGTTGGTGTTATAAATTTCCTTCTAGTACTTCTAATACTGCTTTAGCTGTGTATTAAAACTTTGATATGTATTGTTTTCACTTTGATTCAGTTCATAGATTTCTTCTTCAAACAATGTTTATTTAGAAAAGGGCATCTTGTGGATTTTTCAGAGATATTTCTGTCATTGATTTCTAAATTAATTCTATTGCAGTCGAGAACATACACTCTATGACTTCTATCCTTTGAAATTTATTACACATGTTTTATCGTCCAGAATATGGTCATGGGCACTTGAAAAAAATGCTTATTCTACTGTTGTTGGGTGGAATGTTCTATAAATATCAATTAGGTCAGTTTGTTTTGTGAGGTACTTTTGCTGGGTATAGAATTATAGGTTAACACATTTAAAAAAGTATTTTTAAAGTATTATGGGTACTATCTTCTCATTTCCATTGTTTCCAGTGAGAAAGCTGCGGTTATCCTTTGTTTATTTTATTTTTTTTGAGACAGGGTCTTACTCTGTTGTCCAGGCTGGAGTACAGTGGTGTAATCATGGTTCACTGCAGCCTCAACCTCCCCAGGCTCAGGTTATCCTCCCACCTCAGCCTCCTAAGTAGCTGGAACTATAGGCATATGCCACCATGTCCAGATAATCTTTGTATTTGTTTTAGAGACAGAGTTTTGCTGTGTTGCCCAGGCTGGTCTTGAACTCCTGAGCTTAATTGATCCATCCACCTCAGCCTCCACAAATGCTGGGATAACAGACATGAGCCATTGTGCCCAGCTGTTATCCTTTATTTGTGCCTTTTTTTATTTTCCCCCTTGTCTGCTTTTAAGGTTTTCTTTGGCATTAGTTTTGAGTAATACTATTATGAGGCGCCTTGGTGTGATTTTATTTATATTTCTTATACTATAGCTTTGTGAGATTCTTATTCTGTAAGTTTGTGGTTTCCATTAAATTTCAAAAAGTTTGACCGTCATGTCTATAACAATTTTTTTTTCTGCCCTCCTCCTTACTTTGGAAATCCAATTTCATAAATATTAGGTTGCTTGAAATTGTCTGATATCTCACTGATTCTCGTATCCTTTTTGGATTCTTTTTCTCTGTATGTTTCATTTCAGATAGTTACTATTGTTATATTTTCTTTTTTTTTTTTTCCATTGAGAGCAGGTACTGTTTATTAACTGACCAGCTTAGAAAAATAATCATGGGAGACACCTTAGTTCATTCTTCTAATAAGCCTGTTGATCTGATCCTCCCTGTTGCCTGCATCTCCACCTTCTACAAAATGGGTGGTCTTTTTCTTCATTCCGTCCCAAGGAGAAGATAATTTAAAGGGCCACAGGAGGTTATTTGCTTCTTTGAAGCATTTTCCAACAGCACAGATCTCATGAATCAGATCCTCCATGCAGATGATGCCATATTTTCCAGGAGATTGAGCAATCAGAGCGTTATCTGTCAAAGCAATTCGCTTCTTTTTGATTTTGCCATAACCATGTTTGTAGATTAGTTCATTTACTGACTTTAGATTTGGGTACCCCCATGCAATCAATATATGGCTCTACAATCCTCAGCATGTTAATCGAAGCCTTGTTGAGCTTCACAAAGGTTCCACTGAAGATTTGACGAAGGCGAAGAAGCTGCAACACCTTTCGGACCTTTGGGTTCACACCATTGATACCTCTGATCCTGATGACAAACGCCAGTTTGGGTTCTGCAGGTACATAGAAGTTGCCAGCTTTCCTTGCCATCCTCGCCATTCGAATTTCAGTTCTGTACATCTGCCTATATTCCTTGGCAGTGATAATGCTTCACTTTTTCATAGAAAAGCTTCCTCCTTGCCTTTCAAAGCATCTTTTGGGCAAACTTCTTTCTCAGGCGCTTAATCTTCAGCTCTGCAAAATTCCTTCACTTTTTCTTAAGGGTTTATGGCACAGCAGGAATCTTCTTCTTCTTCTTCTCTTCTACACCCTCCATGGTTCCAGCCGGAAAAAGAGGAAGTCCTATTGTTATATTTTCAAGTTTACTCATCCTTTCTTCTGTAAAGTCTAATCTGCCATTAATCCCATCTAGTGCATTTTTCATCTCAGATATTGAATTAATCTCCAGAAAACCAGATATTGTTTTAATCTCTAGAAGTTCAAATTAGCCCTTTTAAAATGTCTTCCACATCTCTATTACAGTTTTTGAACATCTGTAATACAGTTGTAGTAACCATTTTAGTTTTAATTTATTGGTTTTTCTTATCTTGAGAGGTTATATTTTTCTGCTTTTTTTGCATGCCTCGTAATCTTTGATTGGATACCACACATTGTGAATTTTACAGTTTGTGTGTTGGATAGTTTGCATGTCTATAAATATTCTTTATTTTGTGATGCAGGTGAACTAGTTGGAAACAGATTCATTATTTGGGTCTTGCTTTTAAGATTTGTCAGGCTGGATTAGAACATTTTTTAGTTTAGGGCTAATTATTCCCTGCTACTAAGGCAAGGTCCTTCTAAGTGCTCTACCCAAATGTCCCATAAAATATATTTTTCAGTCTACCTGGTGGAATCAGGTGCTCTTCATCTTAATCCTCTCAGATGTTTTTCCCCCAAATTTGGGTAGTTTCCTCAGATATATGTATTTATTTGTACTATACTGAAAGAGAAACCCTCTACAAACTCTTGGAATTCTTTCTTCCTTTTTTTTTTTTTTTTTTTTTTTGAGATGAAATTTTGTTCTGTCGCTCAGTCTGGAGTACAGTGGTGTGATCTTGACTAATTGCAAGATCACACAGATCTTGGCTCTGCCTCCTGTGTTCAAGCAATTCTCCTGCCTCAGCCTCCCAAGTTAGCTGGGATTACAGGTGTCTGCCACCACACACAGCTAATTTTTGTATTTTTAGTAGAGATAGGGTTTTGCCATGTTGGCCAGGCTGGTCTCAAACTCCTGACCTCAGGTGATTTGCCCGCCTCAGCCTCCCAAAGTGCTGGGATTATGGGTGTGAGCCACCGTGCCTGGCCCAGCATTTTTATATAGAAACTTTTGAACACTTAATATATTCCACTTCTGGCATATGTTGTTGTCATCTATTTCATTTCTATTTATTAAGTATAAACATCATTATTTTTGTTTTATATAATTAATGTTTGTTTATATATGCTATTTTCCATCACTCTTCATTCCTTCCTGCATTTTTGAGTTTCTACCTGGAATAATTTTCTTTCTGCCTAAAGAACACTTTTCAGTATTGTCCTTAGTGTTTGTCTGCTTTGTTGAGTTTCTCTAGTTTTTGCGTGTTTGAATATGTTTTTATTTCACTTTCATTCTTGAAGAATATTTTTGCTGGGTATAGAATTCCAAATCAGCAGTTATTTTCTTTCAGTACTTAGAAATATCTTCCAATAGACTCTGGCTTCCAATTTTTTTGTTAGGAGGTTTAAAAAAAGATAATTTTCCCTCTGGCTGTTTTTATTTATTTATTTTGTAACCAATTAATTATGTGGTTTTAATTCTTGCATTGATTTTGAACAAGTCTCAACCATTTTCCCTTCAAAGATTGCTTCTGTTTCATTCTTTTTTCTCTGGGATTACAATTGGATGTAGGTCCGACTTTACTGTATTCCTTTTTTCTCTTACATCCTTATTGTATTTTTCATCTCCTTTGTCTCTCCATAATTCATTTTGTTTTTTGACCATTGTTACCTCTTACTAATTATTTTTTCATCTTTTTCTAAGCAGTTGTTAAACTTATTCATTTAATTCCTAATTTGGGTTATTTTATCTTTCAGTTCTTGAATTTATAATTTTTCAAATTTTAAATATTATTTTGGTTCCTTTCTGAAATTCTACATTGTGTCTTCATTTTGTTGGACAATAAAACATCCTGATCATTTCCCATGGAAAGTAATGTCTTCTCTACCACATTGCACTTGTACTGTTGATGTTCTGAACATAAAATTTTATTGAAGATAAATTCAGTATTTTACTTTATGTTGTCAGTTTCTGCTTATCAGTCTAAAATTTCCAGGTCTTTTGCAATCTTAACTAGGCCCATGATTTTATGAGGAGGTCAGGAAATCAGCAGAAAGGAGTCTAACTCAAAAACAACCAAATTTATTCTCTTCTGATGCAAGATTTTCATGCTGAAGTCATGTGAAAAATAAGTTTAGCATGGAATCCAGGAATGGCACAGCATGATGGCAAATCTATCAACTGTAAATTCAGCAAATAAAGGAAAGTTTCTGCCACCAAGGAACTTGTCATCTAGTGTGGGAGACAAAAAGAACACAGATCAATAATTAGTAGGACATATTAAAAATATGCAGCTGGCTGAATAATGAAATACAGTTCCTGAGTGTACTTCACTTTCTAGTCCCTAGATGGAAACATGAGGACTAGAATAGTTTTGAAAGGCCCCAGGTGTGCTGTTACTAGGTGTAAGAAAAAGGATCCCATGATGAATTACTTTCTTAAAACGTTAATTAATTCATTCATCCATTCAGCATTTGGACATTTTTGGACATTATTATATCCCACACACTGAATGCTGTACTGGCCCCATTGGAGAACAAGATGGGCTGGACCCCTCCTCTCATGAACCTTACATTCACGACATTCCTGCTTGTGGACCAGAGCAGGAAGGGGAGGATCACGGCTGGAGAAGGCCTTGCAGAGGAGCAGCCTGAGAGCAGTGATTGGGCCCATGACCCTGATCATGATCTGCCATCTCATCTCCCCAGAACATCACTGGAGGTTCTGCCTGCCGAGGACACAGTACTCACAGATGGCCCTCACCCTCATCTTCTGGGTTTGGTGCAGGGATCTGAGTGGGGATCAGAAGCCCATCACCTCTTCTCTCTGTGATATGAGCCAGATTGTGATTTTGAGATCAGCAATTGTATCTTTTCATCTCTGAATCTCCAAAACCTGCCACATTGTAGGTGCTCAGTACATGTTTATCAATGAAAGATGTTACCTCAAGAATTACCTGAGGTCCCTACCTTTAAGCACTTAGTGTCATCTCCATTTATAGACGAAGCCTTGCTCATGGCCACAAGCCTGCATCTTCTGCAGAGCCCTATTCAGTTCTTACCTCTTGCATTACTCTCTCTGTCATAATTCCAGTTCATAATTGGGTTAACCTTTTCCTGAATTCTTACAAGACTAAGCCTGAATGAATCATTTTACCATTTCAGTAATAGCATCCATCTTAACAGCCACTTACCCTCTGCCAAGCACTGTGCTGAGTATTTTAATACTTCAACTCAGTTCTTAACAACATCCCTTTGAGAGAGGCGTTTTTATTCATCCCATGTTACAAAAGAGAAATCTAGGGCTTAGCGAGGCGAAATACTGTACCTGGAATAGCACAGCTAGTAAGTGCCAGAGCTAGTATTTGAACCCTGGATGGTCTGACTCAGAAGTCTACCCGCAAGCATCACGCTATTACTGCATCTGTTGCACCATGTTAGGCTCAATTCCCCACTGGAAGGCAAGTGCTTTCCTGTGCAGGGAGCCCATCTTAAGGTTTTGTTTGTTTGTCTTTGTGATTTTCTGCCCACCTGTGAAGGCCTGGGATAATGCCTTATGTGTGGTTGATATTCAGTAAAGACTTGCTGCGCTGAAATTTGACTTGTGGCACTGTCAGGCTGCAGACTGCCACTAGGTGGTGCCACATTCCAGGGAGTGGACAGTGGCCGGCCATTTGATTGGCAAGAGGCAGGATCCTGAGAGCTCTGGACAGTGGGAGAGGAGCGTGGTCTATTCAGAAAGGGGATGGCTGGGGCCGTGGAGGAGGGGGACTTCATACCTTCTGAGAGGAGACAGGGTTGGGAGAGAGAATCTACTACCCAACTTGTACCTACTGCTGCATCCCCGGAAAGACTACAGTTAGAAAAGTGGGCTGGCCAGGCAACAGAGGGGCCAGAGAGTGCCTCTGCAGCCCACAGTGGTGGGATGGAAGTAAGTCAAAGTCACAGGCCGTAGAGAGCTCCTGGCCTGCCTTTCTGCCCAGGACCATGGGAAGTAAATGGCCAAATCAGCATCTTCATTCCACTCCCATTCAGACGTGTGGCTCCCCACCTTCTAGTTGGGGCTTCAGGCCACTGTTGTTTCAGGTGCCCAGGGGAGACGGATTCTAGACCCTGGCCCTCTGGCCCCTGCTACTTGTCTATTCTCCTCTTCCACACTCCGCTCTGGCCCAGCCATGTTTGGTGCAGAAACAAGTTTAGTACTGTGAGCAGGACTGGGATGGCAAGTACTGATGGCAGAGTTCAGATGTGGGTGGGTCTCTGCAGGCTGTCCTAGTCAGGGAGGGCTTCCTGGAGAGGGAAGTCCCAGTGGACAGGTGGGGTCTGATCCTGCAGCCTTGAGTGTCAGGTCTTGGGGTTTGGCAGTAGCTCAGCTTAGCAGGAAGAGCAGAGGATGTTGGGAGACTTGGGCATTGGCCCCAGGCTAGCGGTGGGCAGTGACTGCATCTCAGCCTCAGCTTCTTCTGTAGGGTGATCATATTTATTGTCCACACCAGGATGACCTTGTGAGTGAAAGGAATTATTAATTGCCCTGGGTCAAAGGCAGAGACTGGGACAGCTGTATGGGCAAACCAGAATATAAGGTCACCCAACTTCTATGTAAAATGAATTGCCTTCTAAGACCACCGACTTGAGGTCCTCTGATTTCTGACTCTAAGGGAAGGACACAGAAGGGACACAGAAAGGAGGCCAGAATGTCCTGGTTCTGTCACATTCTAGGATGCATGGAAGATGTGAGAGATGCTTACTCATGAATCCATGGATTTAGTCATCCAGTCCAGCCATGCATCCATGAGTCACACAGATCCAACAGTCTGCAGGAAGACCCTGGGTCCCAGGCTCTGGAGGGCTGCACAGACACACTGCTGTTCTTAGGGGAGAGCTGGGGCGCCCTTTGACCTGGCAGGGCTCTCTTGTGCTGGAGTTGGCTCTTTCCCTCCCTTCCTAGTCCCATCCTAGCTCTGCCCCTGAGCAATTCTTGACCCAATCCACCTTCCTTTCCTTGGGTCCCTGGTGCACCGAGTATGCCGCGCCCCCACCCTGCCCCCAGGAGGTTTGCTAGGAAGCACTTGGGATGGCCTCTGGTTCTGTCTGACCCTGTCTTGCCCACTCATCCTTATCCCACCCCAGCCTCTGCATCCTAACAACCCTATGACGAATTATCCCATGGCTAAGTTAAATTGGCTGCTGCATCCAATATCGTGGATTATAGAGAAAGGAAAATACATAGCTCATTAACTCAAATCCCAGCCTCCCTCCCCCAGGCCTCGTTTTTTCTCCATCCCCCCTCTACTAATCTCTGAAGAGGCCTGGCCAGAGGATTCCTCCTCTTCCCTCTAAGGACTTCTTGGGGAAGGGAGGAACTTGAGGGGAGGGGACATGGGCTTTCAGGGAGCCAGGACCAGGTGAGCACTCTAGCACTGCATGGGACCCACCAGCAGAGGGCGCCACGGTACAGCGGAACCTGCGGGGAAGATGGAGACCCGTGAGGAGGGACTCCTGGAGGATGGAGAGGACACTGGCTGGGGAGATCTTCCACCCCAGGCCTTTTCCTTATATTAATACAAAGGAAAGCAGGGCAGATGTCGCTCTGAAGACCCTTTTTGGAGCAGGGAAGGGGACCGCCCTCGCATCCCCGCACCCCAAGAGCCAGGGCCAAGCCACAGCAGCAGGGCTGTGTCGTGGAAGGAGGGGAGTTGCGCCACGTGCGGGGGCGCCCTTGCCTTGATCTGGCCCGGGGCTTCTGGTTTCAGGGGACTGCAGGGGCGGCGGCGCCAGGGCAGGAGGCTGGGGAGGGAGGCTGCGAACTGTGTTGGATGGGATACTGGTTGGTTGAGATGATGTCCTTCTCCCCCATTCAAGGGCCCACCTGTGGCCAAAGATATGGAAGAGCTGTGCTTTCAGAGGGTCATGAAGAATTCATCCGGCCTTTGTGCCCGCCTGCCCGTGAACTCCAGCCGAGACAATGGCAGGGCTGGGGGCCTTTGTCTCTCTCCCGGCAGAGGCAGTGTCAAGTGTTGGCCACCTGTGGGCGGGGAGCCCCCGTCTCTTGGGAGAGGGGTAGTCCTGTAACTTGACGAGGGGCACCAAATTCAGGTCTAATTAATTGGAAATTAAAATTTCCATTTGACTGGGCCAGAAACAATTGGGGGTGGGGACCTAAAGTCAGGAGAGTCCATTGGGAAGAGGGACGGTGTACATGGTGTGCGTCTCCGCTAACCTTACACTGGAGGAAGCAGGGTGTGCCCCCAAGATGCACTCACAGTCAGAAAATCAGCCAACCAACTGACAACCCAACAACACAATAGTGGCTGCACTCAGCAGGCTTTCCTAGCAAAGGCGCTTACAAAAGCAAGAAGGCCCCTCATGCCATGGAGAGTTTCAGGCACCTATCATGTGCTTGGCACTGTGCCATGTCCACCAGCAATACTTGTGCTGCCTGAAATTCCACCATTAGAAATTCATTTCTTTGTGACTTTACAACTGTTTAATTAAATTAGTGTTTCTTGAACTCACATTGTATGCTGGGTTCCATTTCACATGTGGGATTGCATCAGTGAACAAAAGGCAAAATGCCTGCTTTTATGGAGTGTCTAGTCCAGTGGGGAAGACAGAGATAAAGAAATAGACCTATGTTTTGTAAGGGGAAGGCCTTCTGTGTGGGCATGATGGGCTGTTCTTTTAGGTAGGGTGATCAAGGCAGGTCTCACTGAGGGCCCTTGAGCAGCAGCCTGAAAGCTGTGATGGAGTTAGCCATGTGGCTGTCTGCGGGAGGGCACTGCAGGCAGAGGGAAGGGGAGCGGTGCGAGGTGAGATTGTGCTTGGTGTCTATTGAGTGGGCCAGCCTGGCTGGAACGAAATGGGCCAGGAAGAGAAATGGAGCAATTGTGGTTGAATTCGAACATGTGGAACCTTGGAGGCCATTGAGAGGACTTTGGCTTTAATGGTGAATGAGATGGGCCGTGGGGGTTTTGAGCAGGGAGGGGCCTGATTCGACTCATGTTTCACCAGGTCATTCTGGCTGCCATGTGGCAGGGTGGAGCAGAGGCAGGGACACGGGGCAAGTGGGGAGGCCAGTTAGAAGGCACTGCAATGGTCCAGGTGTGAGATGGCATCCCCAGACCCCACTGGTGATGCTACTGCCTCTGTGTTTGGTGGTGAGGCCAGTCCCTCATCTAAGTTCTTCTCAGCCCTGACAGAGATGCCCCACCTGGCTGTGCCAAAGCCTGCCCTGGAATTGAGATGATGACACCTTCCCTGCCCAGCCCTTTGCCCTTGAGAGAAGCCTTAGAGCCTGTCTAGTGGTACAGAGGCCTGGTTTCTCCCCCCAGCTCTGACCTAGTGAGTGTTTCCAGCCATTTGTTTCACACCTCTGTGCTTCAGTTTCCTCACTATGAAACTGATGAACACATTGCCTGTTCCAGGCCGGGCGTGGGGGCTACAGACATAAGTAGGCTCTTCAGGAGTCTGTGGGTCGTGTACAAGGGTAACAAGGAGACGTGTGGGACACCACAGGCATCAGGGGCTCCGTGTTAATTTAAAAGTGTGCTGGGAACCTGTGAGAAGAAGAGCCTGGACCGATTCTGCCGGGAGCAGGCAGAGAACGCTTCCTGGAAGAGGCAGCTGTTAAACTGAGGCTGGAAGGACAAGTCAGTGTTCACTAGGCAGACAGGAGGAAATGGTGCATCTGGCACAGAACAGCAGGGGCAAGGGCTTGGAGATGCAAAAGTCACAGTTAAGATACCACCTTAAAATCAGCTAATTTTAGAGCCAGAAGGGACCTTGGAGATCATTAAATCCAGTGGTATTCAAACATTTTCTGTCTTATTTCAAGCATATATAGAATTCCATTGCATAAACCAGATAATATTAATAGTTAACATCTATTGTTTACCATATGCCAAACACTTTACCTGTGTTGATTCAATCTTTTCCCACCGATCCCGTGAGTTCAGTTACTACTTCTAATATCCTAATTTTATAGATGATGGAAATGGGGCATAGGGAAGTTAAGGAACTTGCCAATGGTCACACAGTGTGAGTGAAAAGGCTAGGATTTGAACCCAGGTAGCCTCGTTCCCAGCCTAGCCATGTGGTTACCAGGCTGTCTGGCCTCTGTAGATGTGAAGGTAGAGCTGCTTGTTTAAGGAGCGGTGGAACCCAGAAGCCCTCATCCCCTCCTCATCCACACAGTTCCCACTGGACGTATCCCATGGATATGTGCTCCCTCTGAAACCACTGATTTAGATCAACCACATGATGGAGAAGCCATATCTCCTGGGCTATGCCATAGTTTCCAAGGTTAATGACGTCTAAGTCAGGGAAGGCTTTCTGGGGAGGAAATGGTCATTTTGTGTCATGAACGTCCATTCTTTTACCTTGTGGGATGTTTCTGGCAAAAGCTTCAGCCTTGTGGGGAGGCTGCACGGGGGTTGGCAGGACAGCGCGTGCCTTGGGACTCCTTGGTCTTCGGCTTTCTTCAGCCCTGAATGCTCAGGTCCCTGGCCTGGGGGCAGAGGCAGGAGGAGCAAGACTCTCGGTGGATCCATGTGGTTGGTGATTGGCAGGTGGGGATGAGGAGCATGTGTGTGTGGAGGGTCTGCAGGTCTCAGACAGAAAGTGCAGTGCCAGGGCATCAGTGCCGTGGGTAGGAAGGAGAGCCCCCTTCACACTGACGCCCTCACCCTTCAGCTTGCTTTAAAACAGAAGAGGGTGGGATTTTGCCCTGGTTATCAGGAAGGGGCATGGTTATGTAAGGGCTGGTGGACAGGGGTGCAGAAGTTTGATTTTGGTTGGAGGCCGCCCCTCCTCATTCCCCTTACTGAGGGATTGGGGGGTACTAGAAACCCTTCAAGTTCCCCCGTCCTCATTCTAAGCCTCTAGTGTCAGCTTCCAGGGGCCGGTGGAGACCCTTGCTCCTCCAGGGGTCTTTCCTGACCTCCCAGCTCCTCTGTCCCATGGGTCATCTCTGGATCCCTCTCTGGTTCTTGCTGGTACTCTTGGCCACAGCTTTACATCCTGCTTTCCCATCCCAGGTGCTCTGTTCCAGGTATACATGGATCCAGCATTTGGTGAGTGGCTACTCCAGGCATCAGGCACCAAGAGGGGGCCTGCCCCTCAGCAGCTTCCAGTGTGGTGTGTGCATGTGTGTCTATGTACATGTGTATATGTCTGTATGTGTATGCATATATGTGTGAGCATGTGTGTATGTGTATAAGTCTGCATGTGTATGTGTATTTAAGTGTATGTGTGTATGTATATGTGTATGTGTATATGTGTGCATATGTGTGTATATGTATATGGGTGTATGTTTGCATGTTTGTATACATGTATGTGTTTATATCTGTATGTGTGTATATGTATGCATATGCATATATATGTGTATGTGTGTATAATTGTATGTATGTGTATGTGTGTATAAGCATGTATGTATATGCGTATGTGTATAATGTGTGTGTATATGTGTGTATAAGTGTTATGTATGTATATGCGTGTGAGTATAAATGTGTGTATGTGTATGTATGTATATGCATGTGTGTATATGCATGTGTGTATAAATGTGTGCATGTATGTATATGTTTGTGTACAAGCGTGTGTATGTATGTGTAGATGTGTGTATGTGGTTTGGTCTGAGGAGGGCTGAGACACACACAGGCTGAGACCCAGACTTTGAAAACTGCGGCTGAGCCCAGTAGCGTTTGGGGCAGGGATGGGCGGCTCTTGTTAGTGACCCTGTCCATGGTCCGCAAATCCACCAGAAAGACTCAGCGTCCTTGTTAATTTTAGGCCTCTCAAAAGCAGCCCTGGCCATCCTGTCCTGGCCCTCTCCCCAGAACATGTCATCTCCCCTAAAATCCTGACCTTCTACACTTGAGGGAGGACCCTTCTTCCCCCCATAAACCCCCATGCCCACAGCAATCCCCTAAATCCGTAGCATCCCGAATTCCCGGAACCGCTGAGAGGTTCACGTATCCCATTACTGTTTTGGCCCTGTCCTCTCTTCCTTGGGTCCAGCCAGTGTGATGTTGGTTCCTTGGCAGCCCGGGGGAGAAGCGGAGGGCGGGGAGCGCGGGGAGAGTCCAAGGAGCCGTCCTGAATCCGCAGGCCTCCCGTCGGTCCGCAGGTCAGTGCGGCCGTGCGGGCACCAGGGGGCACCGGAGCGTCGGGTTCGCGCGGCGGCTCCTTGCAGCCCAGGGGGCGCGGCGCGCGGGCACCGCCAGGGGGCAGCAGAGCGTAGGGTCGCGGGCGCGGGGCGCAGGGCTGGGCGGCGGCAGCTGCGTTCCCGGCTCCGAGCGCAGTTCTCTGTTAGGAGGGTAATTTAGAGCAATTACACCGATTATTATTGCTTTTCTAATTAGTGCTTTTCCTACAGAATTAGCCGAGTGTTTATTAGGAGCTGCTTGTTGCCAGCCGCTTAACTGCTTCGCTGCCGGGTGCGGGCGCGGGGAGGGGCCGACGCGTGGGGCTGCCTGGTTATGTGGTTTCGCATAAAAGCACGGATTAAATATTCATTCTGCTTTGTTACATATAGCATTAATTTTTTATCAGCTGTATGTTTTCCTTGAAGTTTTCCCTGCGTGTTAACGTTCAGGCGGGCTACAGAGGAACTCCTAGGCCTTGGCCGGTGGGGAGGGCAGTTCTGTGACCCTGGAGGCCAGAGGGGTCCCTCTGACATCTGTGACACGGTTAGACTTTTCCCAAGCGCGTGTCCCCAGATCCTTCTAACACTGCTGGGAGGAAAGCAGGATGGATGAGGAAACAGACCCACGGCGAGGGGTCTTGCAGCCACTCCCAGGGCTGACACAGATCAGACTGTGCGGGCCAGCACGCGGTCTCCACCACGGTCATCTCTGGGACCTTCAAAGTCTTCGGGCCCCTCGGGAACCTCCCGCATCATCCTGGCCATGCGGTGCCATGTGGGTGGGCCCAGGCCTCCCCAATCACAGGGACACAGGCTTCAAATTTTTCCCAGCTTAATCCATCTATGCCCTGCCGAGAGGAGGTCGGATACCTCTGGTGCTCCTGGGTTCTGCCACCTCCTGGAAGGTGAACCTTGACCTGGAGAAGCGGCTGCACTCAGGGGTGGGAGGCAGAGGGGAGAGATTTGGTTTTATTCAGGGCACTCTCCTTTATGGTGAGTAATTGTTACTTGCTTTGCCTGGGGGGAGGGGAGGCTGTTCTCACTTCACCAGTCCTGGGGAACCCCATGTGAGAAAAATGAGACATACAAATGCACCCACAGCAAACCAGAGGGTGTGGTTTGTACCGCCCAGCCTTGCTTCCCCGTGGAAAAGGCTTCTCGGAAAACCACTCCCCCGTGCATCCAAGTGTTTGTTTACAGCTCATTAACTATTTGATGGAAAGGTTGGGGTAGGGGAAATATTGACAGAAAATCAATCAGAAATGAAGATTAACGATCTCCAAAATGTTCCTGTGAGTCCATTGGGAAATGGGACTTGAGTTCTAAAACCAGGGTCTGATAAATGAAGGTTTTATTTCTCCATTTGCCATTGCACAGAGAGAGGCCACCAGGAATCAGGTTGTAAGGAGTGGCCACGCCCGCAGGGAATTTGAGACGGGGCAGCAAGGGCACCTTTTAGCTTTAAGGCCTCTTCCTCCTGGCCTTTGTTACTGTCAGCAGGGTAGAATAGAGGAGAAAGGTTGGTTCACTCCACCACCACCATGACACTGGGCAAGCTGGGACCAGGACAAGGTCACATGGCACTTTCGCTGTGTCCCATGCCTCTGTTCCTGTTCTTTTTTTTCCTCTTTCTTTCCTTTTTGAGACAGAGTCTCATTCTGTCACCAGGTTGGAGTGCAGTGGCACGATCTTGGCTCACCGCAACCTCCAACTCCCTGGTTCAAGTGATTCTCCTGCCTCAGCCTCCCAAGTAGCTGCGATTACAGGCACCTGCCACCACTCCCAGCTAATTTTTGTATTTTTAGTAGAGACAGGGTTTCACCTGTCTTTGGCCAGGATGGTCTTGATCTCCTGACCTCGTGATCTGCCTGCCTCAGCCTCACAAAGTGTTGGGATTACAGGTGTGAGCCAACACGTCTGGCCTGTTTCTGTTTTATTCACTGGATGAGGTCAGGCTTCCCAGGTGGAGCTGGAAGAGAAAGGCAAGCAGGTATTTTCAAATAAGCCCATGGGAGCCAGAGGTCAAAGAACAGCTGGAAGATGCCTCATGCCAGACCCAGGGTGGCTCTGGAATGGCACCAGCCACGGTAGGTCCAATCACAGGGTGGAGAGGATCCCAGGCTTGGTCCCCGCCCCCCAGTTCAGCTTCCGTCTTCATCTTTCCTCTTTCCATGTGACTGCGGTTCAGGCAGAGTCAGTGGTGCTTTAAGCTTCTGCCCCTCACCCTGAACACAGCTGCGTAGGAACCTCCAGAGGCCCTTCGGTCCCTGGCAGTGTGTCTACTAAGTCTGGCCCAGGCTGCTGCAGTCACCTGAGAGGATTTCCAGGTCCGCCTGCTGCAGAGGCCTGTTTGGGGCCTGCACATCTTGGCAGGGCTGGATTTCCCAGCTTAGAGGCTGGCTCCCAGGTGCACCACACTTCAGTGTGCCCACCAGATCTGGCCACCTCCCCTAGGTACTGCCATTTCTTGCTCACTTCTCCCTGACTGTTGAGGGGCTCTTCTGCTTTCCATCCTGCAGAGATCTTTGAGACTAAGAAACAGAACAGAGCCTGGCTGCCTGTTTAAAAGGAGAGGAAGAAAACAGTGAGGGAGAGCCCCAGAGTTTGGATTGCAGTCGTCACAGCTTGCCTCATGAAGTTCTACATGGTGAATGTGAACATGGTGCTGAGGCTTGTGTGGAGTCTGGAGTCCCTGAGGCTGGAGCCTGTAGGGCAGAAGGCAGACCACCAGAGCTCCCAGGCATGGGAGTGGCTCACAGGTGTCACCTTTGAAATCTATTCCTTTGAGACATTGGCGAGCCTGGGCTGCTAGGGGTTTCTGGGGACACCTTCGTGCATTTAACACGGATGTCACTGACAGGGGAACTCTGGGAGACTGCCATGAACTTTCAAGGCCGGAAGAGGTTTCAGTTGCTCTACACTGGGGCGTCTACTGGTGGCACTTAGCACTACTGACATTTGAGGCTGAATACATCTTTGTCAGGAGACTTGACTTGTGTGTTGTAGGACATCTGGTAGCATCCCTGCCTCTACCTCTAGATGCCAGCAGTGTGCACACCTCCTCCCGAGTTGTGATAACCAAAAGTGTCTCCAGACATTGTCACATGTTTTGGGGGAAGAAAGTCACTCCCAGTGAGACCCATTACTCCACTAATCTTCTTTAACAATGCACAAACCAATATCAAGAAATAGGATGTGGCATAAGCAACTTCATCTAGGGCTAACACGTAGAGGGCTCAAGTGCTTGGATTCTGGAATCAGCCACATCCAGACTCAAATTCCACCACTGCTACTCACTAGTTCTTCTGTGACCAGAGACAAGTCATGTCTCCTTACCTTAGTTTACCCCTCTATTAAATTTACATATTAATTTTCCCGCCTGTATGGGTTGCCGTATTCAATAAGATGATACACATGAAGTGTTAACTGCCTGACATCTTGCAAGAGCTCAGTTAATAGCAGTGAATATCAGAATCTAAAGTCAGTTCTGGACTTTTCTCCTGATTAGAAATTGAAAAGCCTGAAGAAGGTATGAGACAATGGAATTCTGAGGACACCCTACAACCTCTCTGTCTCCAAAAAAAAAAAAAAAAAAAAAAAAAAAAAACAAAAAAAAAAAAAAAAACAAAAAACCATAGACATAAAGAAAAGACTTTTGGCAAAGTTCTTATACATGCTGAAGCATAATAAGCAGGGGCTGGGTGTGGTGGCTCATGACTGTAACCCCAGCACTTTGGGAGGCTGAAGTGGGTGGATCACATGAGGTCAGGAGTTCAAGACCAGCCTGGCCAACATGGTGAAACCCTGTCTCTACTAAAAATACAAAAATTAGCCAGGTGTGGTGACGGGTGCCTGTAATCCCAGCTACTCGGGAGGCTGAGGTAGAATTGTTTGACTCTGGGAGGTGGAGGTTGTAGTGAGCTGAGATCATGCCATTGCACCCCAGCTTGGGTGACAGAGCGAGACTCCATTAAAAAAAAATTAGCTGGGTGTGGTGGCAGGTGCCTGTAATCCCAGCTATTCCATGAGAATCACTTGAACCCGGGAGGTAGAAGTTGCAGTGGGCTGAGATTGCACCATTTCACTCCAGCCTGGGTGACAGAGCAAGGGACTCCATCCCCTCCCCCCAAAAAAAAGAAAAAAGAAAAATAAAATAAGCTGGGCCATAACCGTCGAGGGAAGAGGGAAAGTAGATGGGAACAGATTAGCCAAGGAAACAGCAGTGGGCCTGACCCTCAGAGGGCCCCAAGGTGGAGGTGGCTGGTGGTGACAGAGAAGGTTGTCACCGGGACAGTGGACAGGCGACTGGCTGAGGTATTGCAGTAGGAGCAGCAAGTGCCCTTACATAGTTTGTCACAGGAGTGGATGCCTGGGGCAGATGCATGTGATAGGTTTGGTATCAAACAGGGGATTTCCTGGGGCTGGGCAAGTCTTAGAAGGAGTGAGGATCCTTCACTCCGAGGTGACGGGGTGTGGCCAGGCCCATCTTCTGCTCTCAACAGTTGCCTCTTTTCCCTTCAAGCAGGGTGAACAAACAGAATTGCCAGCGCTCATCCTCAGAGAGGAAGGCAGAATCAAGAATGGCCATGTTTGAAGAGAGCTGATATACAGCAGGAGTTAGCTCCGAGGAGACAGAGGCAACAGCACAAGTAGTAGGGACTTTGGGGTAAGAAAAATTAATGTCCTCTAAAAGATGCGAAGGCATTTGACCCATACAATAAAAATTAGTGGCTGGGCGTGGTGGCTCACGCCTGTAATTCCAGCACTTTGGGAGGCCGAGGTGGGCAGATCATCTGAGGCCAGGAGTTCGAGTAACAGCTGGCCAACACGGGAAAACCCCGTCTCTACTTAAACTACAAAAATTAGCTGGTCGTGGTGACGGGTGCTTGTAATTCCAGCTACTCAGGAGCCTGAGGCAGGAGAATCGATTGAACCCGGGAGGCAGAGGTTACAGTGAGCTGAGATCATACCACTGCAGTTCAGCCTGGGTAACAGAGTAAGAACCTAAGACTCTGTCTAAAAAAAAAAAAAAAAAAAAAAAAAACAAAAAAAAAAAAAAAAAAAAAAAAAAAAAAAAAACAGAATTAGCTAAGATTATGAACATTTTGTTAGCTGAAAAAACATTTCAGAATCAATGGATTGAATTGCCTGATGAGCACAGGTGAAGAAAGAAGAGCCAAAAGGTCAAGGCAAGAATTTCTCCAGGAGTGATGCAGGTAAGATGGCAGACAGTGTAAAAGGACAGCTAGTCAACACCGAGGACATTTAAATAAGGAGTACCGGGGGGATAAGATAGAAATAAGGGAGGGGAGGTGGCACTTAAAGAATTAGCAAAAGAATTTTCCAGAACCAAAGAAAGACATAAGTGCTCAGATTTAAAGGGCCCACACATAGCCGGCCAAACAAAACAAAACAAGACACAAGCACGGACATGTAAGTGAGATTTTTAGGACAACAAAGATAAAGGAAAAGTTCTAGAAGTCTCCTGAGACAGAGAGAGAGAGAAAAAACAACTTACATGCATAGCGCAGTTAACCCTTGAACAATTTGGGGGTTAGGGGCGCTGACCTTTCGTACAGTAAAAAAAATCTGGGTGTAAATTTTGACTCCACTAAACCTTAACTACTAATAGCCTGCTGTTGACTGGAAGCCTTGCCAATAACATAAACAGTTAACACATACTTCGTATGTCATATGTATTATATACTGTGTCCTTACAATAAAGAAGCCAGAGAAAAGAAAATGGTATCAAGAAAATCACAGGGCCAGGTGTGGTGACTCATGCCTCTAATCCCCGCATTTTGGAAGGTTGAGGCAGGAGGATCGCTTGAGCCCAGGAGTTCAAGGCTGCAGTGAGCTATGATGGTGGCACTGCACTCAGCCTGGGGGTCAGAGCAAGACCCTGTCTCTAAAAAAAGAAAAGAAAAAAAATCATGAAGAAGAGGAAATCTATTATTTACTAAGTGGAAGTGGAGCATCGTGTTGAGCAGGCTGAGGAGGAGGAGGAAGAGGAAGGTTTGGTTTTGCTGTCTCAGGGGTGGCAGAGGTGGAAGGCGGCCTGCCTGTAAGTGGATCTCTGCAGCACAAACCCAGGTTGTTCAAGGGTCAACCGTATTTTCACTTCCTGGGGCTTCTGTAACATATTATCACAAACCGGGTGGTTTAAAACAATATTAATTTAATGATCACAGTTCTGAAGTGTAGAAAGGTTGATTCCTCTTGGAGGCTCTGAGGGAGGGCCTGTTCCATGCCTCTCTCCTAGCTCGGTGGCTCCTGTCAACCCTTGGCACTCCTTGGCCTGCAGCTTTGGGACCCTGCTGTCTGCTTCCATTTCCATGTAGCCTTCTCTGTGTTTCCGCGCTCTTTCTTCTTTTTATAAGGACCCTAGTCTTTGGACTTAGGGCCCACTCTAAAAGATCCCATCTCTAGATCCTTAATTATATTTGCACACACGCTCCTTGCAAATAAAATCACACTCACAAGTGCTGGGGGTTGGGACTGGGACTTGAACGTATCCTTTTGGGTGACTCACTCCAACCCACTATGCATAGGAACAAGAATTGGATTGATATCATATTCCTCATCAGCAAAATTGGATACAAGAAAATAATGGAGCAATGTTTTCAAAGCTCTGAGGGGAAATGGCTTTGAACATAAATGATCATTCAAGTGCGAGGGTAAAATGAAGCCACATCAGACAAGTAAGGTTCAGAACATTTACCAGCCTTCCAGTTCTTCTTTGGAAGAATTACTGTCTTCGGCTAGTGTGAGGGATGCCTGCCTTCCTCCATCCCCTCCCCTACCAGCAGGGAAAAAGCATTCCAAATCTCCTGGCATTAATACCTTTAAAAACATGAACACATTGACATATAAAAATATTAATATATTTATGTTGTTTAGCAAACTATTATAATTAGACAAAAATATTAGGTACATAAAAGAGCACTTTGTTACCCTGTTCTCCCCATCCTAAATATGCACTTCCCCAGAGCGACCTCTCTCAACTCTTTTAGCTATTTAATCTGCCATTCTGTATTTTAAAATTTCTTGTATATATAGCTATTTCTTGATTTCTCAGTTTTAAGAGTTATTGATTGACTTTCAACCATGGAGAATTAAATTTTAGCTCTTTTACACACCCACTTGCTCTCTCACCAAACACACAAACTATCCTTCCCCTGTCTTCCAACAGAGCTGTATCACAGTTTTTCATAAAAGTCACTATTTGGGTGTTTATATTGTTATGAGCATATAAATATTATTCATAGCTAAGCCATGTAGTGTGCTATGATTATAATTCTTTTTTCTTCCTCCTGGATTGATACTTGCTTTTGTTTTCATTTGCTTAGTTTATATACCTGTTAGTATATTGCAAATCCATTCCTAAATTCTTCTACAGAAATGAAAATCTCTTTAGAAGAATATATTCAAATATGTCAGCTGTTCCATTAGCTATCATCTTGGGATTTTTGTTCACCTTTTTTCTTGGTGGGATTCTTGGGTCCCTTTGTCTTTCTTTTTCTTGGTTTACTTCCTTATTTTGGAAATCTGTATCATTTAGTAGTTTCCTGTGAAAAATTAAAAACCCTCACTCTTTGCAGTTAGGTTGGATGTAGAATGATAAATTGGAGAATATTTTTCTACCTTCTTGAAAGTATTGTTTCATTACCTTTTAGCTTCCAGTATTGCTAAAGATATACTGATTCTGAATCATTTGAATATGATCTTTTATTTTTAATGTGATCTTTTTCTACTCTCTAGAAGCTTTTAGGGTCTTCTATTGATTCCTGGTATTCTTAAATTTCATCATGATATGCTCTAATGTGGGCACATAGCCACCCAGTTAAAAAAAATTCTCATTTCTTTAGCTTCCTTTGCAGGTAGAGTAGCTTATAAATATAAATAGAATTATTGTGTTCTGAGAAATCTCTTTAAAAGAGGGAGATGTTCTTCTTTTTCCTTCTGCATGGATAGAGATGTGATGGTTGGAGTCCTAGCAGCCATATTAAATCATGAGATAACGTTGGAAGAAGCGGCCCTGTTCTGTGAAGCAATATGATGGAAGAAGCCTGAATTTCTGACATCATGCAGAGACTAAACTACCCTTGGGCTCATTGCCATTGAGCTTTCTTTCACTTGAGAGAAAAATACATTTCTATATTTTTAAATTACTATTTTGTGTGCTTTTTGTTATAAATCGTTCTACTATAAGGACACGTGCACACGAATGTTCATTGCAGCACTACTTATAATAGCAAAGACCTGGAACCAACCCAAATGCCCATCGATGATAGACTGGACAGGGAAAATGTAGCACATATACACCATGGAATATTATGCAGCCATAAAAAATGATGAGTTTGTGTCCTTTGTAGGGACATGGATCAACCTGGAAACCATCATTCTCAGCAAACTGACACAAGAGCAAAAAATCAAACACCGCATGTTCTCACTCATAGGTGGGTATTGAACAATGAGAACACATGGACACAGGAAGGGGAGCCCTACACACTGTGGTCTGTTGGGGGGAAATAGGGGAGGGACAGTGCGGGGTGGGGAGTTGGGGAGAGATAGCATGGGGAGAAATGCCAGATATATGTGATGGAGAGAAAGGCAGCAAATCACACTGCCATGTGTGTACCTATGCAACAACCTTGCATGTTCTTCACATGTACCCCCAAACCTAAAATGCAATAAAATAAATTAAAAAAAAAAACAAAGCCAAACATTTCTAAATAATATAGACACAATAATATATTTTCCTTTGTGAAATTACTTTTAAAACATTTTCAAATAACTGTCAATGCTTCTATGATAAAACTACACCATTATTTTCTCCCCAAATTTATCTAAAGTTGTGACGGGCATCATATAATTGAGCATCTTACATACAACCAAATACAGGAAAAGACTGAATCTGGAGGAAGACATAATAAGGTTAAAAGAAACTAATACAACTTGTTGTTTATTGTAAAAATATTTAAAAGCTGAAAACTACCTAGAAAAAATTTCAGATGCCATCATGGGGAATAGCAGGTAGTGAGGAACCAAGGAATGGATAGGCAGTCAGTTTGTTCTTAGTTTGATCTAAGGCTGAATATAGATACTGATTATTTGTAGATATTGTTATAGAAATGCAAGGAATTGCTGACAAAATTTTAAGGGTAAACACCAGAAAATTGAAATCCGTGGTATAACTTTCAAAATATTAGAAAAAATTGAATCAAATGAAGACAGCTGAAATGAATTACCAAAAGGCAGAAAAATGGTTAGAAATCAAATAAAAAAGCATAATAAATAGAATACATATAGAGACATGCACACACACACATGTTATTGTTAGAGTAACTCAACATATCAACAATGACAATACTTTTGAATGAGTTACATTCCTTTCAAATTGGATTTTTAAAAATCCAGTTTCATGCAGTTTTCTAGCAAGATATACATATAATATAAAGAGAAAAATTGAAAGCAAAAGGAAAAATGTAAAGATATATATCAGGGAAGGCTAATAAAATAAAAATAGGGATGGTAACATTAATAGCAAATAAAGAGGAATATTTTGTGTTGATGAAGGAACTCCCTGTTAAGATGACATATGATAATTATGGGCCATTAGGCGTATAACAGAAAACTCACATATATAGAAAGAAAACTTGATAGTACTGCTGGGAAATAAATATTATAGTCAGAGACTTCGACTTACTCCTCAACAGATCAGACCAACAAGAAAATCAAGTAAGGTTATAGAGGATGCAAATAACATAATAAGGTGGGTGATGTATAAAATGCATGGTATATACTGAACAAATAGAGAATACAAATTTCTTTCAGACACGCACAGAACATTCACATAACTGCCCATGTATTAGGCCACATATAAAACATTAATATATTTTTCTTTTTAAAACTGATGCATAATATTTGCACATATTTATAGGGTACATGTGATGTTTTGCTAAATGCATAGAATGTGTAATGATCAAGTCAGGGTCCTAGCAGATCCATTGCATCAAGCATTTATCATTTCTATGTGTTGGAAAGATTTCAAGTCCTCTCTTCTAGCTATATTTTGAATTACGCGACACAGTGTTGTCAACTATAGGCACCCTACTCTGCTATCGAATATTGCAACTTAACTCTATCTAACTGTGTGTTGTGTAACCACTAGATGAACCTCTGTTCATCTCTCTATTCCCAACTCCCCTTTCTCTTCATCTGGTATCTACCGTTCTAGTCTCTACCTCCATGAGATCAGCTTTCTTAGCTTCCCTATGTGAGTGAGAACATGTGATATTTGTCTTTCTGAGCCTGGCTTATCTGACTTAATAGAATGACCTCCATTTCTATCTATGTTGCTGCAAATGACATGATTTCATTCCTTTTTATGGCCTAATAGTATTTCCTTATGTATATATAGCATACATTTTTTAATCCATTCATCTGTTGATGGACACTTAAGTTGATTCCATATATTTGCTATTGTGAATAGTGCTACAGTAAACATGGTGGTGCAGGTATCCCTTTGTAAAATATTAATGCATTTTTTTTTTTTTTTTTTGGGACGGAGTTTCGCTCTTGTTACCCAGGCTGGAGTGCAATGGCGCGATCTCGGCTCACCGCAACCTCCGCCTCCTGGGTTCAGGCAATTCTCCTGCCTCAGCCTCCTAAGTAGCTGGGATTACAGGCACGCGCCACCATGCCCATCTAATTTTTTGTATTTTTAGTAGAGACGGGGTTTCACCGTGTTGACCAGGATGGTCTCGATCTCTTGACCTCGTGATCCACCCGCCTCGGCCTCCCAAAGTGCTGGGATTACAGGCTTGAGCCACCGCGCCCGGCTATTAATGCATTTTTAAACACATTTTTAAACATTACCATGTACTTAAATGCCACATTCACAAGTCATAATGCAATAAAACGAGAAACCATCAACAAAATAATGGCAAAAATAAAATCTCTGAACTTGTGATTTAAATAACACATTTCTCTCAATAATTACTGAATTAAAGGTTTAATCGAAATGGAAAAACACATTATTAGAACAAACACAAGAATACAATATGTCAAAATACGTGGAGTATGACTCTTCGGAAGATATTGAAAAACTTTAAGTTCATTAATTAGAAAATCCCAAGTCTCAAAATAAATAACCTATGATTTCAATTTAAGAAATTAGATAAAAAACATTATGAACTAAAGACAATAAACAGAAAGCATTGATGAAGATAAAAGCTCAAAGGAATTGAACAGAAAACAAAAAGTGGAGTTAATGTACAAAACCAAAATCTTTTTTGGTTTTTAAAGACCACTAAATGAGACAATCCTTTGCCAAGATTGACAAACAAGGATTTAAACAGATAGACAACAGCAGGAACTAAAAATGGACCAATTTACAACAGAAAAATAAATTTTAATTGGAGAAAGAATATTTATGTTAAAATTATCACTCTCTCAGCTTTTCATGTCTAAAAGTATAAAGATATTATTGAAGCTGTCACTTTATTTATAGAATTAATGTCCGCTTTAAAGTTCCTAAATTGTGTATCTTTAGATTATAAATGGCATAATTGTATTTTGTATGTATTTCAAAGTTATTCTTCTTTTAAAGGTTTCTTCTCTCATGGTTTCAACCATTCTGGATGTGTCACAAGTCAGCTTGCCCTTCGTCTTAGATTTGGCCTTGTCTACAATGCTGTGCCACTTCCTGGGGCACCCACAAAGAGGATGCTTATTTGGTGGGTGCTAGAGTGAATGTTTTTGTCCCCCCAAATATTCATATGTTGAATCCTGATTTCAAGGTGATAAGACTAGGAGGTGGGACTTTGGGAGGTAGTGACGTCATTAGGGTGGAGCCCTCACAAATGAGGTTAGTGCCCTTATCAAAAAGAGCCCAGAGAGCTGCCTTGCCCTTTCCACCATGGGAAGACATGGGAGACAATGGCCCTCTATGAACCAGGAATGAGCCCTCACCAGACCCTGAATCTGCCAGCACCTTGACCTTGGATTTCCCAGCCTTCAGAACTGTGAGAAGTAAACTTCTGTTGTTTATAAATCTCCTTATTCTGTTACAGCATCCCCAATGGGCAAAGATAGTGGATATATTCAAGCTAGACTTTTTTGGTTGTGAAGGATAGAGACTTATTTGGAAATAAAAGGTCTCTGCCAAATCACTTTTGGATTGGATTGGAACAGAGATCTGTCAGCTCTCTCTCTTTCTGTCTCTCTCTCTCTCCTCTCTCTCTCTCTCTTCTCTCTCTCTCTCTCTCTCTCTCCGTTTCTCACTGCAGCCTTCCTCATCATGTGTGCTCCCTGTCACACCAGGGTAGTGTGATTCAGAGTTGACTCCACCTTCTGCCTCGCTGGCTCTGTCTCTCATTTGTCTTTAGTTGAAAACCATGAGGGGGCTCAGCTCCCCTCTCCAACACCAGGCCTTAACAGGTCACTGTCCCTGCCAAGATGTGGCTGCCCCTTGGTTAGGTGCACACTGCTGGTCCAGCCAGGTGGATCCCAGCATTTCCTGGCAATGCACATGCAGTGTGGGCAACAACTGCATGGCTCTGGCCATTTCCCTTTGGATGGGCCGTGAAGGTGTTCTCCGTCACTGATGTCTCCAGCATGGGCTGATGCGGTTGCCTGAGAAAATGAGCACAGTTTCCCAGGCAGGTCACTCAGAGAGTCTGTGTCTCTGTTGCCTTCCTGTATGGCTGTCCTCTCCCAACCTCTGTGTCTGCAGGGAGAGGGCTCTGAACCTCTCAGAATCTGGAGACTATGTCAGGGGGCAAGGAGGGCATCCAAAAGCCTTGTCTGTGCTCTTGGAGGCTGCACATGTTTAGTTGGGATGAAGCTGGTGACATCCCAGCATTGAGCTGGCCTTTAGGCAGAGTTCCTGGCAGCTCCAACTCCAGTGGCTGCTTCTTCCATTCTTGGAAATGCGGGAAATGCACAGGCTTCCACAAGGCCTCTGGGGACATTTCCCTGTGGGTGGGAGCCAGTTCTGGCAGCCAACACCTGAAGCCTCCCTTTTGGGCTTTTCCACCTTCAGCAGGAATGGCTGAATCCCAGTCCTACTTCACTGGGCTCAAGTGCTGCATTCCTGCATCAGCTCCAGTACTCCTGGTTTGATCACAGAGCCCAAGGGTGTTCTGCTACCGCAGTGTTGCGGTTGTCTGTGCTGTGGCTCAGTGTTTGCTCTCTCTTCCAAGGGAGGAGGAGATTTCCTGCTACCTGATTGCAAGCTGGGCCACGTGGCATGCTTTGAATGATACGTGACAATGAAATTTGGGTAGAAGAGATATGGGAGACTTAAAAAAAAATTATTTATAATGTTTTTGGAGACAGGGTCTCACTGTGACATCCAGGATGGAGTGCCATGTCGTGATCATGGCTCACTGCAGCCTTGACCTCCTGAGCGCAAGTGATCCTCCTACCTCCACTACCTGAGTGGCTGGGACTACAGGCACGC
>NW_016107375.1:3974265-4004515 GCF_001604975.1 Cebus imitator
TAGTAGAGACAGGATCTCTCTATGTTACCTAGGCTGGTCTTGAACTCCTGGTCCCAAGGGATCTTCCTGTCTCGGCTTCTCAAAATGCTGGGATTACAGGCATGAGCCGCTGAGCCTGGCCAGAGATGTGTCACTTGAAGCAAGCACTTCCAAACCCTTCCGTGTTGCTCCACTGTTTCTCTTTTCCCCATGCTATAAGACCTGCACGCCCAGGTCCTGGCATGCTCCTGGCTGCTCCTTCTACCTTGGTCCTGAAGTGAAGAGGTCTTGCAGCAGCGGGTGATGACTAACCTGTGATGATCAGGAAGGTGAGTAAGTGAGCCTTTGCTGTTGGAAGCCTCTGAGGTTTGGGGTCACCTCTCCCTGCAGCATACTCAGCCTGCACTGTGACCCTCTATTTGCTTCTGTCTCCTGCCCTAGACTGTGAACAACTTAGTAGCAGGGACTGGGCCTTTCAACAGCTACTTATGTGGTGATCTCTATGTGACAAGCACGTAATAGACCTTTAGGATACAGAGATGAAGAGACTGGTCCATGACCTTGAACCTCCCAGTTCGATGGGGACCCACACACATGGCAATGATGAGATCCTAAAAGAAATGTGCCTCAGAGGCTGCAGAAGTCAGAGAAGGGAATCCCTCACCTGCTGGGGATGAGAGGGCCAGGGCAGGTGGCACATAAACCTTGTTTATGGAGGTGAATATGTCTCTATTTGTCAATTAATTTATAAGTTTGGGCCATCCCTCATTCCAGAAAAGTATTGAAGGCGAGGAAGCCTTTGGGTTTGTGCCGATGGCCCTACTACCAAAGAGAAAGGTGGCACATTAAGTCCCTCTGGGCATTTGTTAAATGTCGAATGTCCCAGCTTTGTTCCTTTTCTGTTCTCTTCCTTCCTCTGTCACAAACCCATCCTCCTGCCCTCCCCTTTGCTGGGTCCCAAGGATTTAAGCTTTTCCACCCCCGCCCCTTGCCAAGAGGACAGCTTTCCTGATACACATTAACACCTACAAGCAGAGTCACTGGCCTGGAATATAAAGAAGGTGCTGTTTGATGTAAATGTTATTCCGGAACACATATTTAGGATCTTCAGAAAATCCTCATCCACCTTTCAGCTTCAATACCTTAGATTGAAGGTATGAGAGAAACAACATGTAAACGGCATTTAGAGGTAAATTATTAACATTAAGACCCTCTTTATTAGACAGTCGTACACAAAGGAATTTTATTTCAGATCCTCTGACACATGACAAATGGCTGCTTCCGACAGAAGTGAACTGCGTTCTCTGGCAAGCAGAACCGAGGGTTGTATCAGCTGGGGGAAGAAAATCCAATTTGCTTTTAAATGCCATTTGCAGACTGCTTCTTTCATACTAACAACCCAAGTTACTGAAGTTGAGAATGTAAAAATGTAGACATTAAGAAACTTTACACAGACCCTGTCTAGTCAAGGGGGTCCCTTCCACAAACCCAGGTGGAGACAATGTCGGGGTGTTTGGGCAAACAGCAGCCCAATTTTTCATGCATGCTCTTTCTCCCTGAATGCCAGGGGTTTGTAGAATAAACTGCTTTGCCAGACAGTGAGCAGAACATAAAATCCACCGAATTACATCCTACTTAGGAGTTTCCAAAAGGCGGCTTTGAAACAAATTCCCCAGGATAAGTAGGATAGGCGATCGTGTAGCCAATATGTGTGCACACATATAGTGAGCAAAGCCTGTCTTCGAACTGTTTAAATAGCCAGAGGTGGGAAGAGAAATGGAATTCGTAGTCAATAGCCCATTGTTCTCCTGGTCCTTTTTCACCCCTTCTGCTCCTTCCTGAGCTGTGGTGATTGCTGTGCCAGTTGCTGGGTCACAGGTGAGGTGGGGAATGGGCTGGCAGAGGGGTGCCATGCTGGATGAAGGGCTATGTGGAGTGGGCAGGCTGGATGGGGATCTGGAGCTGAGGGTGTCAAGGAAAGGCTGGGAGCAAGGTGGTAGAGTGGCCACTGGAGAGGGTCAGGGGGACAAGGACTGGAATTCAGCAGGCAAGACACAGCCAGGGTGCTCTGAAGCCCAGGAGGGCTGATGGGGCTGGTGAATGCATAGCAGTGAGAGATAGCAGGGTTTTGTGGGGGTGATGTGGTAATGGTGGGATTCAGTGGCAGGGATGGTGGAAGACGTTGGGAAAGGTGGACGTAAAGAGGGGATAAATAGAACGGAGGTTTAGGAACAATGTGAGACAAGACCCATAATAAAAAACCAGGGAGCACACAGACTCCTGAGGTCAGGGCATGGGCTCAAAAATCAAACAGGCAGTCCCAGCAGTTGCCACAAGACCAGAAAATGAGCTCGTGACAGCTCAGCTTTAAAAGTGCTGTCTGAATTCCATTACTGGCAAGAGTCAATATGAGGACATGTAAGCCTGACTCTGGCTCTGGAAGTGGGAGCAGATTTAAGACAATAAAAGGTTGTGTCTGGTGACTGTGATATTGGGGTCAGGAAGATCATGACAGGACAGGAAGGGAAGTGGACAGAGATCCAACCAAGGTGGGTGAGAACTGAATGGTCCAACTTGTGAGAGCTGTGGAAATGAATTCTGTTACTGGCAAGAGAATTGCAAGGGGTTGATACGATGGTTGCTATAAAATATTCCCATTCCCCACTCAAACTTCTTCAGATTCCAAGTCCAAGAATTCACTTTCTTCAAATCTGTCAGTAAATACTATGGCATTGATGAATTGGCCATGATCCCAATATGTGCCTTGGCAGTAGAGTTAGTGAAGAGGAGAGGTGGCACCCAATCCTCCCAGGACCCTCACAGACTCTCTTCACCTCGAGTATGGTTGGGACCTGCTATGAAGGTCTTTGTTGCATGGGCTCAGGGAGTGGCCTCAGGCTCAACTTCCCAAGTCTTCCCTTTGTCTCTCTTGACTACTGTAGCTAACGAGTCAACTTGGATTAGGGTCTGCCTATCCACCTGTGGCTAACCAAGCATTAGGATATGTGTGTGAGTGTATGTGTATAAAACATACATCTTGATAGATAAAACATATGGACTATAACACGTGTGTGTTTATATATGTGTGTGTACACACACACGCGCGCGAGGAACTGGCTCACATTGATTGTGGAGGCTGAGAAGTCCTATGAGCTGCCATCTGCAGGCTGGAGACCCAGGAAAGCTGGCGATGTAGTTCCACTCGGAATCTGAAGGTCTGAACATTAGAAGGGCTTGTGCCTACCCACGCTGGGGAGGGCAGTCTGCTCAGTGGAGTCCACTGATTCAAAAGATAATCTTGTCCAAAAACACTTTCACAGACACACCCAGAATTTTTTTTTTTTTTTTTGACACAGGGTCTCTGTCATCCAGGATGGAGTACAGTGGCATGATCTCAGCTCACTGCAACCTCCACTTCCTGGGCTCAAGCAATCCTCCTGCCTCAGCCTCCCATGTAGCTGAGACTATAGGTATGAGCCAACATGCCAAGCTGAACACCTAGAAACATTTAACCAGATGCCTGAACATCCTGTGGCTCAGCCAACCTGATGCATAAAATTAACTGTCACCCCAACTACCCCTCATTTTCCAAAGCTGCTGTCACCAAAGATGTGGACTTGAGTGCTCTGCCTTCCATTCCCACAGCAAAGAACAAGGCCCTGCTACCCAGTACCCCAGCCTGTGCTGGAGTCTCTCTCCTTGCCTGCCTGGGTGAGAGGTTAGTTGGCTGGACACATGGGAAATGGAGACCCCTGGTTGGTTGACCTTTGTGGCCCTTGCACACCCAGATATCTACCTTTATTATGACAATGACCACACTCTGCGGTGATAATGATATTGCGGACAGGCATGTAGATATAATGTGGAGCCCTGGCCTGTGCTGACACATAATAACCATGGGGTGGGAAGGTAGCCGGGCAGGAGTGCTGCTGGGAGCCGTGTCATGGGAGCTGGGACTGAGGGTTATGAGAAACTGGATAGACACTCAAGGGCTAGAGTCATAGGTTCAGTGTAACCTGTCCCATGTCTGTGCGAAATTGCCCAGCCCCCAAACACTTAGACCCTAGTCCCATCCTCTCTTGTCCTTGTCCCCTCCCAGTTCAATTCAGTAAACATTTATTATCTCCAATTGGACATCAATTTGAGGCATGAAAACAGTGATGAAGAAAGCATGGGGGCTTCCTACGGACAACATCTCTGCCAGATTCTCAGCACTGGGTTTTCTGGAAGATTCCACCTGTGGCGACAAGGTGTGGGTATATTTTAGAGAAATGTACTGAGTGGCAGGGTCAGCTAAGAGCATGTGAGCCACATTCCTTTCCATGGAACTTCCCAGAGCCTTTGAGAGGTCTTTGGTTGAGGTTGATTGGGCCTCCTTACCTTCACGTGTCCTCTTGCAAGTTTTTGTCTTGGGGTAATTTTGACCCTGTGATGCAAGATCTGGCTCTTTAGTGATTTGGGGGGAGCTCTGGTCTTCCACAAAGGGTGAAAAGCCACTGGGGAGCAGCACACCTCTGGAGACCTGGCCTGGTTAGAAGGCGAGTTAACAAAGAATCGATGTGGTAATTTCCTTGTGTTTCCAAGTGAGTCCAGGACTGCCTCCTCCAGGTAGCCACTCCTGCTTGTAGGCCTCTCCTTCGTTTCAAGCCCAGCCAGCATTCCCTTCACCTTTTCTTTGGGAGATATTTGTGCGATGGCTTCAAGTCCCTTTCAAATGCCTCTGACTGTAGCTTCAGCTAGATGGTTAGTTCTCAGAAGATGATACCACATCCTTTTTTCTTTCTAGACTCTTACCAGTCACCCCAAAACTACTAATAATTACATGAGAATATTATAATTGTCCAATTATTACCACAATAAAGTACTTATCAGAGGGAAAAACGTCAAATGGTTTTAATAATGCACAATTATTATTGCGTGCTTTCATTTTTCTAGCTTGCCATTTAATTTTTGTCCTATTCATGCTTACCTTTTAAAGTTATAATCATCGTGGGGTCAAGTTTTATGTTCATTTTAAACATTGAAATATCCTTTAAACATGTCATTGAGAGTATTTTTTCCATATTGTGTAGTGGAGGTCACCTCTATTCCCCTTCCTCAATAATGCCAGGCATCCTGTCTGCTTCTTCCTCTTCAATGGCCACGGTCAGTAAAACCTGAGAGCGTCTGGGGAGTGAAATGTCTAATGGGGATGTGTGAATAGAAATCATTCAGCACACTCTTGGAAGAGACAGGTACAGTGGCTGCACTTGGTTTCCCCTCTCCAGACCTCCCTCTCTTTCCTGTTCCTCCCGTCTCTCCCCTACAAGCTGCTGTTTGGTTAAACTCGGTTTTGCTTCGGTTGTTTCTTCCTGCATGCTAAGTCTTGGAGAATAACTACATCAGAAACTACCGAGCAGAGGCTGAAATCCACGCATTACATCCTACTTAGGAGTTTCCAAAGGCGGCTTTGAGATAGATTTCCAGGGATAAGTAAGATAAAAAATACACCCGGTAATATTTGTACCCACACAGTGAGCAAAGCCTCCCAGACTCGTTAACAGGGGAGGGTGGGGAGGGGAGGGTCTGCAGTAGGCTGGGGCTGGCAGAGGCATCCCACCCTGGCATGGAGTGGGGAGAAGCTGCTCTGGAGTGGAGTTGGCCCTGGGCCCTTTCAGGACCTAGTTTGGCATAGGGTGGTACCGTTTCTTGGAAGACTGTGGCCATGTTACTAAAAAATGGGCTCTCAGGGCATACTGCTGGAGGCTGGCTCTCATCAGCCGCTGAGGGGGTAAGACTTAAAATTGAGTCTGATGTCATGAGCCTTGACACCTGCTGAGACCAGGAAGGCCTGAATGGTCTAGAGGCATGTTCCCTTCCCAACCCTACTCTCACAGACAAGGCCACCTAGCCAAACAAGCCTTTGCATCAAGGGGGTCAGGCACAGTTCTTTTTTATCTTTGAGCCGTAGATTTCAGTTTGCTGCTAGCCACAGCAATGTTCAGACAAGCCAGCTGCATTTGTCCTTGGGAATCGGCGATCACCTCACCATCTTGGTACTACAAAGCTGCCTGCCATGTCCCTGGTTGTTCACTCTGTTCCTTTAACAGCCCCATGTGGCCCTGTGTGGTGTGCTAGGCCCTCCTCCCTGGAATGTGAGTCCATCTGACTCATAAACTGCTGCTGATCTCATGTTTCCAGTGTCAGGCATCAAGTCAGGTCCCAAGTGTTTGTTCACCCCCATAACCCCAAGGGGATTCCCACCCTCTCCAACAGGGTGAATAGGAGGTGATGAAAAAGCCTCAGAGACACCAAGGGATGGGTAGAGGCTGAGAGCCTACATGCACAGGCTGTGTGACCTCAGACCAGGCACTGAGACCTTCAGGGCCTCATTTTCCTCATCTGTCCATTGGGATGATAATTTCTGCCCTTCCTAAAGGGATCACCAGGAATAGTCTGTGAAACTAAGGATGCCAGGGCAGAGTCAGCTGTGGGTTGCTTTGCAACGTAAAAGGAGGCAAGATGAGGGCCGAGGGATGACAGGTGCTCGTGTGGATAAAGTATTATCGTCATGGTGATAGTTGCACAGTTGGATTCCCTTCTTTTGAAGCACGCCTGCTTTATTTTCATTGTTTATATTTTTCCACTGGAAGCAGCTAGAGACATTTTGTTTGTCGGTTTTGTTTGTCAAGCCTCCCAGCTTCTCCATCGAGGAGTCAATGATCTGTAAACAAACACTTCGATGCGCAGGGGAGCTCCCTCGTTTAAAGGCACCTTTGGGGGGAACCCTTTTACAATGAGAATGATTGCCATGCAATGTCTGTACTTGTGAATTTGGAGTTTTGCTTAGCAAGTTGCTTTAAAATGGAGACTGCATGTCCTGGGCACTACAGACTAGAAACAGTGCGGAGAAGACTTCCAAATCCTGTGAGGTGGTGCCAGCTACGGAGGCAGCCAGGCAGGGCTTGCTCCTGATAGGAAGTTTGCTTTGAGGGACTCAGAGGCTGATGAAGGATGAAGCTGGGGGAAACGGTGCGATGTATCAGAAAAAGCCTCAGCCTCTGCCCATTTCTAAGCCTGTGATCATGGCAGCCTTCCTTAGTCTTCCCACCTGTAAAATGGAGGTAGTAATGCTTGCCTTCAATGTTGTTCTGATGATGAAGTGAAATGTCGTACGTGACATGCGTGGGATCTGCAAACACAGGGTGCTGTCAGGGCTGTGCGCACACTGTCTTTCCACCTGACAGTCCCCGACAGAGAGCGGGAAAGGTTGGTTGACTTTGCCGTGGTCTTGCCCTTTAGCCTAATCATTGGTGGACTTCTGCAGGAGCCTCTGTTATCATCCCTGACGCTGTGGGCTGCAGTAGGAATGCCTTGCACTTGTCAAAGTCCTTCCTGGGGTGAGTGCAAAGGACCTCGCTTCTCGCCAATGGCTCTGATGCTTATTCTTCTGAATCCTCATTCTCGCCCTTATTTCTTGTCTCCTGCTCCCTAGTTCCAGGGCCTCTCTCTCTCTTTCCTTCATCTATTTGCTGCTTCTTCCTTCTTTGCCACCATCTTCCCTTTGTCCCCCACCCTTCCCTTCCTCCCTCTCTTGCTTTTTGCCCCCCCAATTCTACCCTGAACCCCACAATCTGTGTCACAGTGTTGGGGAGGCAGATCCAATGGCCTCTGCAGCCATAGCCCCCTCCTGGAGCGCCACCATACAGAATTGCCTGCGGTCCTGTCCCATTTTGCCCTTCTTCTGTGGCCAGGGTTTGCACAAATGAACCTGGGCCCCAGCATGGGGGCCAGGGCCACTGAGCTCTGGAGTGCAGGCTCTCAGCCCAGCCCGGCTACCCCCTGGAAACAATCTGCTCCCTTGCCCAAGTGACAAAAATAAGAGAAAGAAAGGAGCAAAGGCCTGCACAGGCAGGCCCAGCAGCACTGAGTGAGACCACACCAGGCTGCGCAGGAGCTGCAGCGAGCTGGGCTAATTAGAGGGGCCTTGCAGTCCCCGTGGTAATTTGCTTAAATGGAAGAAGTTGCTTTTTCTCTCCTTTTTCTGTTCTTAGGAATTCCAGTTTTAGGCTCTGGCAGTCTCTAACCACCCTTGGCCCTCTGGGGAAGTGTTTGCTATGGAAATATGCAATTAATATTGCAGCGATCATAATTGCTAATTATTAAAACAATGCTACCCCCTTTTCCTGGCCTAGTTTCATGTTTAAAACCATTTAAATAACAGGGAGGAAGAAAAAAAAATGGAAAAAAGTTAAACACCAGTGCTGAACTTGTGCAGAGCCAAATGAGATGGTCCCTGGGCTGCCTGGGATTTGTCCTGGCATTTGGAAGGACAGAGTTCTCCAAAGCCTCTGGCCTAGGCTCCCCTGGAGCCATGTGCTAGATAAAAGTGAGGTACAAATTGCATTTTTGTCACCGGAATCCTATTTCCACAGTGACACAGAGCTGTTTTCTTTTCTTTCTGATTCGTCTCCAATAGGATCCGAGACCATTAGGACTTACGGTGTCCTGTCTTCCTCTCAACCTGGTTCCGTTCACTTCCTTGGAGTCAGGGCAAGAATTTTCTGGAAATAAACAGTTCAGTGTACTGATACGTGGTCACTCCGAGGGTAAAGTGGAGGAATGACTCTAATGAATGGCTACAGCCATTTCTAGTGGTTCTTTCAACAAGGAGGTTTCAAAGCATCAGCAGCAACGGCTGCTTGGTCGCTACGTTGCTAGCACGCCTTACGTCATGCCACCCCACAACAAGAACCTGCCAGGGTCTTCCCCACACTCAGTTTATAGGGTTGAGCCCTAATCCTAAACTTGGCATTCGAATATTTCATGACCCAGGCTCAGTCCATTTGTGGGGCTTTATCTGTCACTACCTCTCACCCCAGCCAGCCTGGCCATTCCCAAAATGTGCCCCATGCTCCCATGCTTCTGTGGTCACATGGAATGTGCTTCTCAGCTTTACTCAGCGAAATCAATTCCATCCTTAAAGATGCACCCCAAATCTCCCTCTTTCCCAGAACATCACCTCTACCCTCTGAACTCTCCTAACAAGTACTTTATCCCCCTCAGGGCCTGATTACACAAATGTACTTGATCCATTTCCATACATGCCGCCTAGCCCTGACTAAATGCTAAACTTCTTGAGGATGTTGATTTGTAGTTACTGACCTCAGTCATCTTTGCCTCTCTAGGGTCTAGTCCTATGCTTTGCCCATAGTAAGGGCTCAATGATGATTGACGAAATAATGATTAAAATTCAAGAAACATTTAAAAAAAAGGACATGGATGCTATGTTCGTTTCCTACAGCTACTGAACAAAGTGCCACAGACTCCATGCCTTAAAGTAACAAAAATATACTCTCTCACAGTTCTGGAGGCTGGGCATCTGAAACCAAGGTGTCGGCAGGGCCACGTTCCCTCTGATAGCTCTAGGGAGGTGCCTTCCTTGCCCCCTCCGGCTTCTGGCAGTTGCTGGCAATTCTTGGCATTCCTTGGCTTGTAGTTGTGTCATTCCAATCTGTCTCCATTGCCACGTGTTCTCCGTGTGTGTCTATTTCTAAATTTACCTGTTTCTAATAAGGATGCCAGTCAGTGGATTAGGACACACCCAAATCCAGTATGACTTCTTCTTGAGTTAATTACAACCGTAAAGGCCCTGTTTCCAAATAAGGTCAGATTCTGAGGTTCTGCGTGGCCTTAAATCTTCAGGAACATGATTCAGCTCAGGACAGTCACCAACAGGTGTTGGAGGTGGTGTGGTACTGGAGCAGCCAGCCAGCCGATCGGTCAGGATAACTGGGGCTGATAACTGGTCCTTTCAGGTCCCCCTGGTATTGGAGGTGATGTAGTGACGTGAAAGGAGTCTGGGCTTTGCACACTGGGGTTTAAATTTCCCCTCGGCCACTTAGTAGTTGTGTCACGGGGGCAGGTGTCGTGCCATGCAGGAGACCCAAGTATGAGCTTCAGAAGCTCTTGAAACTGATCATAGATGATATGTAAAAAGGTGGACCTTGCACCTTTTTATGGTTTCATAAAGATTTGGTGGCTTCACTGCTGCCAATGTGATGAGGCTTAACCAAGGGCCTGCTTTGTTATGGTGCAGAAGTGGGAGGCTGCAGGGCCTGGCCCAGCTATAGAAGCTGGCCCCTGAAAACCACCCAGCGGGAGCCGCAGTGCCCCAGCAGTTCTGCTCTGAGAATTCAAGTCTCATAAAGGCTTGAGCATGGAAGAAGCTTCCTGTCAGAGGCAATTCTCCACCCTGAGTTTTGCAGGGAGCTGTCTAGCTGTGACAGGAACCTGGCTGGTGGTTGTGGCTGGGGGTGTGGTGTAAGGAACAGGACAAAAGCTGGGCCTCCAGTCTCCGCTGAGCCTAGGCTGTAGTCCAGCAGGGGTGGGAGGACACAGCAGGCAAGTGCAGTGCACAAGCCCCTCCTGGTGCGCTGGCTGGAAATCCTGATACTCTTGGGCCCTTTGTGGGGTGAAGGGTGCTTTATAGCCCCAGCACATGCCTGAACTTGAGCAGGATGATGGATTCCAGGCTACTGCCAGCTGGTGGGGTCAAGGCTCCTGGTCCTCTGCCAGCAGAGCTGTGGGTGGGCTCCATGTCCAGGCTGGGAGAGGCAGGGGAAGATGGGGTGTGGGAGTGCTGGGAGCCCTGATTTATGACTGCCTTTGCTGGTTTGTCCACTCTGCTGAGATGCTGGCCACACTGGGGGTGTGTTGTGGGGGCTGCTCTGCTCTTGGGGCAGCAGCTAAGTGTACAGGCTTGGGGAGCAGGGACTACATGGCTCTGTCCACACAGGGTCTCACCCTGGGCTGGGTGTGATTGAGATCTTCATGTTTCTGGATGATACTGGGGGAGAGAAAGTGACCTCTGTCTTCTCTACCTCCCTTAAACCTGAATCCACAAACCCGAGGCAGGGGGTTTGCTTTCTACAAAGCTGCCCTTCAATGAGTAAAAGTGTGCCTGTGAATGCCCCTCCTAGAACTGAGGGTCCATTTTCTTCCCAACATAAAAGGAAATGAAATGTGCAGGGCTCTAATAAAACATGAAAGGCTTAGGTGTAAGCCGGGAAGCAGGGCTTTGAATGGGATTCGGTGGTCTCAGCTGCTTGGAGGTGTATCTATTATGTGTCAAGCAATTAGAAACAGTTTCTATTAACTGGCCGACTTTGTTCGCAGCTACCAGTGAAATGGACAGCTTTCCCAGCGGCATCTGCCAACCCGTGCACACCTTGGAATCAGTTACAGGTGTTCAGGGTGGTAGATCTTATATCTATATGTTGAATAGACACACGGTTTTTTCAAAGTTACTGGGACCTTAGTTATAATGCTGATATCAGATTGATTGATTCATTCATTTGTTCATTCAGCCATGCATGTTCATAAATACCACATGGCCATGTGTGTTCAGAGGACATCAAGTAATTAAATAACAGGAGGAAGTAGATAATAATTGTCACCTGTGTGGAACTGATACCTGCCGGGGGAGTTTGAAACTGGAGAATTGTTTCTGGGGCGCCATGGAGAAAGAGGATGGGCCTGATGTTGGAGCTGAGATGGAGTGAGGCAGATGGGTCAGAAAATGGCATGAGCCAAAGGGCAGACCCAGCCTAGGCAACAATGAGGAGGCTGGTCTGGCTGAAGGGACAAATGACAGAGGGCTAGAGAAGGCAGTTTCAGTGAGGGAAGAGCAAATCCAGAGGTCCTAATACCTGCATTCTTCTGCCTACGTATCTGCCACACCCTATTGCGTGTGGCTAGGCAATGGTTTCTGGTTGGCCTCACTGAAACCAGCCCTCAGGTCACACATGGGAGTGCACAGTCCCCAAGCTAAGCCTCTGAAGCTTATCCCGGGACCCTCCGCACCGGTGCATTTGGAAGTCTGTTGAGGGGTCTGCAGGTGGCTGCAGCTCTAGAATCCTCGCCCACCCCTGAAGAGCCAGGGCAGGGCCTGGTTGCCTAATGTCAGCTCAGCCTAGGAGGATCTTCTCCCGGGCAGAGTGGGTATGTTATTGGGTGTGTCCAGGTAGGAACTGGGAGATGTTCCTTGGGTGGAGGCGCTTGTCACATTGGCTGGACAGAGAGACTAGAGGAAAAATCTGGGCTTTCCTTGACTTTCATGCCACTGCCTTTGTCTTGTAGAAGATGCACCATGAAAGGTGCTTGAATGCCATGCAAAGGGAGGGAAGTTCTGGCAGGAACTGAGAACAGGGTTGCGCTATACAGCTGCACAGGTGGTCTACTGCACAACTCTAGCAATGCCTTTCATGTAGAACAGAGCCCCCAGGGCTATGCAGGATGCAATCCCAGCATCCTTGCACGGCAGGATGAAAAAACCGTGTGTCTATTCAACATAGAGATATAAGATCTACCACCCTGAACATCTGGGAGAGGAAGGCTCAGTTGGTCTAGGAAGAAATGTCCCTTTAAGAGCACACAGACCTGAGGGGTAAACTCACCAGCTGTTCAGACACAACCCACCCTCTTTAGGTTTCTCTTAATGGCATTTGGTGTCCCATGGGTCATGGCCAGCTTGTTTTCAAGTTTTACTGAAAGATGACTTGTGGTTTTGACTGAGATTATCTCTGTAACCCTTCCTCTACCTGTAGAGGCGAGATATCTGACCTGGCCTGGGGAAGAGGCAGGGATGGGGTTTGGGGGAATAGCAGATGGCCCGGCAAACTAGACAGTTAATCCAACCAAATTACGGCAACAGATGTTTGAAGATATTTGCATTCAAATTCAAAGTGTTAGGTCTCTTGGAAGAGCCAACCAGAACGGGGAAGCTCGATCTCCTTCTTAATTAAAGCAAAACAAAACTAAACAATCATTTTAAAAAACCCAGCCCTGAGCCCAAGTTGTCAGAGATCATCCACCAGCAATGGCGGAGACCCTGGCTGCCTGCCTGGGGGTTGGGGTCCTGCCCTCAGAAGAGAAGCTTGCTGCAGGAGGGGGACGTTGGAGGAGGGTGGTCAGCGGCCCGGCAGGTGGGGTGAAGGATTGGAGGGTGGTAATGATGTGCGCCGGGAATGCCCACCAGCAATGGCCGGCCCTGCATCGCTCGTTCAGCGTGGGGGACGTGCATCTCGAAGAGGGAGCATTATTGATGCTCTTGCCTCAGGGAGGGAGAGCCGATAATGGATGGTGGAGAGGGGATGAGCTTTGTCATCAAACAAGGGGCCTGAAAGATGGTCCGCTGGAATGTTATCAGTCATGCCTTGATCAAGATGTAAGACTCTCAAGGTCTTCTGTCTCCTCTCTCCTCCCTTCCTACTGCTCCCCTCTGCTGCCCTTCCCCTCGCCCCTCCCTGAGCCTTCCTTCCTCATCTGCCAGGCCCCATGCTCTCCTCTTCCTCCTCTCCCACCTCTTCTTTTCTTCCTCTTTTCTTCCTTTTATTCTCTCTCTTCCTTGTCTTTCTCCTTTTCTCACTTTTCCTTCCCTCCCTCCCTCCCTCCCTTCCTTTCTCCCTCCTCCCTTCCTCTCTTTCCTCCCTTCCTTCCTTCCCTCCTCCCTGTCTTCAGCCCTGTCCTCCTCCTCCCTCTTTCCTTCCTCTTCTTCTCTCATTCTTTGTCTCCTTTACCCGTTTTTCTCCTCCCGTTTTTTCTTTATTTTCATCTCTTCTTTCCCCCCTCTTCATCTCCCTCTCTCCCCCTCCCCTCATTCTTCCTCATCACTTTCCTTTTGTCTTGTATTTTCTCTCCTTATCACCCCCCAGACCTAGCTTGGCCCGTGCATTATATGGGTAAGATTTTTAGTTCAAACCACACTACTAAGTGGTGCTTTTGTTCTCAGTAGTTATGATCTGCTCTCCTGCCTCTCGCCTGCCCCACTGATGTTACTAAAAGTGATCTTTGAAGTGATGCTATGAATCTAGGAATTCAAACCCATCTTTTCTGTTCTCAGCTTTCAGCAGCTCTGGGCCTTGGGGATGACCCAAACCCAGGCCTCTGTATAGGCCCTGCTGGTCTGGGTCTGGCTTCCAGCTGCGGAGGTCACTGCCTCCAGAGCCTCTGCTGTCAACTGCCCCAGATGGAGTGCTCCTCAAATAACAAAGGCACGGGGAGCTGCTGCCATCCTTTTTCATCCAGACTGGGGCTTGGCTGAGCAAGACCAGGACACCATAAGGTTGGTCCAGAGAGCCCCTCCTCCCCAGGCTCAACTTTCTCTGCACACTGTCCCTCATATTCAGTGCCCTCCTTTGGCCAGCAAGCGCCAGGTGACATCAGGCTCTTTCATCCGATGCTTTCATCTTGATGCTCATCCACCCCGGGGAAGGAGTGCATGATGACAGCTTAGTGTCGAGATGAAGCCGCCATGCTGGGATTTTAGGTGTCTTTGAACAGGTGTGAAAAATATCATTTGAGACAGGAGATCTCCTTTGTGTCCCTGAAATTACAAAATGTAGGATACTCAGACTGTATGTGGGGCTGATCTTTTTCTGTTTTCAAATTAGGCATAGCAATAGTATTTTTCCAACCTTAAGGCAAGGAACCTATCGCAGTCCAATTCTTAAGAAGTGTGGATAGAGCTAGGGACTGCGCCAGGGGCAGGGTCCCTTTCAGCATTTCCTTGAGGGTCCTCAAATCTTAGAAGCATGCTCTCTGGGTCTCATTCCCCACTGCTGGCTATGTGTATTGAGTGCTGATTCTGACCAGTGCTATGCTAAGGGCTTCATATACAGGATCTCATGTAATTCTTATGTTTCTGATGTAAATGATATCGATATCATTTTACCAATAAGGAATCTGAGGTCTGACAATGTTCAGCAACTTGCCCAAACCCATTCACCTTATTTCAATGACACAGCTGGGATTTCACCCCAGATCAGATTGAGTCAAAAGGCTATACCTTAACACTCCCCCTGGCTTGGAAGAGAGCCCTGCCTTCATGGTAGGGGTGACACTGTAATGGAGGAAACAGTGCCAGGCTGTGGAGAAGCTATATTAGCACAGGTAGGTCTCTTCAGCACTGATTTGGTGGGAGCATGCTGGAGATGGCTCCATGGCACCCTTTAATCCATTGGTAACTTGAAATTGGTCACAGTGAAGGTATTTACACCATGGAAATTGGCAAACACTCCAATTCAGGGCTTCTTCTCCTAGGAGCTGGTTGTTAAATATTTACACATCACTGATCCGGATCCATGCATGGGTAAGTTAGGGTAGCTGCCTGGATGCATGTGCCAGCGTTTGCAACATGGGGAGCAGGAGATTTGGAGTGGCCCAGAAATTCAGGATCACTCTGGCAGAGGGCAGCAGGAGACTGCTGTAGAAATGGAATTGGAGAGTGGTAGGGGAGGGCCCGGGGAACTGGCTTCCAGAAAGAACAGGTGCATTACCATTCCCCATGGAGCCACAAGGATGGCTAATGCCTGTACTTAATGCCTGATGGAGCAGCCGCCTAGGCCTCCTGGTCCTGGCTTACATAGGTAGGATGAGAAGGAGCCAGGGGTATTGGTGATTACAAAATCAGCGTGGACAGTTGCGGGTAGGAGGTGGGTCAGATTAGCCAGAGGAGCCAAGGCAAGGACCTGGCTGGCCCCTTGCCCGCCACCTCTCTACACCCATTTTTCTAGACCTTTCTGGCTTTGAGCTGGCAAGTGCTGAGGTTGTATGGGTACCTGGTCTGCACTATGCTCTGTGTGGAAAACGGATGCCTGGGAGCCCTCCTTCAAAATGCACACCTACATGGACTTGGGTTGACAGTGAGCACAGGGTGGTGTCTCATTGGGTGCAGGCTTTATGGTCAGCAGGGGGAGGTGGCTGAGGGATGGAGTCGGGCACGTGGCAGACCACTTCAGCAGCCTCCTTCCCCTGAAATGCCCCAACCCCTGGTCCAGTCATGTGGTTCTCCTCTGAACTCCCACAGCGTCCCCCAATTCTTCCCTAAAAGCTTGTTGCTTACTTACCTGCTCCTCCCACTGTGACAGAAGTCCTTGGCTTTGCTCCCTGTGTCCCCGGTCCTGCCACTGCAGATCCTCCTTTCCTGATGAGTACCTGGTGAGGAAGGCTGAGCAGAGGAAGCAAGACATGGATGAAGAGTGGGTAGGGGGGCAGTGTGGCTCAGTGAGGTACCAAGGAGGGGTGAGCTTCTCCTGCAGGCCATGAGGGAGGAGATGGCTGAGGCTGGGATGGTGTAGGAGGCAGGTGGGGAAGGAGAATGGCAGGTCCAGGCAGGATAATTCCCTGCTCCCCAGTGGAGATCTGACATCAGGGTGGGAGCAACACTTCCTGTTCAGAGATGTGGCTCTGGCTTGGAGTACAAAGCTGTGACTTTCCTGCAGGGGGTCCTGAAAGTCTCTTCTCAGGCTGCCAGCCACATGTGGGCCACAAGACATATCTGTAGCAGGTGGAATAGTGGTCCCCCAAAGATATCCATGCCCTAATTCCCAGGATCTGTGAATACGTTGCCTTCTATGGCAAAAGAGATTTTGTAGCTATGATTAAGTCAAGAGTATTGAGATAAGATGTTTTTCTGGATTATCTGGTTGGGCTTGATGCAATCACAGGGTTCTTACAAGAAGCAGGCAGAGGGTCCAGAGTCTGAGAAGGCAATGCCATGATGGAAGCAGGAATTGGAATGGTTCTGCAGGATCCAAGGAATGCTGGCAGCCTCTTGAATCTGGAAGATTCTCTCCAGCACCCCCATTAGGAACCAGCCCAGCTGGCACTTTCATATTAGCTCCTTAATACTCACAGGGGCCTTCTGACATCTAAACTGGGAGAGAATACATTCGTGTTGTTTCAGGCCACCAGGTTTGTGGTGATTTGTTGCAGCAGCAACAGGACACTACTACAACCACAAAGATCAGGTGACAGCAACATAATGCTGTGTGGTGCAGCAGGTGGACCTGCTCCCTCCCACCCCTATGCCATTGGCTCAGGCCCTGTCTCTTCATCTCCAGCCACTTGGGATCCTCTGTAGTTTCTTGGACCTGTAGAACTCTCGCCCATCTCAGGGCCTTGCTGTTGCCTGAAACACCTCTCCTTTGTTTGCACATCTAGCTCCTTCTCAATCTTCAGTCCTTGCCTAAATGTCATTTCTAAGTGACATTCCTATCATTGTCTGTCTTAGCACCCTATTTACACACACACACACACAATTTATCTGCTCATAGTTCATTGTCCATTTCCTTGTCATTAGCGTGCAAGTCCCTTGAAAGCAGCATTTCTCATCATGCAACCCCGACTCCACTTTATCTTGCTTTATAGCACATATTCCCCCAATCCTATGCATGGATCATCTCCCTTTGCTCACTAGCCTGCAAGCTCCAGCAGGCAGGGGCTTAGTGTTTGCTCATCACCATGGCCCAGCACAGTGCCTGGCACAGAGCATTTGCTCATGTATATCATTGGATGGATGATGGATGGATGCTCTCAGAAAATGTCGTGAGAGCTGTTGGTGACACTTGGGTATGGATGTGAGGGCTTGGGTCCTCTTTCAGGGAAAGTTGTACCTCCACTCTCCCAACACATCCAATGTCTTGAGCATTTTCCTGGGGCCAGGCCCTTCCAACAAACCAGACATGTGGGCATCATTATCCCTGTTTTACAGGGTAAGGAAGCTGAGGTGCAGTGAGATGGGAGATTTGCTCAGGGTCACACAGCTGGAGGGCAGTTGGAGCGAGTTTCAGACCAAAATGCAGCTATTGCCCTAGGCCACAGGCCTGAGGGTTAGAAAGCTGGGCCTGTGGGAAAAGGATTTAAAACATCCCAGGCTAGGATAGGGGGAACTCTGGGATTCCTCAGGGGCCCTTGTAATCATACCTAGAGAGTTACATCTTTTGGGGAGCTCTCCAAGCCTATGCCCAGCATCCAACATGCTCAGAAAGACGCCTTTACACCGCCTGCCCCTTCCCCCTGCAGTTGATCAATCATGCCTTAATTTGGAACCCCCCTTGGACAGAGGGCTGGTGAATTTACTTCTATAACCCTTTTCCAGCACCTTGGCCAAATGGCTGTGGGGTTTTATGGTTTGATGAGCCATAAAACACCCTTGGTACAGCACATCTTTTATTGACTCTTCAAATTGCCTGTTGTCATCGAAGATGGGGGATTATAAAATGCCAGCCTTATTAGTTTTCCTGCAGTGGGAGCTGCTCAGAGAGAGGTGTGGGTGTCAGCTGGGACAAAAGGAGGCAGAGAGCCCCACTCTCCACTCTCCTGAACTCAAGGAACACCTGAGTGTGGGGTTAGAGACGGCTGGGTCTGTCTTCATCTTCCCATCTTGGCTGCTCAGTGAGGACAGGTGGCCAGACGCTTCAGGCCCTGAGTTCTCTGGGCTCTTTCTCTGAATGGAAGAGTGACAGGAATTACCCAATACATCCCATTCTTTACAGACTGGAAACAGGAGGTCAAACCAAGTATTTTGCCCAGGAATCCCCAATGAGGAGATGGCAAAGGCAAGACTAGAACTCAGGCTTCCTCACTCCTAGTGCTTTTTTATAGAAAGGCAGAACAGCATATTGGCTAAGTCCAGAGACTCTGGAGCCATACAGGCTGGCTTTGAATGTTCACTCTGTCAATCAAGAGCTGTGCAGTTTTAGGTGAGTTACTCAGCTTTTCTGTGCTGCAGTTTCCTCATCTGAAAGTGTCAAGTAATAATGATGCCTACCTCCTGGGTTACTGTGAGCAGTAAACGAAGTAATACATTCAAAGTGCCTGGAAGAGTACCTCATTCATACAGCTCACACTGGAAGGGCTGAGAAAATGTTTGTTGCGTGAACAAATAAATGAATGATCAAATGATTGAATGGTGAAGTGTGAGCTGAACCCTACGGTCTGATCAGTATTAGAAACTGGCCTTTTAAATACCTAGACCCTTCCCATATTCAGATCTGTTACTTACTCTCCCAGGGCTGAGTTTCTTCCTCTATGTAATAGAGACCCCAGTCTTCCCAGGAGCCCCTGGACTTGCTCAATTCCAGGCCCCAACTGTGCCCTCACCTCATCTCTTCTACTTCACCTGTTCTCCCAACTCCCTCCTTATCATCAGTTTTCAATTCCGTGCTATCTCACGTGCAAGCCTCCCCCACCCAAAGGCAAAAAGACCCTCCCTTAGCTCCAGCGCCCTGCAGTTCCTGCACAATCTCTTCCCTTCCCTCCCATCCCATACTTCCTGTGTCCTCTCCCCACCTTCATCCACTTCTGAACCATGCATTCTTCTCAGCTCTGCCTGCCCACAGCCATGGTTCAGTTCTCCAGTGACCTCCTCCTCCTATTGCCAAGCCAATGACATTCTTCAGCTCAAATGTATAGGGTTTCTCTTCACTGGATGCCATTGGCTCCATCTCTGCCTGGAAACCTTCCTTTGCCTTAAAGATCCAGTTTGGTGCCTCTTTAAACAGATATTCTTTAAACAATTGGATGACATTCATTAAGAGAAGGGGCCCGAGTGGCTTGCAGGGGAAATGGGGGAATGGAGGAGGGCCCCTCTGTGGATGCTCTGCTCTGGCCCCAGATCTCCAGACACCACTCAGATGCAGAGTCCCAGCAGTAACCAGCCCCACCAGCCTATGGGCAGCTTTGAGATCCACTGTTGCTGCCCCAGATTGGCCTCCTGTGTCTCCCAGGCCGCTCTAAGCATACCTCTCCTAAACACCTGTTCTCATCTCTTTCATGTCAGTGGTATTTTAGTGACCTGTGATCTTGTGGTTTGTCTCCTGCAGATGACTGGCTGGTGACTCCACTCTAGAATCCTTGGTCTTTGTCATCTCACAGGCTCTAGGCTTTTCCTGAACTTCTGGGACTGCCATTGCCATGTTCCTTGGTGAGTCTCTCTCTCCTTCTATCCCATCCTTAACTGTTGGGGAATTCTCCATATTTGACCACTACTCTTCTCATACTATGACTCTCAGGGATCTCAGCCACTCCCACGTGTCAACCCACACAGTGTACTGATGATACTCCACATGACTATCTCCAGCCCAGACCTCTGCTCAGACTCAGTTGTCCAACTTACTGCCTGAAATCTTTACCAGATCTCTTGGATTCTTCAAATTCCACACATACAACCCTGTTCCCCCACCTGTTCCTCCTCTTGAGGTCTCTCCAGCTAGCCAGAGGCCAGGGCTCCTCCCTCAGCTCCACTGCTCCCATCAAGCTTTAATCAGGTTTTGCTGACTCCATAGCTAAGTAATGGGGATAGCTGACATTTATTGGGCACTTCTCTAAGCTCCCTGAAGACTTCAACTCCTATAGTATGAACAACACCCATACGAAGTGGGAACCATTAGTATCATCCCTATTTTGCGGACAAGAAAGTTGAGGCTTGGAGCCACATGGGCAGGAAATGGCAGAACCAGGACATGAACCAGGTGCTCTGGTTTCAGAGTGTGTATGGTTATTTGTGACACTCTCATCTCTCCAATAATCTCTCCAATCCAGTCTTCATTCTGACCCATACTGTCACTTGCTTGGACTACAGTCTCTATGGAGTTGCCTGTTTCTGTTGGGTCTTCCTCAAGGCCACTGCTGTGCAGCCACCATAGCAGTCTATTAAAAATGCTCATCTACAAGTCTCCTCTACTGACAATGCCAATATTATGTATTTATTAGTGTATATATTTTAACGTACTTTCTCTACCTACTAGAATGAAGGTTCCGGGGGGTGGGCAGGCACTATCTGTTTTGGGCACTGGTGTATCCATCCCTGATATCAGGTGAATGACCCCTGCCTTCTACCTCAAGCTCAGCTCTCACCACTCCCTGCCTAGAAAGCCAAGCTCCAGCCAGTGGTCCCCCAACATCATGGTGCTTCTCTTCTTCCTGGCTTGCTCCTGTACTGCTCCCTCTGCCTGGAAAACCCCATTCCTTATGGCAGGGAAATTATAGTCTATCTTTTAAGACTTAACCCAAGTGTCTCCCTCTCTGCAAAGCCTTCCTGAGACCCCCTGTCTGGGGAATTCTCTTTCTTGCTTCTTGCAGTCCTTCATGGTTCTCTCATGTCTCCAACAACCCCCCAGACTGTGAGGGTTTTTGGTTTTTTTTTTTGAAACAGGATTTTTTATATAGAGACACGGGTTTCTGTTTGTTGCCTAGACTGGTTTCAAACTTCTGGCCTCAAGCAATCCTCCCGCTTCAGTATCTCTAAGTGCCAGGATTACAGGCATGACCCAGACTGAATTCTTTTTTCTCTTTTGGATGGAGTTTCACTCTTCTCATCCATGCTTGAGTGCAATGATGAGATCTTGGCTTACTGTAACCTTCACCTCCCTGGTTCAAGTGATTCTCCTGTCTCAGCCTCCCACGTAGTTAGGATTATAGGCACCTGACACTACACCTGGCTAATTTTTATATTTTTGGTAGAGACAGGGTTTCACCATGTTGGCCAGGCTGGTCTCGAACCCCTGACCTCAGGTGATCTGCCTGTCTTGGTCTCCCAGAGTGCTGGGATTACAAGTATGAGCCACTGCGCCCAGCCCAGCCTGGGTCCTTTAAGGGAAGGCATTTGTCTTATGTATCTTGGTAACATAGTATGTGCTCAAAGTTTGTCTAATGAGAAATAGAGGCAATAAGTGCCTGGGGATGAGACTACCTACCAGGAAATATACAATCTAAGATGGAGCAGGCTCCCTCCAGAAACCAAAACTTTTGCTTCCAGGAAGCAAAATTTACATGGGAAACAGACACACTAGCGCTCACACAGACGTTGTGAAGACAGGGGCTGAGCAGGACATGAAAGGTGCTCAGTAAATATGGAGTGAGTGAATGAATGAATGGTGATGGGCTGGGTACAGCTCACCAGGGACTATTGTCCGAAGAGGAAATGTTAGTTGGTTCTAAGGGAGGAATGGAGCAAAGCTTGTAAGAGTGTCAGGCAGTCCAGGTCTCTGACATTTTCCCTTACAGCAATAATGGAGATTTCAAGTTTCATTTGTGGATGCTTTTATCTTGTTCAGTGCCTTGGTTTTCCTGACCAGCAAAGTGGAAGTTCTTACACCTGGTCCATGTCTAGTGAAGTTGCAGTAGAGTTGAAACAGGGAGAATGGCCGGCAGTCTAAGGTGGTGACGAGATGTCAGGCTGGTGTCTTAGATGCTTTTCTTCCAGCACAGTGATGACTCAGTGGGCACTGGGCACCATGGCAGGCCAAACTGACAAAGCTCAGTAGCACGCAGGCTTTAGCAGTCCTGTCCTCAGCAAGGTTGTTGGGCCAGGGAATATGTCCCAAACACCTCCCGCCCCTGCCTGTGCTCCTCCATGGCCCATCCAGGTCATCTGAAAGCTGCGACCCCAGCCAGGGTACCATCTTGGTGGCAGTGAACAGGATGCAGAGGAGTGGAGATGGTTCCCTTCTGACCAAGTCTAGACCTTGGTGGCCCTGCCCCTTAGTGCTCCATGGAGAGGGAACATTTTTCCAAAAGGACTTTAAAAGCATCTTTGACATTTGGGTATTCCATCTTTGAGGATATTCAAAGCTCCTTCCTTCCTAAGGTTCTTTGGGCCCCGAAGGTACAAAATCAGAAACTAATCACATTTCATTGCCCCTTGGGGCTGCAGCTCATGAGCATAAAAAATCTCTATGTCTCCTGTTTGAATGGAAGAGCTTTACAATGAACTATCCAGGCTGAAAAGTCTTCTTCCTCCATCCAGAGCTTCATGCCTAGGGATATGGGAAGGAACGATGATGGGTTTCAGGAGGCCCTGAAGCCCTCTGAACCCATGTGATACTTTGTGTCTGTGGGCCGTTGTGCACAGGTGCAATAACCTTGCCCAACATGCAAAGGGTTTCTGTGGCCAAAGCAACAACAGAGAGCATGACAATTGTCATCTCAAGCCTAACAGTGCAACTGTATGTGGCAGGTACTTCTGCTCACCAGGAGCTTACAGTTCAGTGGAGTTTAAGGCACGGTTACTGGTGTAAAGTTATGGGCTGGAGAAGACCACTAACAGGAAAGACCTGTGACCTGGGGAGCTGGGGAAGGCAGGTAAGAACCTGAAGGATGCACAGAAGTCATCTATTTGGAGGCAATTACTCTACCAGGTAAGGTGGTGAGCCAAGACCAGGAGGTGAGAATGTATAAGCCACACTGTGGAGAATGGGTTGTGAGATGTAGGCAGCACTCATTTTAATGGCTGGTCTATAATGGGCTGTGGGAGGCTTTGTTTAAGCTTCTCCCTCAACATCCCTGCCCTGATCAGTTACAGCGAGGTCCCACCATACTCTGTTTAAACCAGGCTGTGGGTGGTGGCAGAGAACACACCCAGGCCTTGGAAGCCTCTATTTCATTCACTGCCTTCACTTGTTTAACTGACCCCACAAGTTCCCTGTGACCTTCTTCCCCTCCCTTAGTCCATTCCTTGCTGTCCGAGAGCATTAAAAGGATTTCAGAATGCCGAATGATTATTGATATCCTAATGAGGCTGTCCAATGGCCATTAGCTTGCAGACTACTTGGATATTTTTAAACTATTAAAATCAAATCTTGCAACATCCATTATGCCCTGGATGGTGCATTGCTGTTGAGGCCCTAACATGCATAAACGCAACTGAGCCTGCATTATCAAACATTTAAGCCCTTAAAAATTGCCCAACCTCTAAAATCTCCTCTTAGGACCCCGTTCTGGCATTGCCTGGGCAGACACTAATCCCCATTAAGACCTCTCCACCTATTCCCTGCTCAGGGCCTGGGGTCTGCTTTAGACAGAAGCAACAGCTTTTAGGCGCATTAAAGGATCAGGCCGGAGCAAAGATGATCTTCTTCTCTCTTCAAGGGGAGGCGGGCTGAGGGGGCAAACCAACCAATCACTTTCGAGGATAAGAACACTATTGAAAATAATTCTGAATATGTCTGTGTGTGTTTGAGGTGGTGTGTATGGGCGGGGGTGGGGAGGGTGTATTTCAGAGCTATTGTGCCCTGGCCCAGGTGGTTGCTTCTGTAGCCCATGAAGAAGCTGGGAGGTCTTCATGGATAGCAGACAGGGTTTAGTCTAGGCAAGTTTGACCTCAGTGCCACCTAGGCCCTCTTCCTTTTGGTTAGTGAGCTGTCTACCTTGTAAGGGAAGCCATTCAACAGTTCCCACATGGGCCATAAAATAGCAGCACCCACCATTTGGGAAGTTGGGGGAAAGGATCTCAGTGCATGGGGCTGCTCTAGCTTGCAGCTTTGCTACTTCCTTGATGGGGCAGTCTAACCTGCTCCTCCATGTGGCGAATTTCTAGAGGCAGGTTCTGTTGCTGTGGGGGAGAGGCTATGAGGCTATGTATCTAATTTGAGAGTCAAGTATCAGGAAGCTTAAACCGTATTTCCCAAGGCAGCTTTATCAATATAGCTGTTATTTTGGATTCCCTCTGTCTGACTTTTGCATCTTATTTCTTAGTCAATTCAGAAATTGACAGGACAAAGAGGGTATTTCTTATTGACTTTCTGACCTTGCAATACCTTTGTAGAGCCTAACACCCTCCAGCTGCCTACTGAACAGCCTCTCGCGTCTTCCCTTGAGTATTGACTGCATCATGACGCAACTGTTCTTATACCTTCAAAAACCCAATCAGTCACCAGCCTCTTTCCTGGGCACTAACTCAGAGTTAAGCTCACAAGTAACTCCAAGTTTAGCCCTGTATTGGCTCCACCTCTGATGCTCGTGTGGCTTTGAGCAAGCAATTTAATATTTAACTTATCCAAGCCTCATTTTTTTGTTCTTTTAGGGTCATAGTGAAGATAATCCACAAAAAGCACCTGGCACGTAGTAGACATTCAATAAATATCCATTTCCTTCCTTTTTCCTCTCTTTACCAACTAGGTGACCTTGAGAAGTGACATAGTCACTCTGAGTGTCAGTTACCATTTCTGTAGTCGGTCATGTTGAGATGAAGCAATGTTCATGGGACAGGGTTGATTTTGAGATGATGGGAGGACAGAAGTCTGAGCTGCAGCAGGCAGATGAGGCCAGGGAGTTCATTCAAGGCCACAGGACCAACGGGACTGAGCTTGGGCTCAACCCCCGGTGTCCTGACTGCATCGTACAATCTCACCTTTGCTTCTTTTCTGACACTAACTGTGAGGTTCAAGACAGGACACCTGGGGAGCCCAGCTCAGACACACTTGGATCAGGACCGAGCTCTGTCCACTTCTGGCTAGGGCCCAGACTTCCTGCCTCGTATACCTGACTTCAGTTTCTCCCTGCTCTTTGATACTCAGTCCCCTAGAATGGGTGCTCTCTCGCCCTTGCTGCCTGATCTGTTGGAATTAATCTTTTCCACTGGGACCTCATTCTGTGTCTAATTCTTCCGGCAGGTTCTAGAGCCCTGAGTCCACATGACCTATGATAACTGCTGGGCCTCTGACTCCTCCATCCAGAGTTCTACAGTTTCCTTTTCTTCTCCACTGGTGGAGTCTTTAAACTGTGAAAGTCCTGGCATAAAACTCTTGGTGTATTTTTGTTCATCTATAGATTTTCCTGTTCCTCTTCATCACTGTAGGGAGAGGACTTCTTTGGTTGCTGATTTGAAATCCTTTTCAGGCCTGAAATGTGGACTTTTCCGCCCTTTCTTTTTCTGCTGCAACACTGAACCATTTGCAGAGGGAGGATAGCAGTGGAGGAGGAAAGAAAGCAAGCAGGAGTTGAAAGTCCTGTCATCTTGTCTACAGACACCCCGGATTTAGATAACCTGGGATGGGTAATTTGAAAGCCACAGATCTGCCTGTTGGAAGTGGGAAGTTGGCAGGGTGGTGTCCCTCTTCCTGTGTCTCTAGAATCCCACAGTTCTGTCCATGGCTACTCTGGACAGATGAGAGGCTGGGTACAGAGCTGTAGTGTCACTTACCTTTCTTATCTCAGTCAAGACTATTTGTTTGGTACATGCAAAACCCCTTTGATCCGCTCCTATTTAGACTAAGGGCAGGGAACGGATTAGGGGCTAAATAAGGCAAAATCTGAGCTTGGTGAGAAGCAGCCCCCATGTGACCTTAGGGGTAGAGAGTTTCCAGTGGGTACAGCACACTCCCTGTCCCAGCTTCCTGCCAAGTTTCTTGTCATCATTTTTCATTGCTCAGGCCTCAAGCTGGATTTAAGCCGGGGCTGATACTCCCCACCACCTAGCAGTGTGACATCTGTGAATGGATTTCTAATTACACATATAAATCAGCATGATTGGAAATTCTTAAAATTTTATTGGGAAGGAAATTTGTAGTGATTAAAACCAATTAATTTGGGCCTCCTATTAATCCGTGTGGCAGGGTTGATGCTGCCATGCTGCTGTGCCTCCTGAAAGCCATTGGGTGGGGACGGGCTCAGTCTGGGGGCCACTGGGGGCGCGTGCTCATTTTTCAGGTTACAAATGCTCATCCCATGTTTTAAATTACACCTCTGCCCCCGGCCACATATCTTGTTTTGTGGCTAAAAATAGAATTCTGGGCTTTCACTAAAGATTCAGAAACACTAAAAGGAATCTTTTTAATCAAAATAAAGAACCCTTTTTAATTACTCAGCCTCTCTCACAGTTGGAGGTAATAATTGTCGTGTGCTCTTAAGTAGGGCTGTTATTAGATTTCCCTGGGGCTCCTCTATTTTCTAGAAGTTTGCAATGCTGGCTGTTGAATGCCAGAGGAGAAGGAGTCAACTCTTGTCTCTTTAAGTCTTTAACGTGAAGACTTAAAGATGTGGGGTTGAGCCCAAGCTCAATCCCATTGACCCTGTGGCCTTAAATGAGCTCCCTGACCTCATCTGGAAACAGGGAGAAAGGGAGCAAGCTATGGCAGATACCAGGTCCACCTAGGGAAGAGCCTCCCAGTGGTTCCACACTGCTGGTGAGATCAAGTTTAGATCCCTCTGTGTTAGTCAGGGTTATCCAGAGAAACACGGTGAATAGAATATAGATAGATATGTAGGGAGAGATCATAAGGGATTGGTCCATGTGATTATGGAGGCTGAGAAGTCCCACAATCTGCTATCTGTAAGTTGGAGGCCCAGAAAAGCAGCTCGTGTAGTTCCAGTCCAAATCTGAAGGCCTGAGAGCTGGAAAAACCATTAGTGTTAAGTCCCCATCTGTGTCTGAAGGCCCAAGAACCAGGAGCACCAAGGTCTATGGACAAGAGAAGATGGAAAATCCAGCTCAAACAGAGAGAGCAAATTCTCCTTTCCTCTGCCTTTTTGTTTCATTCAAGCCCGCCCTCAGTAGATTGGATGATGACCACCTACACTGGTGAGGGCAGATCTTCCTTAGTTAGTCCACTGATTCAAATGCTAATCTCGTCTGGAAACACCCTCACAGACACACCCAGAAACACACCCAGTGTCACCAGCCTCTGGCCTTCCCTCAGCCCAGCCAAGTTGACACGTAAAATTAACCATCACACCCTCCATGACGTCACCTCTTCCTTATTGAATGTCTCCTTTCTGAGACCCCCACCAAAATCACCCCCTGCTCCATCCAGACCAGAGGTTTTCTTGGCTTCTGTGATTTTTGTTTTGTTTTGTTTTGAGACAGGGTCTCACTCTGTCACCCAGACTGGATGGTGTGATCGTGCCTCACTACAGCCCCAGCCTCCCAGACCCAAGTGATTCTTTCTCCTCAGCTTCCTGAGTAGTTGAGACAGGAGCATGTCACCATACCCAGCTAATTTTTGTATTTTTTGTAGAGATGGCATTTTGCCATGTTGCCCAGGCTGGTCTCCGACTCCAGAGCTCAAGCTATCCACTTACCTCGGCCTCCCAAAGTGCTGGTATTACAGGCATGAGCTGCCACACCCGGCCTTTCCTGGCCTTTATTCCTGCCAACTTACCCTCAGTTCTGGGTAGGTGAGAATGAGCCTGGGTCCATTCCCTGGGGCTGCTGTGAGAAAATATCATGAACCAGGTAATATAAAACAACACAAATGTGTTGTCTCACAGTTCTAGAGGCTAGAAGTCTGAAATCAAGGTGTTGGCAAGGTCACGTTCTTGCTGAAACCTGTATGGGAGAATTCTTTCAAGCCTTTTCTGGATCCTGGTGTTTGCTGGCAATCCTTGGCATTCTCTGGCTAATAGCTATATCACTCTGATCTCTGCTTTTTTCATCACATTGCCATCTGCTCCATGTGTGTCTCTGTCTTCTCTTCATGTATGGATGAAGGGCCTCTACTCTAAAAATCTCACCTTAACTTTATTACATCTGCAAAAACCTAATTTTCAAATAGGGACACATTCACAGGTACTGGGTGTCAGGGCTTGAACATGTCTTTTTTGGAGGACACACATCAACCCATAACAAGGCCCTTTGTTGATAGATCTCTTAAGTTAACTATTTTTGGTTCACCTATTGGCAATCCTTATAACTTTAAATAATATAATTAAATATCTGTTTCTGTTGCTTTCATGTTCACAAAGTCTTTTGACTTGGCACTGTGTAAGATGCAGATATGAAGGCCCCTACTCTTCTCTCCACTTCTCTCCCTCTGGTGCTTTTACTTTTGCATCATGTAGCAGAGTGAAACTGAACCCGTTTTCTTTTCCTCCTGGACACACAACTAAGTTGCACTCCCAGCCTCCCTGCAGTTGGTAAAGGATGTGTAATTAAGCCAGTGGAACCTAGGGTGAGGTACATGTGCCGTTTCCTGGATTTGTTTCTAAAACCTGCTGGGTAGTCTCCCACACATTCTCTTTTCTAGCCTGCAGGATGAAAGTGGACAATTTGGTGGAGAATTTGGTGGAAGACTTGGAGACCTAAAAATGACAGTATCATCTGATGGAAGGATCCTGGATCCTTGGGTCACTTTATGGAGCAGAAATACCATCCTACCGCCTGATTACAATTTCCCTCATTTGCTGAGACATGAGGAAAAAAAATAAACTCTTATGACAATGTCACTGATTTTAGGGTTGTTGAATAGAATGGTTAAGATATCTCGAGTAACACACATTGTCAGGGGTGTCAACATTTCCATTCCGCCTGCAGACCCAATTGAGCCTTCCACATAGTTGAAACGATCACTAAAGTGGAAAACAGCATTTACATCATTATGACCATATACTCTGTTAGGCCAAAGAAGTCCCAGGATTATGTTTCTCATGGCTGGTGTTGAGATTATATGGATTCTCCATCAATGCATTAAAATTGTGCTACATGTTATATTACTTTTCATTTGCAGCATTACTGTCTGGTACAGTTTTCCCTGAAGTTTCTAATTGCTATCTTTCATTTTTATGATAAAACATGGCTTTCTCATATTCTTGACCACTTAAACTATTCTTAATCACACAATCTGTGGTAATCTATTCCCCTACCTCACCCCCAGGTTTCCCTCCCAGGACCTACTCTACCTGAAAACTGGTCCTCTCAGTTGCTATTTAGCCATCTTCTGGAGGTGGAGGGTTCCAATCTCTGTTCCCTGGACCCTGTGCTTTTTCCTCTCTAGGTTTATTTCACTGCTGTATTTGAATACAACCTCAAGCTACAACTTTTCATTTTTAAAGAAACTGCTTTAGAAAGGATATTTGGGTGGCAGGTGATATAGTTGCAATATGTGTTCTTGCTCAAATCTCATGTTGAGTTGTAATCCCCAATGCTGGAGGCAGGACCTGGTGGTAGGTGTTTGGGTCATGGGTGTGAATCCTTCATGGCTTGGTGGTATTTTTTATAGTGAATTCTTGCGAGATCTGGTTATTTAAAAGTGTGTGGCGCCTCCCCCACCTCTCTCTCTCTCTCTCTCTCTCTCTCCTGCTTTTGCCATGTAGTGTGCCTGCTTCCCCTTTGCCTTCCACCATGATTAGAAGCTTCCTGAGGGCCTCCCCAGAGGCAGATGTCCACGTTATGCTTTCTGTACAGCCTGCAGAACTGTGAGCCAATTAAACCTCTTTTATTTATAAATTACCTCGTCTCGGGTGTTTGTCATAATGCAAGAACTGCCTAACACAGTAGGTTTTCTGAGTCCTTGCTTGTCTGGAAATGTCTTTACTCTGCCCTCACTATGAATTGATAGATGTTTGAGTATAAAACTCTAGATTTGAAATAATTTACCTTCTGAACGTTGTCCACCTTGCTCTAATATCTCTCCACACACAGCGGCATTTGAGTCTACTTCGTTTTCTCTTTTCTGTAAGCTGTCAGAATGTTTTCTTGTCCTGGGTGTTGTGAAATTCCACATATATAAGTGGGGGGTCGCTTTTCATTCAGTGTTCTGAGATGTGGTCTGAACATGGGTGTTCTGCTTCACTTCTGGTAAATTGTCTTGTATTATCTCTCTGATAATTTTCTCTCCTCCACATTCTGTGTCGTGTTTTTCTGGGGTATCGATTAGCCAAATATTGGACCTCCTGGATTAGTTCTCTAAGTCTCTTATTATTTTGTTAGTATTTTCTTTCTCTGTTTTTTTTT
>NW_016107375.1:4005156-4007962 GCF_001604975.1 Cebus imitator
GGGTTTCACCATGTTGACCAGGATGGTCTCGATCTCTTGACCTTGTGATCCACCCGCCTCGGCCTCCCAAAGTGCTGGGATTACAGGCTTGAGCCACCGTGCCCGGCCCACACTTTAATTTAAAATACATGAGCTGCAACACATCTATCAGGCCACCATCTCAGATATGTGCACACGTACACATACACACACCTTGGCAGAACAGTTTTACCCTGTGGTCCTTACAAGCATGGCTGAAACCTTGGTAGTCTCCAGTCAGTTCATTTAATGCTTGTAGAAAAGAGCAACTACTTTTTTTTTCTTGCATAAAGGTTCTTACTGGGCCACCCCCTCAGGAGGCAAGATGGAAATGGTGGGGAATACGAAGAGAAGGGGTGCCAAGTGGTGCCCCTTGGTATTTATATTCTAGGTAAAGACTTTCAGTCAATCTCCCAGTTTTCCACCCAAGTTCTCATTCCTGCTGCCACTGTCAGTATTCCTAGGCCAGCTAGAATTTGCTCCTGCGGTCTCTTTATAGTGCGATCACCTGTAACTTTCTCGTCCTCTTTCCTTAGTCAACATGCTCCATCCGCTTTAGATCTTCTAGAAACCTATGGAATTTTCTCATGTGTCAACCCTGCCTCCACTCATCCCATTTCTTCATTGTTATAGATCTGTTTCTTTTTATTATTCTACGCTTTAAATTCAGTGAGATTTCAGGTGGGCAGGGAAATATATATATGTGCTCAGATTGCCATCTCACATCAGAAGCAAAATATTTTTTAATGTGAACTAACAGAGTAGATCTGTTTCCTGCAAGCAAAAGAGCCTGTGTAACCGCCATACCTCTTGCTTTACAGATGAGAAAATGGAGGCCCAAGTGGTTGAACTGCTGAGGTCACACCTCTACTTCCCATCTGGAACCCTGGTCTCCTGGGAGCAGGGCTACATTGCAAGTGGAGTAAATGATCTGGATGAGGAAAAATTTGAATCAGAGAATAACTTTGAAGGAAATGTAGTAGGACTATTTTTATCTGTGCCTTAGTTCACCTAAATCAATCAATCAATCAATCAATCAATCAATCAATCTATGTTAAAACATCTTTAATGAGAGACTGAAAGACACAGTATCTCCCCTGTCTGCTCTTGACATTTTACTATGTTAGGAAGCTCTGGGGCCTACATCTTGAGGAGAAGCCGTCATTCAAGTCAGTCAACAGCAAAGCTCTCACTCTCTCCTTCTCAGAACTTTCATTCCAAATGATCCTATGTTACAAGTAAATACCACAACTCATTACAAGATGAAGAGGCAGGGAGGACACCACCTGGAGCTGGCCTCCCAAAGTCTGGGACTCTGGGAACCAGACAATGGCAAATACATAAGCCCCAGCCCATGGATAAGCAAAATGGGGAGGACAGAGGTCTTGAAAGAGAAAGATGCAGAAAATACAAGGGGCCAGGGAGCAAAGGAGGGAGTTATCTAAAGCTAGAAGCACACTAGAGCTAGGAAATCCCCTATGATCCCTGGTGCACCTGTGCACACAATGTCACTATTATCCAAAAAGAATATTTACCAGAATGTTCACATTCACAAGAATTTGAGGTCCTCTCCCTTATATCACATCCTTTTCTTAGTAACATCAGTACCCAGGAAGCCCAAGAAAATCAATAAAGGGTTCTGAATCTTTGGGGACCTGACGTGATGCAAACCTCTAAAAACCAGAATAATTTGAAATAACTACCCATGTATTTCTGCAGGTAAATAAAATTCTCTTGGCTCGGTTAAACTTCCACATACAATCTTGTTTATATCATTTCCTTAGCACGGTTGAACATAAGGTATCCTATCACCATCTGATCCAGACTTCCAATGGATGAGTGTAGACCTGTGTTATTTTAGCTTATTTGTGAAACCCCAAGGTTACCAAGGCAGGTTGAAGGCCATAGGTTTGCAGTAGTCTGTAAGACAGACTTCCCACTCCAGCCCAAGAAAGCAGGGAAAGGAAAAGTGGGGACAGCCTCACATAAAGGGATGATTTTTCTTCCCATGGTCTCTCTTTGCAGTGCATTTCAAAAGCCCCCCTTTCCCAATCTCCACCTCCTTTATCCTGTTGCCCCATAACTGGGATACATTTATTCACCCTGAAGTATTAAGGGCTATTATCCTACCTTCCCTGCTTCCCCAGGGTATATGCAAGGAAAGTGTAATGTTTTGCAGAAATGAGTTGAGGAAGGTGAAAATTTTAGGCACCAGTGAGGGAAAGAATGTGGATGTAGGTGTCTTCCCAAACCATGCATGCTATCTCTCATGGCAGTGGGCAAAGCCAGTTCTCTTGCATATTTGAGCCCACTCTTTATTTCCCACTAATTAGATGGTATCTTTCCTACCTCTACACCCCTGACCAATTAGTAGCACATCTTTCATCAAACTCTCCTTGAATTCAGTCCTCTGGGTACTTGGCTTGGAAGGGTTCAGGAGAGTGGGGGCTCTGTGTTCTTTATCCATGTATTCCCTACAGTGTGTGTATGAGAAGAAGAAAGAGCTAACATGTTCTGAAGCCCTCACTATGCCAGACTTTGTGCTAGGTACTCTATGTATGTTATTTAAACCTCCTGACAAGGAAGTGGATATTGTCCATTCTCCAAATGAGCACACTGAAGTTCAGAGTTAAATAACTCACCCAAAGTCACAAAGTACTTAGGATTGAAGTTCATTCTAGCTTCAAAGATCGTCTGTCCTTCCTTCCTTCTTTCCCTCCCTCCTTCTTTCCTTCCTTCCTTCCTTCCTTCCTTCCTTCCTTCCTTCCTTCCTTCCTTCCTTCCTTCC
>NW_016107375.1:4008142-4124202 GCF_001604975.1 Cebus imitator
AGTCTCACTCTGTCTCCCAGGCTGGAGTGCAAGTGGTGGAATCTCCCCTTACTGCAACCTCCGCCTCCCGGGTTCACCAGTTCTCCTGCCTCAGCCTCCAGAGTAGCTGGGATTACAAGCATGTGCCACCACACCTGGTAATTTTTGTGTTATTAGTAGAGATGAGGTTTCACCATGTTGGCTAGGATGGTCTTGAATTCCTGGCCTCAAGCAATCCACCTACTTTGGCCTCCCAAAAACAATGCTCTTTCTGACATAACTACACATAGTAGGTTCTCAGGATAATTTTATTGAACTAAATCCAACCAACCTTTTCACAAGCCCTCATGAGTGAGGATCCCTCCATTCCAATTCCCTGGCATCAGTGTCCCTTTAAATCAGGCTAGTAATTGCTCTGGGCTCTTTGCGACGCAGTGCATTTAACAAAACAAACATAGGTTCCATTTCACATGCAAGTAAATATTTTCCCAAAGCGATTAGCACCCAGACAGCTAATAATTACTGCACATGACACTTTTAAAAGTTGACTATGCATATTTATGGAAAATGATTATTATCGCAATATTAGGAGCTCGTTAATCCACAAAAGCACATGCCAGAACATTCCAAAGTCAGTGTAACATTTGTGCGCAGTAAATACCCATCTGTTCTGAAAGCTGGTGTGGTAAGTGCTTGAGTATTCCACAGGTAGGGAAGCCCTTTGAGTGAGGAATGTAACTGTGCACTCTTGTTGGGGTATGGCTTTGAACACCCCAGGTCTTTCCAAACACAGCATCTGTGCATGTGCACACACACATACACACACACACACATCTTCCAGTAGGATTCAAGAAGGGCTACAGAGTCTTACTTTCCTCCCAAATCTGATTCAACCAGGGATGAAGTTCCTGCCTTTAGGGGACTTCCCTAGGTTAATGGTGAAACCACTGAAGGTGCCATTATAACGAAGACAGACACTGGGATCTGCTGGCATGCGTTCATTTTGTAGTGAGTGGGGCTTTGAGGCTCAAGATGCAGAATGGGAAAGGCTTGAGGGATCTTAACTAGGGAAGAATTGTCCAACAGGAGTCCCAGCTGGACAGGTGGATCCCGTAGAGCTCCTTTAGCAAGAGATCTTGGTCACACAGAGCAAACAAAGGAGAAGGGACAAGGCCTGGTCTACAAGTCAGAAGACAGGAGTCCTGTGCTACACAACTAATTTGTTGTGAAATCTTTCACAACTTGTTTAATCATTTTGGACTCAGTTTTCTCATCTATAGAAACAAAGATTGGATTAGAATGATGTGTATACATTCTTTTCTGTTTCAATCTTCTTTTCTTCCTAAGAAGAAAGGGAGATGACATCAAAGATAAGTTGGGGCGTGGCATCAAAAGCCTCCAATATTTCCTAACTGTTCACAGGAGAACATGAATCCTGTGAATTTCTGGCCTCCTCTCTTAACACAATACCACCACTTTCTCTCACCAGTCTCTGCCTTATTTCTTTTCCTCTTCAGAATGCAACTTCTGTAAAAAGCGATCCCACTTTGCACTCACTCCTCAACTCATCCCTCGCCCCGAATTGTTCTTCTCAAGGACACGGTGGCCTTCTCATGGATAAACCCAATAGGCCTATTTTCAATATGTCTTGCTTGACCCTCTGGTGCTCTCTGGTCTTGTGGACCTCACGTCCTTCTTGCAAACCTCTCCTCTCTTGACCTCTGTGGCTTCATTCTCTACTGCGCAGTCCTCTCCTTCTCTGTTTTGACTCCTCTTCTTCTGCTCACCCCTTTGGCACTGTTCCTGGCCATGGTTCTGAGCCAGCCCTTTCCTCTGCCTCCCACTGCTCTGCCTGGGAGATCCCAAGCACACTCTTAGCTTTTGTTGGATTTCATGTCCTGGTGACCCTCAAATCTGTATCTTCAGCCCAGATCACCCTCCAGAGCTCCAGATTCATTTATACAACCAATTTCCGGACCTTTCTACCCTTCCTGCTTGCAGCATCCCCTCCCCCATGCCATATCCCTGCATTGCCCCGGCAGGGAGGGGTTGTTTGATGGTTTGTTTTCAATTTAGAAATCTAATAACAGTCACTTCTTGCTGAAAATCTTTCTGTAATGGATGTCTATTTTGTTTTTGTTTTTGACACTCTGCATCACCTCAGCTTAAACAAATGGCCTCCTTTCACTATCCTAGTCACAGTGATTGTCCAGGGTTGGGTAATTCAAGCCCAGCCCAGCCCAGGGCTTTAACTTGAATCACCTGAGAAAGGATTTCCTGGCTTATTATTATTATTATGGTTTGAGACAGAGTCTGGCTCTGTCGCCCAGGCTGGAGTGTGTAAGGGTTATTGCTGAGTTTAAAATGAGGAAACTGAGGCCAGTATAAGAAAATTAAATGCCAATTTATTCAGCTCCTGGACGAGGTTTTGTGGTCCAGGGAAAGGGGGCCAGAGAAGCCACGCTGACTTCCTGGGGCATGGCATGGTTTTTGTGGCTATGGGTTAGGAGCAACAGCTGGGTGCTCTGATTGGCTCCAGGGGAGCGGGATTGGGACAGGGCGGGCCGCTATTGGTTGGCAGGTTGTTGGGCAGGTTTTTCCGGTGCGAGAGCCAGCCAGAGTTGCATCAGCTGGAGGCTTCCAGGGGAGCCATGCGGCAGAGCTAGGTGCTGAGTGCAGAGTCTGGTGCCGGGTGCAGAGGTGGGTGTGTCCGGCCTCCTGGCGAGGTGATGGGCCTTACAGAATGCAATGGTGAGATCTTGGCTTACTGCAACCCCCACCTCCCAGGTTCAAGCAATTCTCCTGCCTCAGCCTCCCGAGTATCTGGGACTACAGGTGCACATCACATCATCATGCCTGGCTGATTTTTTTTTTTTTTTTTTTTTAGTACAGACAGGGTTTCATCATGTTGGCCAGGCTGGTCTCAACTGATCTCAGGTGATCCACCAGCCTCAGCCTTCTAAAGTGCTGGGATTACAGGCAGGAGCCACTGCACCTGGCCCAGTTTGCTGGTCTTAAACCTGGGAGGATGTGAGGCTGTAGCAGCTGTGGCCTCCATGTTGTGCTGAAGAAAAAAAATCAGCTCCTGGAGGAGAGCAGAGCTGAGCTCAGAAATGGCAAGGCCATGTCTTGATGGCTTGGTCTGAGGCCCTAATTCTGTCCCTACCTAAAGCCAGCCTGATCACTGCAGTTTTCAATTGTAAGTGCCAATAATTCTCTTTTTGCTAAGCTAACAATGTTGGGATTTTCTCCGTTTGCTATTGATACACATTCAGTGTTCCTCCATTGCTTTTGAGATAAAGTCCAAATTTCTTATTAAGCTTTCCAACACCCTCTGGTGCCTGGCTTTATTTGCCTTCAGCCTCATCTCGCCTCACTCTCTGCCTCACACACTTGATGTTCCAACTAAAAGTAACTTCTACCAGTTCCCTGAACACATTTCACCACTTTATTGTAATTGCTTTTAATTGTCCATCTCCTCTGGGAGACTGTTGGTGCTGTGTTTATTTTATTCACTGTTGTCGCCTGGGCACCTAGAAGGATGCGTGGAATGTAGTTGGTGCTTCATAAATATTTGTCAGATCTATCAATGGATATTGGTTTGTACTCATATGAGATGTCAATTGGTAGCTTAACTTGTTCTTGGACTAAGTCTTGTTTTTTGCACTCATTTGTTCAATAAATATTCAACAGCTATTGTGCAGAAGTCAACAAAGATAAAAAAACAACAGTCTTGGACTTCAAACAGCTTATAGTCAGTGGGAAAAAAAGATACAGAAACAATCATCATATATCTTTCTTTTTTTGAGATGGAGTTTTGCATTGTAGCTGGGGGCTGGAGTGCAATGGCACTATCTTGGCTCACTACGACCTTTGCCTCCCAGGTTCACGCGATTCTCCTGCCTCAGACTCCCGACTAATACATCTTTGGCTGTAATCGAGATGTGTACACTATATAATAAAGCATGGGAAAAACCTCTCCTAAAGTTTCCTGGGGATGTCAAGGATGTTGGGACAGACTTCAGAGGGGAGGCAATGCTTGCGATAACGGTGACAATAGCAATACGGCCAACAACGGCAATGCTGCAGGACAGGCACTGTGTTAACATTCCAGTCATTATTATCTCTTTAGTCGTCAGAACCACATATGAGATAAGCCTCATCTGCAGATGGGGAATATAAAGATCAAAGAAGTAAAGTGCCATTTGCAATGCCACTCCGCAAGTAGGTGAGATATATCTAGTCAGGGGTGTTTTGCCAGGCAGAGAAGGTAGGGAGAGAGAGTGTCCCTACCTTCTCTCCTCTCTCCCTATCTTCTCTGCCTGGCAAAACAACCCGCGGCAAGATTCCACACAAAACTCAAAGAAGTGCTGAGCCTGTCTTTACTACTTTAATACTTTGTTTATCATCCATGGTGTTTTGATTAATTTTGATTTTTAAAAATATTGCATTAAAATATTACTTATATTGATTACTGAGCTTTTTGGTATCCCCTAAAATTTTGCTGAGTGCCTCACTTGCCTCCCCCTTTCCTGATTTTGAGTGGGAAGTGCTGTGTGTTTGGGAAGCTACAATTGTGCAGGTGCATTGAGTTAGCTCAGGTGGTGAGGGAACTGAATGAGTGCAGACAGAAGGGTAGGCAGGGGCCAGGTGATGGTAGCCTGTACTCATATTATGGTACAGAAATATTTTCTCATAGGCCAGACATTCTTAACCTTAAACAATGGATAAACTCTTTTAAAGAAAATAATTCTCAGTGACCCAACTCCCTGTTTCTATTACTATTTTTCCATTTCATTTTATATATTGACAAACCTAAATGACCCATCAGTTGTGTGTAAGTACAAACTTAACACATTTACAAATAAAAAACAAACAAAATGCAAAACTAACAACATTCAATTAACAACTTAAATCTTCCATGATGGATGGCGTTGGTTTGTTGAAACTGAAGTGCTGTTTCAGTGTCAATAAGGTGTTGACCGCCTGCATAATTTATTTCAGATGCTGCTTTTCCCTCTGCCACGTAGAGTGCCCATCACTTTTCTTCATTTTAACTTCTGCAAAGCCTTCTTTCCTAATGTGGGTCTTCATCTGGCTGAGAATGAAGCCTTGACATTTTAATCTCACCTTGCTTTCTCATTAGTTGCTACAAGTAACGCGGGTCCTCTTGGCTCCAATGTGATGTTGAGTACAAAAGCGAATGTAGGTGTGGAGTTAGAAGCTATTTAGCCATCCAAATGATCTAAAATATGTAAGTAGAAATTTAAACGTCCTGTTGAGAAGACTCAAATTTTAAAGAATCTGCTGGTGGACCACAGTTTGAAAAATATTGCTACAGCCCGGGGGTAAGGTGGGGAGGGATGTTGAGAGATGTTGAGCAGATCTGCATGTTGGAATGACTGCTCTTTTCAAAGCGTGGATGGCCAGAGGCATGAATCCAGGTGAACAATGACAAGGGTAGGACCTGGGGAACTGAGAGGGAATAGGAATGGGGGCAGCCTGAGAGATGTTGAGGAGGTAGAATGTTAGGACCTGGGGACTGACGGAATGTGAGGGCTGAGGGAGACTGAGGACTGTGAAAGACTGCCAGGTGTTTGCCTTGAATGCTTAGCAGATAATGGTAGCATCATGAGGCGGGAATTCCAGAAGAGGAGTGCATTTTGTGGGGGCTAATGGCTCTGGCCTTGGACATTCTGAACTTAGGTGCCCGTGAGGTAACTGGGAGAAGCTGCCTGGTAAAGTGTAAGATCTGGAGATCAGGAGGGGACATCAGATCTGGAGTCTCCAGAGAAACTTGAGCGCACACACGGGTAAACCAGATGTTCTCGGTTCCTCAAAGGTTAAAGCAGGGGCCTCAGGAGGTTGATGAATCCCTTGATATTTATGCAAAAATTTGAGTGTGTTTAGTGTATGTTTCTGGGAAGAGAGTCCTCAGCTTTCATATCATTCTCCAAATGGTGTATGGTCATTTGAGAAGAGGAAGGCTGAAGCAAGAGGCTTGGGGAACAGCAGCACTTCTGGGGAAGAGCAGCAAGTGGGGCCCCTGCAGATGGCAAGAGGTTATGAACAGTGGTTGGGGAGGTAGGCACTGGGAGAGCAACAGGAACCTCGCAGAGGAGAAGGTGGACAGCGTGCAGAGGAAGGGTGGGCAGGGAGCAGAAGAGAGGGCTGACAAGGCACAGAGGAGAAGCTGGGCAGGACACAGAGAAAGGGCAGACAGGGCACAGGGGAGAAGGCAAGAGGGCACGGAAGAGAGGGCAGACAGGGTGCAGAGGAGAGAGGGGGCAGGGCACAGAGGAGACAGTGAAGAGGAGCGGATGGACAATGGTGACATGCAGAGGCCTGGTCCAGTAAGATGGAGATGTGCCACATGGTTTTGTCATAAAGAATCAGTACCTTTTGCCAGGACAGTTACAGTGGAGCAGAGGTTGGAGTGGCTGGATGACTGAATGGAGGAGGAGGCAGAGAGTACACACAAGCCTTTGGGAAACTTGATTGAAAAAGGCAGGGGAGACAGGAGCGAGCAGAGGTTAAAATGTTCTAAAGGCAGGGGAGCAGCCTAAGCATGTTTGTGTCCCAGGGAAAGAGAGGAGAGAGGCAGAACATACACATGGGGAGAAGGTACTGAGGCATCTGGCAGACAGGGAGGGGTGGTAGTGTTTTAAAATATAGTGTAATAAAAGATAATTTGAGGTGTAGTAAGGTCAACAGATCGGGAGGTGATTGTCATTGAGAAGACAATGTGTTACCCAGTATTCCCAAGAGGAGAGGGGGCATGGCATGCCATGGAGGCCACAGGGCACCAGGGTTGGTCAGGAGGCAGAGGGAAAGAGGGAGTGGGGGCTCTGTGCGCAAGAGCCTTTATTGCAGCTTCTGCAGGAAGAAACAGGTGAGGCAGGGTGAGCAGGCTTAGGATTGGCTAGTTTGAATCTCACTGGGCTCTGGGACATTGGTGATGTCCCTAGCTGTCTAGCACATGTCCCTGGGGTGATTAGAGGAGGGAGAATGGCCCAGAGTATGGGAGCTGTAGCCTCTGAATTGGCTGATTTGTATTTGAAGAGCACTCATGGGCAAGTTGTTTACTTTCTCTAGGAATTGGCTAACCCTGAAGTCCCTCCAAGTTAGCAGACCCTAGATGTTAAGGTGTCAGAATACATAAAATAAAAGACATATGTCATACAGGTGTTTAGAACACAGATGAATGGGTTGGCTTTGAAGGGAAATGGAACTCTTTTTTTTTAGAAGTGGATCTTAAGTAAGTCTGGCTGTGTGTGTGTGTGTGTGTGTGTGTGCGCATGCACACACGTGAAAGCATGCCAGACGTTAATGTCAAATGAATTAGAGGAATTTCATGCTTTCTTGTCTGATGGTACTAGCAAAATAAGGAAGTTATCTGAAGAACATAAGTCTGTCCAGCAAGGGTAGCTGTGGTGACTAAGGGGATTGAGGCCCAGGAGTATCTGGACTTCTATTCTTGTTCTGACTTTGAGATACATCAGGTGACTTTTGCTGAGTCACCTCCCCTCTCTGGTCTCCATGTGAAGGGTCTTAGCCTTGATCCAAGAGGGAGGGGATCTGAGCACCAGAGGGGCCGGAGATGAACAGTGCCATCAAAGGGCATCACTTCTATCCTCGCCATCCCAGGCTGCTGCTAATGGAGTGTGCTTTCAGGGACCACCTGTAGGAAAAGCCCTCCTTAACTCAAGTAACAAACCAGAAGGGAACTGTCCATCTTCGAGAAAAGTCTTTGAAATGGCAGACTTTTCTAGTGAATTTGAGTGCTTATAGATAATTAGCAACTTGACTGAGGTCTCACTGGCAGAAAACCTTAACACTGAAGTGTTAGGATATCAACTGAAACAAAAATAAAGCATCTCTGATACAATAACGTAAGGCAAGGGGCAATGTGGGTTCCACGGACAAGTTGTGGTTTGCACATAGGGCTGCAAGAATATATGATTAGTAACAGCTTTTTCAAAATGTAGCAAGCAGATGTCTTTTGAACACCTACTGCATGCTGGGCATGGTGTAGGAGGATTTATGTTTGAATAAGATATAACCTCAGGAATCAAGAACAAAGATTCTCACATTCTACGTCTCACATTAAATCTCTGATAAGTTTAAGATGCACCTGGAGGAGTATTGCTATTGTTTGTTTTAATGGAGTCTCCTGGGCCTTATCTCAGGCATTCAGATTCTGAAAGTCTGGGATGGGACCCAGGGATCTGCATTTATCTCAAGCATCCAAGGTGATTCTGATGAACGGGGTACAAGACAGCATACTGAGAAAGTCAGCTAAGAGGTCGCAGTCGTCAGTCAGTCACCTAAGTCTATCTTTAGGCAAAACAGTCTATTCAAGAAATGGGGCTCATGGAGGAACAAATAAAACCAGCATTGCACCATATTCTTAAATAGAAGAAGGCAAGTAGCTCTTTTCAGTAACAGTAGAAAGGGGAAGGGGCCTTCCACAAGAAGGGTGAAGCAATGGCTCAGAAGGAGGGTTCGGAGCAGGAGTTGACAAACTTTCTGTAAAGTGCCAGATAGGAAACATTTTAGGCTTTGCTTGTGAGAGAGTCTCTAAAGCAGCAATTCAATTCTGCTATTGCAGCATGAAAGCAGCCATAGACCACTATTTGTAAATGAATGGGTATGGCTATGTTCCATTAAAACTTTATTTACAAATATAAGTGCTGGACATTATTCACGGTAGCCAAGATATGACAAAAGCCTAAACGTCCATCAGTGGCTAAATGAATAAATAAAATGTACAAATATACTTTCAATGCAATATTATCTAGTCTTAAAAAAGAAGAAAATCCTACCATATGTGACAACATGGAGGATTCTAGAGGACATTATGCTAAGTGAAATAAGCAGACTAGAAAAATACATACTGCATAATTCTATTGATGGTGGGATCTAAAATAGCCAAACTCATGGAAGCAGAGAGTAGAATGGTGGTTACCAGAGGCTGGGGAAAGAGAAAGGAACAGCTGCTGTTCAATGAGTAGAAAGTTTCAGTTATGCAAGATGAGTCAGTTCTAGGGATCTGCTATAGAGAAACGTGCCTCTAGGTAACCAGACTGTTGTGCTCCTAAAAGATTAAGAGGGTATATCTCTTGTTAAATGCTCTTACCACAAAAACAAAACCAACAATAAAGGAGTACAAGGAACTTTTGGAGGTGCTGGATATATTTATTACGTTGATGGTGGTGATAGTTTTGTGGGTATATGCATGTATCCAACCTCATCAAATTGTATACATTAAAAACCTGTGTGCAGGCTTTTTTGTATGTCAAATGTACCCCAATAAGGCTGTTTTTTTTTTTTTAAATAAATGTGGCTAGAGGGATTTGGCCCCTGGCTGTAGCTTGCCTATTCCTAGTCTACAGTCTGAGTCCTTGGTCTCTAGCTCTGGATCCTCTGACAGTTGTCATTCTCCAGTCCCTGAAGAACTTGCCCTTCTCCCTGAACAAGAATTCAGGGGATGCGAGGTTGCCAGAAACCCAAGAGGGTGAGGTGAAAGTCCTGTGAAATGGACAGATTACAGGCATTATCACAGAGCTGCTGGCCAACACTTCATACACATGAGGCATGAGCTCAACACCATGTATTCGAAAAAGGCTATGACAAGGTCAGACACCTCTAAGACATCTCTAGTAGCAATAACAGCTTCTGTGTATTGAATACTTGCTGTGCCTCAGGCACAACACCAAATACTTTCCTGCTCTATCTCAGTTCATCCCCTCAGCAACCTTATCAGATAGATATTATTATTATCATCATTTTTTAGATGAAAAAACTGGGGCTCAAAGAGGTGAAATGACTTGCCCAAGATAACTCAGCTAGTAAGTGGTAGAGCTAGGAGGAGGTCCTCAAGCCCAGGAAAATCGAATCTAGAATCCTGCCCATACCACAGCATAACCATGTAGGATGCAAGACAACTAATGTTATAGTTAAACTACACGCTGCATATAGACATCAGGAGGGCTAAGTGTGCTCACCTCCTGTTTGAGCCCAGGAGGTGAAGGTTGTAGTGGGCCGAGATTGTGCCACTGTGCTCCAGAGACTCTGTTGGGAAGGGGAGGTTTGGGGAGGGGAGGAGAGGGGCATCATTATCTGTGCCAGTTCCAAATCCTATAAACCTAGTACATACAGTACAGTGTAATCATTAGAACCTTCTACTCAGAGGGTCTGAGTTCAAACCCTGGCTTTACCCATTATGAGCTGTTCAACTCTGGGCAAGTTACCCAACACCACTGGTTTTGGAGACTCATGATAACCAAGGTGACTGTGATGGAGGAGTGGTGTCCGAAGCTGTTATAAATTATGCTTACCCATGGAAAGTCTTGGCTTGCTGGAATTACCAAGGTCCAATCAGAAAGTGCCTGTTAAAGTAATCAGAGAGGTAGAGATAGAAACAGGAATTCCACGTTGCCTCTGGATCATTTGATGAGGGACTGACATCATTTTCCAAGAACTTCTGGAGCCTTTGACTTTATACAGCTGCATTCAACCTAGAGATGCTACAGTTTTAATCTGAAAAATAAAAAAATTGATTCCACCTCTGGGTTTTATTCTGCTGGCCAAGTGATCCAGGGGCAACTTCAGGTTTGCATTTCTGTCCCCACTTTTGCTAAGTTTGATTAAGTTCAAGAGTGTTACCTGACCCCCTTCACTGGTTTTCAAAACTATCTCTAGCTTCTTATAAGTTCAAATCAAACTTTGTTTTGGAAATAGTCATTTCTTGTTTCTCTGGGGACTTCTGAAAGGCTTTCCCTTTTTTTTCTCCTATGGAGTTTTAGGGAAATATTTAATTTTTCTTTCCAGATTTATTTGGCTTAGCTAAAGACATCAGAGGCATGGCAAAAATTTCCATTTTTGTCCACCCCCTTCCAAAGTACACTGACAGCTAGTTGAGTGTTCATAACACCTTTCTGGTTTAAGACAAAGTCTAATGGAGGCAGATATTAGAAACAAGCTTCTAGGAGTCAGGACTTAAGCTCTTTGGAGTTCTACCCTATATCCTTTGAATCTGTGGCAGAAGGCTAAGGTGTCCACTTCAAGTTTGAAATCTTGCTTTTTAAATTACAAAAATGTGTATCTTGTTTTCTCTTCCATGAGACATCTGTTTTCTCTTTGTAGGAAAGTGATTTTTCCCACTGCTTGCTTTTCTGTGTTCATGTTTGAGCAGGGTTTACACTCTGGGAAGACACAGATATACCAGATGTTTGTGGCTCCATGCTACCCCTGACACATCTGCCCTCTTTAAAAACTGCAGGAAAGGTTAGCGACCTAGTTATACTTAAGTGGGGAAATCTCACAGGGACTGGTTTCCCACAGCAGGAGACATGATGGAATAAGTCTGTCCTAGACCATTGGGTAGATCTTCGGAGTGGACATGCCTCTTCCCCCAGAGAGTGGGTAGCTGTCTCCTTGGATGCTGGTCCAGGAGTCATTAAGAATGCAGGCCTTGGCTGGGCATGGTGGCTCATGCCTATAATTCCAGCACTTTGGGATGCCGAGGTGGATGGATCATAAGGTCAGGAGTTTGTGACCAGCCTGGCCAACATGGTGAAACGCCATCTCTACTAAAAATACAAAAGTTAGCTAGGCATGGTGGTGCATGTCTGTAATCCCAGCTACTGGGGAGGCTGAGGTAGGAGAGTGGCTTGAACCCAGGAGGCGGAGGTTGCAGTGAACCAAGATCATGCCACTGCACCCCAGCCTGGGTTACAAAGTAAGACTCCATCTTAAAATAAAAAATGAATAAACAAACAACAAAAAGAATGCAGGTCTTGAGATCAGATCGACCTGAAGTTGACTTTATGTCTTGCCTCAGCCAGTTACTAGCTGAGTGATCTGTAACATATCTGTGTGGGGAGGTCAGGTAGGCAGTTGCATGCGTGATTCTGGTTGGAGCTCAGGAGAGGTTTGGATGGGAGTACTATATAAAGGCATTGGTAAATGCATGGTGTGCAAACCATGGGACTACAGGAGCACACATGGGTAGAGGAAAGAATGGGGCCTAGGACGAACCCTGGGGTACATTCGTACTTGACAGAGTGGTAGAAGGAGAGGGCAGTGGGTAAACTGTGGCAGGAACAACCAAAAAGAAGAGGAGATCCTGGCAGGGGCAGTGCCAAAAGAGCCCAGGGACCTTGTACTTCTAGGAGATGCTCAGTGCAAGAGACAGAAAAATGGCCTTTGTATCTTGCAACATGGGAGTGCTTGGTGACACTGATGAGTGGTTTTGGTGACATGTGCAGCCGATGCCCTAGTAGAGTGGACTGTGGAGAGAGTGTGCAGATGATGATGACAAGCCAACTTGTCTCCAAGCTTGCTGGGAAAGGGATTGGGGCTATGGCTGGAGGGGCGAGATGATGGAAGAGAGTGTTGATGGTTGGCCAAAATGCCAAAGTTAGCACTAAGTGCTAAAAAAGCAGTAGCTACTCTTATCACCTGGCTTTCAGCCCTCAGAAATGGCCTCTGCATGGGAGTTTGCCTTTGAGGGAGCTCCCAGAGACTGGAAGGCCCTCCCACCCCCCGCCCAACACACAAGGGAATGAATCACTAGAGGTTAAACTTACACGAACTGGGAAGTTTCTCTTTGGAGGAATGGGCTTGTTTGTTTCCCCGTCCTATGGAGAGGGTTGCCCCTGAGAAATCTTCAAGATTCCCAAAAGCTTCTGGAATCCCCAGGTAATCTGCCCAGTGTGGAGTCCTGCACTCTCCGGCTCAGGATCCTCACTTGAAAGTCGAATTTTCTGATGATCTCTGCATGCTAGGGTTGCAGAAAACCAGAGAGAGAGATAGGAGAGAGAGAGAGAGAGAGAGAGAGAGAGTTGAGGACACGTGCATGATCTTTTTAAAAGAGCAGAGTAAATCTTACACAAATCTGATAATCGTCTCAGCAACTCTGGGCCTTGCCATTTACATTCCCCAACTTAGTCTCCCTTTGACATCAAGGACAAAAATAATGGCTTGTGAGGACTTAACGGCTTAGGGATGGAAAACTTAAAACTGGTCGGATTCTGTCCAAATCCTATCAGATCTTCTTGCTTCTCATAAACCTTTAATCAGCTTCAATGGTGTGTGAGTGTGTGGGTGTGTGTGCACTCACATACATACACACTCTGTTCTTCTCCCCTTAGTCAATTTAAATGACAAAGCAACAGTGTGAATGGGTGACACACACACCAACAACTGGAATTGTGGCAGAAGTGGGGTTCAATATTTGCTGCCACTGGTGTATCTGAAGGCAGGATTTACCCCTGGGACAGGACTAGGGATGAAATAGAGAGTGCCAGGTACCCCGACTCTCATGTGCCAAGGCCCCAAGCTCCCTGCCCACTGCCATTCAAGGCTACCCAGGCAGTAGACAAGCAGAAGCCTGTCTGAGACCCAGAAGGTTGGGGTGCAGTTCCAGGGGAAGCAACTCTAAATATCCATCACTAAAAATCTTGCTCCTTCCCTCCTCCCCTCTCTACAGCAAAAGTAAGGGAGTTCTGAGCTTCATGGCTTACTTTGGGGCTTTGCTGGGAGATGGAAAAGTCCTTGGAGGGTTTCCATTTTTGTCCATGGGATGAAGGGTCAGGGGCAGGAGGGGTGGAAGGAATGGAGGACCTTGCCCAGGTCCGGGAGACTCCACTTCCTCAGTTATCTCACCACTGACCCAGGGAGGTCAAGGACAGACCTTGGGATGCCACCCCCAGATCATCCTGAAGAAGAAAGGGATTTGCAGGAGGTGCAACAGGGGGCAGGTGGTGCTGACTTTTCTGTCTCTTTGCCTGGGTGATTCGTGCTCCAGACGTTGTAGTCTGACTATAACTGGGTTTTCTTGAAGTCTCAGCACATGGAATCAAACACACACACACACACACACACACTCCCCCACATACATACATACTCCCCACCACCACAAAACACTGTAGAACAGCCTGGGGTTTATTGAAGTCTTTTCCCTCTCCTTCCTTCCGTCTTGCTCCTTTTCTTTTTCCTCTTCCTCTTCCTCCTTCTCCCTTCCTCCTCCTCCTCTCCCCAACCCCCTTTCTCTCTTTCTTTTTAATAAAATTGAAACTGGCTACATCATATACCAGGCAGCAAAACTTCACCAAATTCTTATAATACCTTATGTTCTTAACATTCTTCCTATGGCTGCTGCCTCATTTATCTTCCTCTCTGTGTCCTTTCTTTTCTCCTCAGTCCCCCACCCTCCATGCTTCTTGGCTGTCCTCGAAGGACTGTCTCCCCTGTTCTCCTACAAAGAAACTTGGCTTTTCCAGCTTCCCCTAGTTTCACCTTTGTTTATACAGGCAAACAAAACCCCTTTTAGCTCATGCATCCCCTTTAAATTCATCCTCTTTAGAAGGTTGGGGTCTGTAGGGTCCAGAAGATCCTGAGAATGGGTGAGGGAGGCCTGGCAGTACCTGGGAAAGACTGGTGAGGGCAGTCTCTCTTTGGCTGCAGGTAATCCTGGCTCTTCAATCTTTTTCTAAGAAAAGCCACAGATCTAGATTCTTATGTAAAATCACCTACTTTAAAAAGATCAGTAATAATTTAATCATATAAAAAAATCTGAGTGTGACAAATACTACATTTGTGGGCCAACTTAGCTTCTGAAAACACAGTCTATGGCTGCCCTTGTGTTTGGCTTCTGGCCTCTCTTGTACTAGTTGCAGTGGCTTCCATCTGCTCCCACAGCTGCCGCTTGGAATTATATTGTGGGAGCAGGGTAGATTGGGGTACCCTTCAAACCTCAATTGCCACCAGTTACCCCCTAATTCTGTGGGAGGGGTAAGGGGAAGAGGGCAGAAGGGGGTGAAGAGGAAGCATCTTCTGAGTCATGTTTTGCAGGGGTGCATGGGAAGCCCAGTGTCTAGTGGAGGAGCTTCAGGCAATTGCTAATAGCAGGTAAGGCCTCCCCCCAAGGTTCTTGGTTTTGTTTTATTGTGGTTGTCTGTATTTTACTTATAGAGAGAATTTTAGACAATTCGAATTGTATTTCATGGGTAGATGCTGCCTCCTCTGCTGCTGGGACGCACCAGCCCATCTGAAGGATAAACTTGGCTGGGGGGTTCCCTACACGAGCATGTATATCTTAATAGGCTGCTCCTGGAGACAAGGCCCTGGGTGAGCTGGTCAGACCATCCTCATCACTGAGAGGCTATGCAGTCAGTCTCCAGTGAAAGGTTTCATTTCTAGTGCTTCACACACTCACTCAAGTTGGGGCTGGGAGTGGGTCCTCTGTGCAGGCCAGGCCCCATGCCCCATGCTCTGCCAACGAAGTCTCATTTAACACTCAGGAGAGCCCCCTGAGGTGGGCACTGTTATTAACCCAAGTTGAGAGATCGGAAAATGGAGGCAGAAAGAGGCCAGTGACTAGAAGAGGCCACAGGGCCAGTGAGAGGTGGGCGCAGCTGGGATTCAACTTGCGTATTTACGGAATCCGAACTGAGTGAAGAATGACAGTTTGGGCTGGGTTTATGCCAAGAGAGGCACGAAGAGCCTTCTCTCCGTAATGAAGCACTCTGTTGCCATGGGCAGCCCTGTGACTCTGAGTGCAATGGCCCAGAGAGTGTTTCTGGAGGTCCCCAGAGAGGCTGTCCTCTGCTTCTCATTGGAGAAGCAGAGTGACATGCTGGAGTGACCACACAGCAGGCTCCCATGTCAACAGTCACACTGTGGTGTCTGATCCCCCAACTGTACATGTCAGCATGGACTGTGGGATTCCCACTTCACCACTGTGGCTGCATATTTAACTATAGGCTAGGCTGAATTTCTTCAGAGGGGCACACTTATGCATGGGCTGGAGTGGGTGAGATAGTTAGGACCTTCCCCAGGACACAGCCCATTTGCATGGATAGTTGTCCTGAGCCTCACTCTTCCAGGGCCCAGGAGCTGGATCAGAGCTCAGGAGCTGTGGGCAGAGAGTGAGGAGTGGCTGCCTTCATGGTGCTTCCTTCTTAGGCCTTGAATGACTACTCAGTAGGGCTGGCAGAAAGAGGCTGGATCAGGCTTGAAAGCTGCCCTTTGTACTGGGGCCTATAGCTGAGTTGTGTTCTCTCAGACAAAGACGTAGTCTTAAGAAGATGGTCCAGTCTGAGTGCAGCCAGGACAAGGCTTCATGATGACATATCAGGCATCTCTGGGACTGGGCCACATCTGCAGGGAGCCTCCTGTTGGAACAATTAGGAGCTGTTCTAACAGTTTTAGAGCTGTCCACAGTAGCAGCCATCCCCTGCCCTGCTCAATGGGTTAGAGACAAGGCTGGAGTCCCAGGATAACATTCAGGCCACTCTCTGAGCCAGGGAGATGTGGATCTCGATGGTTATTGAAAGGACATGGGTACATCCGAAATGACTTTTCTGGTCTTGCTGCCTCTGATTTATGCAAGTGAGGTGGGGTACCCTAAAATGCCAATCTCATTGTGTTGCCCAATGTGTAACCCCTTCAATGGCTCCCACTACTTCCAGGGTAACATCCACACTCCTCAGCATGGAAATTAGGCCTTTCCTGAGCTGACACTGCTTATTTCTTTATTCTTTTCTCTTCCTTCTCTTCCACCAATATCCTAGGCTTTGATCATTCTCTTTTCTCCAGCTCTCTACACACTCCTATATTTTCAGGGATGGCAATTTGCTTAGCTAAAATTTCCCTGCATTCTTGTAGATAGAGGTGTCCAACTAGATACTCATGGAAGTTTTCGAGAGGAGCTTCAGGTAAAGCTCTTTAAAGATGATCACTAAGTTGAGTACTACATCCTTTTGCCCCTTGCCCCACTCTTTTTCTCCCTGTTTGGAAAGAAGACTTAATGGCTGGAATTGCAGCAGCTATTTTGGAACACAAAAGAAAGGCTGAGAGGATCACAGAAACTTTGGCTCTGATATTATCAAGTCCCTAAAAATAATGCCTACCTCTTAATATGTGAGGAAAAACTCCTATGTTCTTAAAACTACTTACTTTGGCCTCTATTACAATAAGTAAAATTTCTAACTGATTCAACTTCCAGAAATAATTTCTTCTGCTTGAGTTAATTCAAGGTGAATCATTTACCAAAAACTGTGATTGCCAAATCGGAGTGCTGGGCTTATAATAAATAATGATTTATGATAAATACTAGCTAATTGATTCACAGGAGTTAAGGCTTCTCTTTAGGGAAGAGGATGGGATATGGGGAAGAGTGCTTGAGTTGAAGAGTGCATGACTTAGGCAGGGCAAACATCTCTTCATTCCATGAACAACCCATAACCAATCAATAAAATATCTGAGATGTGTCTGCACTACTGGGCATTATTTTACCAAAAAACTTCATTAAACAGAACTTTTAACTATTCAGATTGCAGTTCTTACCTCCAAGAGCATGTCATTTTTGAAAGAAGCAAACAACTCAAACTATAAACTAGAAAATAATGAGGTGTTTGTAATAGACACAACTAAAAGTAACCCAATAAGTTTTCAGGTCCATCCAAGAATCAGTAACTGTTCAACTTAATCTCCACCTTCATCTACAGCCTGGACACTGAGAACTAAGAACTGACCTAGGGCTCAAGAGAAACAGAACCAGCAGGATAGATAAATAGATAGAGACTATAAATATACTCTCTGTAGATTATCTGTCTATCTATTTATCTACCAACTAATTGATTGTGATTTTAAGGAATTGGCTTACATGATTGTAGAGGCTGGCAAGTCTGAGATATGCAGGGAAGGGCAGCAGTTTGGAAGTTTTGGCAGGAGTCCATTGATGTTGTGGTCTTGAGTCCAAAGGCAGTCTAGAGGCAGAATTTCTTCCTGCTCAGAGAACGGTCTTTTCTTTTAAAGCCTTCAACTGATTGGATGAGGCCCACCCATCCAAGGCCCACTGTGAAGGGTACTATGCTGTATTCAAAGTCTACGGATTTAAATGTTAATCATGTCTGAAAAACACCCCTACATTTAGAGTGGTGTTTAACTAAACAACTGGATACCATAGCCTACCCACACTGACACCTAAAATTAGCCATCACAAGGATCCATAGCTCTCAGACAGGAAGGATATTATGATAGTGGAGTTTCTGTCATGATCAAAGCCAGGAAATGGATCCAATATGAAAGAGTAAAATTTTTAAAAATTTAAATGCATAACATGAAAAGTTTACAATTAATAACCTTTTTCTCACTCCTTCCTCTTCCTTATTTTAATTCTCCACTGTTTTATAAACAGCCCAATAATTTTGGATGCAAGGACCTGACTTAGTTTGCCATTGAAAATAATAAATACAAATCAATGACCTAGCCTGGACAATGATTTTCTGAGAAGGGGGCTCAGAACGTAGAGGTAGATAATCAGCTGGAATGAGAATTTTAGTGCCATTGTGCCCAAGCACTTGAACCAGGCATCACACTGTGTGGAGCTGACACTGCTGTTGTCTGATCCAACCCCAGCTTCCCTCTCTCTAGCCAACTGCAAGCCAGAGGTGGCCACAGGTATGGGACATAGAGATACTGAGCAATGGCTAAAGAGATTGAGTGCGTTCTCTTGAGTTTCCAAAAGAGCCTTTCCTTCCCCCCTTTATAAAGAAACAGATTGGCTCTCCTGGATCCAACTAAAATGGAGAAAACACACTGCACCCTACCTCTCCCACAAAATAAGTCATGTATCACTTAACAGTGGGATACATTCTGCAAAATGCATTTTTAGGCAATTTCACCATTGTGTGAACATCATATAAAGTATTTACACAAACCTAGATGGTAGAGCCTGCTACACACCTAGGCTATGTGGGACAGCCTATGGCTCCTATGCTACAAATCTGCATAACATTTTACCACACTGAATACCGTAGAAAAGTGTAAATATAGAAAAGGTACAGTAAAATATGATGTTATAATCTTATGGGACTACCTTTATATATGAGGTCCATTGTTGACCTAAATATTATGATATGGTACATGACTATACAACGAAAAACCTTGAGCAGAATACACAAAATAACTACCTGAGGACTCTGAAAAGTAATAAATAGTAGGTAGGTTGCAGGGGAGGGGAGGAGGGAATCAAAACTCAAAGAGTGATATATACTATGGTGAGTTCCCCTCTTTGGCAGGAATGATGACAGGGATGACCCCACAGGCACCAAAAACTGAAAGAAAACCTTTCTCTCTGACCAGAAGAACTGGGAGAGGGGACCTCCAGAGTTTGAAAAGTGTACATGAGAGGGAATGCTTTTTTTTTTTTTTTTTTTTTTTTTTTTTTTAATTCTAGCCACTTGTAATATGGATCTAGTCATGATAAGTGTATCATAGCTAAAGCCTTGGCTTCATAGTCAGAACATGGGAAAAGGAACCCTTTGGAGGCTGAAAGTAAAGGTGGAATTACAGAGAAGAAGAAACTTAGAAAAGAATCTTTGGGCTGGGCACAGTGGCTCACACCCGTAATTCTAGCACTTTGGGAGGCTGAGGCGGGGGGATCACCTGAGGTCGGGATTTCAAGACCAGCCTGGCCAACATAATGAAACCCTGTCTCAACTAAAAATACAAAAAATTAGCCAGGTGTGGTGACGGGTGCCTGTAATCCCAGCTACTTGGGAGGCTGAGGCTGGAGAATTGCTTGAACCCAGGAGGTAGAGGTTGCAGTGAGCTGGGATCTTGCCACTGCACTCTAGCCTGGGCAACAAGAGCAAAACTCCATCTCAAAATAATAATAATAATAATAATAATATTAATCTTTTATTTATAAATCTGTATGTGAAGCTGTGGGATTATACTGAGTTTTGTATGCATGAAACTAACTCAAAGCAACAGAGCTTTGAGAACTGAACTGCATTGTAGACCACCACCCAAGTGTTAGACTGGCTCTTAATGGTACATATGGTAGGTGGGCCAGATAAGCACTAAAAACACTTAGAAAAGAAAACTAACATTACAACCAAATCCCAAAGAAAGTAGAGTAGGACTTGCATTCTGAACCTAACTGGATTAATTGCCCATTTAAACAAATTAACAACAACAACAACAATATTCTCCAAAGCATATTAACAGGTTTCAAAGTTTCATAGGAAAATATTTCAGAGAGCCAGGATATAATTACTTGAGATACAAAGAACCAGGAATATATCAGTAACTCTCAAGGAAAAAATGAGGCAACACTCCCACGATGACACAGATGGTGGAATTAGCAAAGATTTAAAGCAACTATTTAATTATGATAAAATGTTATTGAAATAAATGAAAAAATAAAAGTTGTCGGCAGAGAAATAGAGGCTATAAAAATGAAACTAATGAAAATTTTATAACTGAAAATACAGTAACAGCAATTTCTAAAATTAATTTGAGGGATTTAATAAGAGAATGGAGATGAGAGAAGAGAAGAAAGATTCAGCAAACATGAATAAGATAAACTCAGAACAACACAATAGAAAATGAGAGACCAATGTTCCTATGAACAAAGTTGTAAAGATTCTCAACAAAATGTTAACTAATTGAATGATACTATATTATCATTAATATAGAGAAATGATACAATATTACAAATAGGTGGGGTTTATCCAGGGAAGGAAAGGTTGGTTTGACATTAGAAAATCAATCAATATAATCCATAATATAAACAGACTAAAGAAGCAAAACTGCATGATAACATCAATTGATGCAGAAAAAGCATTTGACAATATTCAACATCTGTTTATGATAAAAACTCTCAGCAAACTAAGAATAAAAGGGAACTTCTTTAAATGCCTTTCTGGAAAAGGTTAATGATGAATGATAAAGATGAAAAAATGATAAAAGACTGATATCCCACAAAGATGAAGAACAAGGTAATGATGTCGTTTACCACCAATCCTCTTCAATATTGTACTGAAAGTTCTAGCCAATGCAACAAGGCAAGAAAAAGAAACAAAGTTCATGGAGACCATAAAAGAAGAAAGAAAATGGTTATTATTTTTAGATGACTTAACTGTCTACATAGAAAATCTCAAGGAATATACAAAAAGTATCGAAGAAGAGTTAGTGAGTTTAGCAGGGTCACACAGCCAATATGCAAAATACCCCAAGAAAACAAGCACATTTTTAGAAAACAGCAATGAACAGTTGGAAACCAAAACAAAAATTTTTCAAGTATAATTTATAGTAGCTCCATAAAAAGAAAGAAACAGATGCAAATCTAACAAAATATGTGTAAGATGTTCTCAAAGGATGCTCAAAATGGCAGACCTTGATGAAAGAAAGAAAATACCTTTTTTCCCAAACCATGAGCTTGGCATATCTCCCCAGTAAGTTATGCTAAGCTCATGGTTTGGAAGACTAAGACTAACCATGAGCTTGGCATAACTTACTAGAGAGATATGCCATGCTCATGGTTTGGAAGACTCAGTATTGTTTAAGATGTCAATTTCTTCCAAATTAATATATCTAGATTTAATACAATTTCAATAAAAATACCAGAAGAATTTTTTTGGTAGATATCCCATAGCTGGATATAAAATTTATGTGGAAAGGCAAAGGAACTAGCATAGAACAATTTTGAAAAAGAGCAAAGATGAAGAATTTGCAGTATCTAATTTTACGACTTACTATAGTGTTACAATAATTATGACAATGTGGTGTTGGTGTCAAAACAGGGACATAGATCAATAAGACTGAATGAAAAGTATGGAAAGAAATCCATACAGATATCATCAATCAATTTTTGACACAGATGTATAATTCAATGGAAGGTGAATTGTCTTTTCAACAAATGATGGTGAGAAAATTGGGCATCCATGTGCACAAAACTGAACTTTGACCAATACCTCACACCTTATACAAAAATAAACTCATAATAGATTATAGACAAAAAAGTGAAATGTAAAGTTATAAAGTTTTTAGAAAGAAATGGGAGAAAAAATTTGTGACTTTTGGTTAGGCAGCTAGTTCTTAGATAGAACACCAGAAGCATAATCCATAAAATAATAAGTTAGTGAATTTACTTTACTAAATGCATTTTATTTTGCTCTGTGAAAGACACTGTTAAAATAATGAAAATCAAAGGCTAAGAGAAAATATCTCCAAATCACTTATCTGACAGAATATATATCATATTTTCAAAACGTGACAATTAGAAAGAAACAACCTAGTTAAAAATAAGCAAAAATTTTGAACAGACCATTCACCAAAGAAAATATACAGGTGGCAAATAAGCACATAAAAATATGCTAATCATCGTTTGTCATTAAATAACTATAAATTAAAGCCACAATGAGAGAGTATTACAAACCTATTTGAATAGCTAAAGTATATTTAGAAAACTTGATGGGCCGGGCACGGTGCCTCACACCTCTAATCCCAGCACTTTGGGAGGCCGAGGCGGATGGATCACGAGGTCAGGAGATAGAAACCATCCTGGCCAACATGGTGAAACCCCGTCTCTACTAAAAATACAGAAAAATTAGCTGGGTGTGGTGGCACATGCCTGTAGTCCCAGCTACTCAGGAGGCTGAGGCAGGAGAATTGTTTGAACCCAGGAAGTGGAGATTGCAGTGAGCCAAGATCATGCCTCTGCACTACAGCCTCAGTGACAGTGTGAGACTCAGTCTCAAAACAAACAAACAAACAAAACAAACAAAAAAAAACTTGATAATACCAAGTGTCAGTGTCTTAGTCCATTTTTTTTGTTGCTTATAACAGAATACCTGAAACTAGGTAATTTATAAAGAAAAGGAATTTATTTCTTACAGTTATGGAGGCTGAGAAGTCCAAGGTTGAGGAGCTGCATCTGGTGAGCACCTTTTTGCCTGTGAGGTCCCTCTGCAGAGTCCTGAGGCACTGCAGGGCATCACATCGTGAAGAGGGTGAGCATACTCGCTCAGGTCTCTCTCTTCTTCTTACAAAGTGTTATGGTTAGGCTTTGTGACCCCACCCAAATCTCATCTTGAATTGTAATTCTCACAATCCCTGTGTGTCAAGGGAGAGACCAGGTGGAGGTAATTGAATCATTGGCATAGTTCTTCCCATGTGGTTCTCATAATAGTGAGTGAGTTCTCACAAAATCTGATGGTTTTATAAAGGGCTGTTCCCCCTTCGCTCAGTACTTCTCCTTCCTGCTACCTTGTGAAGAAGCTGCCTTGCCTTCTCTTTGCCTTCCACCATGATTGTAAGTTTCCTGAGGCCTCCCCAGCCATGCTGAGCTATGAATCAATTAAACCTCTTTCCTTTATATTTTTCCCAGTCGTAGGCAGCTCTGTATAGCAGTATGAATAGGGGCTACTATATAAAGCCACAAATCCCACTCCTGTGATAACCCTTTAATATTAACCCAGTAATCTATTAATACATGAATGGATTAGTCCATTTGTGAGGGCAGAGCTCTCATGACCCAATCACCTCTCAATGCTGCCATATTGGGGATTAAATTTCAACACGAGTTTTCAAAGAGACAAATATGTAAATCACAGCAGCCAGTGAGGAGACAGAACATTTGGAACTCTCAAGCATTGCTGGAGGGAATATAAAATGGTACAGTCCCTCTGGAAAAAGTTTGGCAGTTTCTTATTAAGTTAGATGTACTTGAATCATATGACCTAGTAATCCCACTCCTAGGTATTTATCCTATAGAAATGAAAATGTTTGTTCACACAAACATCTGCATGTGAATATTACTGTTATTCATAATTGCCCCAACAGGAAACAACCCACCTGTCCTTCAACAGCACAGTGCAAAAATAAACCATGGTACATCCATACGATGAAGTATTATTTGGCAATTAACAAACAGGAATAAACTAGACTTGTGTTTTTCAGGAGTCAAAGCATTATCTTTTCAGTTACAACAAGGTGATTATAGTGGCTTCTGAGATACATAAGTTTGACAGAGTTTATACGCTGCCTTATGAAAGTAAAGGGCCAGTTTAGTATACAGGGCCCAAAGATTAAGCATAACAGGAGGAGAAGAAGGGGTCCTGCTAGCCCAGTTATTAAAGTAGGTAGTCATGGGCTCCAGTTAAACATGTGTTGGTACCATGGGATATTTTTCTCCTGTTCCTGTTGGCGTTTATTTAATTTTTTTTGAACTCTCTTAAGAGTGTCTTTAATGACTCTAGATTGCCTAGCATAAAAACAACAGCTTTCTCCCAGTGCTGCATGTAAACCTCTTCCAGAGAGGATTACTAGATCTAGGCCTTGGCAATTTTGGAGAACTACTTCAGCTAAAGATTCTACGTTGGCATGTAACATTTTTATGGCAGACTGGATATTTCTTAAATCAGAATTTACTTGTTGAGTTAGGGACATTAGTCCAGTATCTCCCCGGACCAAGGCTGCAGTGCCAGTGGCTGCTGATCCAGCCACACTAAGACCAACTAGTACAGGCATGATGAAGGGGACACCGCGATGAAACCTGGAGCCCAGCCCTGAAGGAGAGAGGAGATGTCATCCTTCTGATCCGCTGTACACATAGACCTGGGGAAGCACGTGGACTAACATGCACAGGACAGGTCCGGATTCAGTTCCACTGATGCAGTGGGTGAGGCCTGGGGTGCAAGCCAGCCAAGTATTGTTGGGTGCCTGGTAGGAAACTGAAGTGTTTAAGGTGGTAAGTAGAGACTGGCTACAGGTAGCCTGAAAAGGAGAATTAGACAATTTATACCCATTGCTGATTAAGCAGGTGGCGTTTCCAGTGACGTCACCTAATGTAAGGGACCGGGGAAGTGTCTGGCAAGAAAGAAGGCCAGTGTTAAGTGGGGCTTCAACTCCCACCCCGATATAATATGGGGGTTTGGCTTGTAGACACAGCCAACAGTCTGGGGCTAGTTCAGGCTGAGTATTATTAAGGAGGTGGTATACTCCACCTAGAATGGACATTAGGCTGGGTTGAAGATGCTTATGCTGAAACTGGGATGGGGGAGCTGGGACTGGCGATGGGGCTGTTGAGCTGGCTGATTTGGGTGTGCTGACTAAGCTGACTTGGTTAGGGTGTAGACGGAACATGGGGTCACCCAAATCAGTTAAGGGTCCGATTTGCTTGGGTTGTTTCCAGGGGACCAGAAGTTTCTTTTGGATGGTGAACATAGGTCCAAGGTCAAAACCTGTCATATACAATCTAAATCCCCAGGACATGCAGTAATACCAATGAGCTAAATGGGGTTGTGAACAGTTAAGACAATAGGGTTGCATTTTCCCTTAAAACACCACTTATTTGCGGGTCTGCGAGCTATGGGGAGAGTTGAGGATTGGGTTGGTCCTCCAGGATAAGTTGCCAGGGTTACACAAGACCAGTAAGGGCAGAAGAATTCATAACGTTGTTGGCAGCCAGCATCAGGGTGGTCTCCTGGACACAGGTGGAAGTCGGTCGACTGAAGTCTTTTCTCAGCCTCACCTGATTCTCCACATCCAGTATATCTGTGTCCAAATCCTTTGGTGAGGTCGAGAGTACCTCCGAGGCGGATTTTTTGCTCATGTGACAAATCTTGACTTGGGGAGTAGGACTTTGGGAACAGAGCACACATATCAAATTTAAGAAGGACTCGGTTTGATGCACCTGCTTCCCATGAGGTATTTGCAAGTACACACCCATTTCTGAAATCAGTGAGGAGGAAAGAGTAGATGGGGGCAAAGAGTATAACTGGAGGCAACAGGCAGATGGAGAGAAGGATAATGAGAACTAACTGGGAGGTTTTACCCGAGTCAGGCGCAGCTTTAAAGGACCTGATCTGGGCTGTGGGACCCATGTTTCTTGTTGGGTCTCGTTGGCCTTCTTGATGCAGGAATGGTGCATCCAAGCAGGAATGCTGTCAACCTTCAGGGCTGTTGGGGTGGTGAGGATGATGGTGTGAGGCCCTTTCCAGGCAGGGGTGAGTCCTTCTTTCTGGAACTTTTTGACATACACCAGGTCACCAGGATGGAAAGTGTGGCAGGGCCCTGTTTGGTCAGGAACTGGATTAGGGTGTGCTTCCCGGATGAGTGGCTGGATGATGTCTTGAACCTGTTGGACAGACTGCAGGTACTCTAACAAGTTAGCTTGGGATATTTTTGCTAGATGGGTATCCCTTAGCTTAGGCAAGATAGGTGGAGCCCTCCCACACATGATTTTAACAGGGGAAAACCCCAACTTGTAAGAGGTGCATTTAACTCTAAGAAGGGCTAAAGGAAGGAGATTTGTTCAACTTTCACCACTTTCCAAGATTAATTTTGTAAGAGTACCTTTAAGGTTTGATTCATGCGTTCTACCTGTCCAGAGCTCTGAGGTATTGAGTGATGGATGAGGTGAAGGCTGGCCCATTATTAGGTCCTATAGCAAACAGCAGTCCATGTCGAGGGATGATTTCATTGAGTAAGAAATTTAACTACCATGGAGGCAGTTTCGTTTCTGGTGGCAAATGCTTTAGCCCATCCAGAAAAAGTGTCTACCATCACCAGGAGATACTTGTATCCCACCCGGTGTGGCTTTATTTCTGTGAAGTCTATTTCCCATCTTTTTCCTGGACTGCATCCTTGGAGACGATGGCCCAGTTTAGGCTTTGGACCTTGTTTGGTGTTCACTTGTGCACAAGCTGCACACCGGGAAGCCACCTGGCTAGTTAAGTCTTGCAGGTGAAGAATTTTAAAATGGCTTCTTAAAAGCTGGGCCAATTTTGTGAGAAGAGTGGAGGCAGCTGACTAAGGCCTTTCTGAGGGCATGGGACAGGAAAATTCTGGAATCTGGGAGAATCTACCATCCGTCCCGGTTTTTGTTAGCCTGAAGATCTGATGCTTGCTTTTCTTTGTTTGGAGAATAGACTGGATGACTGGGTAAATCAGGCTGTGGGAAAGATACAGTAGGTGATAGGGTTAAAGGGGAGACTGGAAGCTGGGCTGCCTTTTGGGCAGCAGAGTCGCCTTTGGTTCCGTCAGGCAACAGCTGTGTTTTCCTTTGATGTCCTTTGCAGTGGACAGTGGCAAAGGCATGCCGGCTGTTGGTGTAGATGTTGATGCGTTTATTCTTACCCCACCGGAGGGCCTGAGTGAGGGCCACCAACTCTGCTTTTTGTGCCAAGGTTCCTGCCGGCAGGGCCTGGGCCCAACAATGTCCATTTCCGTGGTGATGGCTGCACCAGCCTTTTGCACTCCCTGTTCAAGGAAGCTGCGGCTGTCCATGAACACGGTGGCGTCTGCCTTCATAAGGTATCATCCTGGAGGTCCGAGTGGCCAGTCTCCGTAGTCTCCAGCAGTTCCTGGCAATCAGGGACTGGTGTGTTCATGACTGGATCAGGTAGAAGAGTAGCTGGATTTAAACACCTTGTGGGGGAGAAAGTTAAACGCGGCTGATTTAAAAGCAGACTTTGATACTGTAATATGCAGGCATTTGACATCCATTTTCCAGAGGCACTGCACAGCAATGTTTCAATGGCATGAGGAGCTGTGAGGGTTAAGTTTTGGCCCAGGGTTAGTTTATCAGACTCCTGGACCAGACTTGCAGTTGCTGTCGCAGCTCATAGACAACGTGGAATCCTCGTGTTTAACCTTTTAGAGTGCGGTCACTAAGATTTTTGCCTGCCTTTTTGAAGCCTTTTTAGCTGCCTTTTCAACTGCCAGAGCAGTCTGTTTTTGTTTTTCATGGTCTTGATTGTTGAAAACCTTCTGAGCTATATCTAGGAGCTGAGAAATATTAATTCCAACAAATCCCTCAAGTTTTTGTAACTGTCTCCGAATATCTGGGGCTGCTTGGGCCACAAACGGCAAATTAATTGCATGGGCATTTTTGGGAGCTGCTGGATCAAACAGGGTGTAAAGTTGATATGCCTTCTGGAGGCACTCTTAAAAAACGCTCCAGGTGACTCACCGGGCCCCTGGACAACTTCAGTTGTCTTAGATTCGTGGGCTTCCAAGTGGCTCCTTTAATACCTGCTGAGAGATACCAGTGAAACTCATCCAAAGCCCTTTTCCCTCCCAAGATGTTTGGTCCCAATTAGGCCGAGTGGAGGGAAAAACCTCCTCCAGAAGGTCTCGGGCCGCCTCCTCTGGCTTGCCCACCAAGGCAGGGAAAGCCTTTCTAGCCTCCCTATGAATGCGATCCCTTTCCTCAGAGGTAAAGAGGGTCAAGAGAAGCTGCTGGCAGTCATTCCAGGTGGTTCAGTGAGTCTGAAGCACAGACTCCACCAGTGTAGTCAGGACTTGGGGTTTCTCAGAAAATGGTGGGTTCTGAGCCTTCCAATTGTACAGGTCAGAAGTAGAGAAGGGAACATAGACCATTAACAGGCCGGCCTGCCTGCTACCCGGTGGGGACGATTCCTCCCTTAAGGGGAGCAACAGAACAGCTTCCTCCAGCCGGGGCCGTGACTGAGAGGTGATAAGAGAAGGAGCCGTGGGAGATGGTGGTTTGGGGGGTGGCGGTGGCGGAGAGGCTACAGGGAACAAGTTCGAGGAGATGGAAGGGGATCCCAGGGGGCAGGAGGATTGTAGGGCTGAGGTAGGAAGGAGGGAACCGTCTTCCTCCTCCAAAGGAGGCAGCACAGGGGGAGCTGAGGGTTTGGGCAAAGGTGAAGTTAGAGGAGAAGTCCGGCTCAGAAGGACCTTGGATGAAGAATTGTGAGTGGTGCAGGATTGTAGCCAAGGAGAAGGATTCTGGACTAGGTCCAGCCATTGATCAACATAGGGAAATTGATCAGGGTGTCTGGGTGTCCCGGTAACAACCTTCCACACCGCCTGAACCATCTTGGAATTCAAAAACCCAGCTAGGTGCCATCCCATTCCAAGGTTTGGCCATTTCACTTTGCAGAGAGTCTGGAGCCTACTTTTAGTAAGGCGAACTCTGTACTCCCTTGAGAAACCCAAGGAGAAGTTTTTTAACATGCACTGATGGGGTATAGAGGGTTGAGAAGAGGCACACCCCATTATGGGAAGTACTTAGGGGAGCTTGGTGGTTTCAGAGGTGGTCAGGGATTTCTTTTGGCTCTATACCCAAGATAACTTTGGTGTCTCCACGTCTCAAAGGCAGCTAACTCAGCTGTGCCCTGTCTACTGGGGATTTGAGGAGCAACACAAGTGCCAAGTCCTGGAGGCGCTGGACCTGATGCGACAAGGGTACAGTTCAGGTTCAGGGCAAGTGGTGAGGGTGAGGAGGATAAAGATCACCGGAATCATCCCACCAGTACCACTTGGCAGTGAGTTCCCAACCAGGGGCATTATAGGAGTGGAGAAGTTGTAGGGCTAAAAATGCATAGGTCTCCATAAACAGGGGCTTGTTCAAAGGCATGGGAAAGGTGGTGGGGTGACAGAAAAGGTGAGCCAGGAGATCAGCAGGGTGGGTGTTTTTGAATCCACCAGTGGTCTATGGGGCCATCACACCAGTCACTGAGACGCAGCTCATGACAATCCAATTTCCAACAACTTTTATGATGCCAAAAATCCCAAACAGGTGAATGTTTCATACAAGTCTTCCCGTAACAAAACCTAACCTCTTTCTGACAGAAAAGACAGGCTTGGGGAGACCAGCCCAGGTGACAAATGAGAGAGATGGTGTCTCGTGGGATGAGGTCCTTAGCAAGGCCTGGAAGAAATTCTCGCCTAACCGCTTTGGGCAGTAATGATGACAGGATATACAACTCACACATTAACAGTGAACAAAACAGTAAACACAAGACACATGCATACAGATGTTAGAGATGAACAGAACAACAGACAGTGAGGTAGATAAGGCACTGAGATAGATGAACGATTGTGGGTGCTTAAAAGGCCAAACAAGGGAAAAGGGGTCCCCTATTGGGATCACTCAGGTGCCTGCCTGGCCGCTCCCCTTACAGGGACTTGGGTGCCTCTTGACACAGACAGGTTGATATAAACCCCCGACTTGGATCAGGACTAGTCCGATGCTGTGGGACTAGCCTGATGCTGTCTTTAGGCTGTATGAGGTCACCACAGAACCGCAGGTTAGGGCCCACTCAGACTTCGTAGCTATCACTGTGGAGCCACAAACTGGATCCTTAGACACAAGCCTCTAAGGTCCCCACATACTCACACATGCATGCACACACGCACTCAGAGGTTACAACAATTTTGCACTTTTTGTAAACCAGTCAGGATCCCAGAGAAATTCTCTTTCTCACTCACTCACACATGTGTGCACACAAGCATCCAGACAAAACCAAGACTCGAGCCACTTAGAAAAACCAGTGACAGCTCAAACAGCCAAGCAGGACCAGGACTCCAAAGAGTCTACAGACCCAAACCAGTGACAGCTTCAAGAGCCAAACAGGACCGGGACTCGAAAGAGTCTGCAAACCCAAACCAAACAATAGGAATCACTGTAGTCAATTCCGGCGTCCTGGTAATTGGATGACTCCTGTAATTTTCAGGAATAACCAGGTCAGGCCTGACTTACCTTCTCTGCAGAACAGGACTGAGGACTCAGAAGAAAACTTTGGCGGAGCACGCTGGGAGTTGATCCGCTCTCCTCTAGAAGGGGGTAGCCTATGGGGCCCTGGAATGTCTCAGGGGGCGCCTCCCCTATAGTCTGCCTCCCAATCTGGGGGAGTCCAATTGAGTCTGGTCCATGCCCAGTGGCAAAATCTCACTGGGCCCTCCAAATGTTGTATCTAAGCAAGGTAGAAGGAAAGCTCCATGCTTTGAGTTCCAAATTAAGAGTTCTTTATTAATTAGCCAGTAACCAAGAAATGGCCAAGGCTCAAAATTCTCTCGGCCCCAAGGAAGGGGCTTGATTTCCCTTAATACCTTGATTTAGGTAGGGGAGGGGGAGCCTAGCTGAAGTGGAATTTTACAGAAGCAGAACAAGCAAGTTGATAAGGAAGCTGGTAACCAGGGGCAGGAGGTTCCCAGGATTGTTGGTTTCTAAGGGTATTTCCATACTAATCACTAAGGGGAGTATCAGGGGAAACTGTCCATACAATTAATCACCAAGGAAGGTATTCACAATAGCAGGTAGACTTGCTGAGCAGGATGCGGTTATAGTGGTTACAGGTACTGTGAACAGTGTGAACCACTCTTAATGGTTCAAAGCTTTGAGTGCAGTGTGACCCAGTAATGCACTTGTGGGGGCTGAGGCAGGGAGGGAGAAGATAAGCTGGAGCTTACTGCTGAGATGGAGTCAGTTAGGCTAACACAAACTAGGTTATTTTATTTTTTTTGAGACAGAGTTTTGCTCTTGTTACCCAGGCTGGAGTGCAATGGTGCTGTCTTGGCTCACTGCAGCCTCCGCCTCCTGGATTCAGGCAATTCTCCTGCCTCAGCCTCCTGAGTAGCTGGGATTACAGGCACACACCACCATGCCCAGCTAACTTTTTGTATTTTTTAGTAGAGACGGGGTTTCACCATGTTGACCAGGATGGTCTCGATCTCTTGAGCTCGTGATCCACCCGCCTCGGCCTCCCAAAGTGCTGGGATTACAGGAGTGAGCCACCGCGCCCGGCCACCAAACTAGGTTATTAGACTGGTAACATGTACAACAACTTGAATGGATCTCTGAGGCATTATACTGAGTGAAAGAAGCCAGATTTAAATTGTTACCTACTGTTTGATTCCACTTATATGATACTCAGGAAGTGCCAAAGCTATAGATCAGGAGAACGGACCAGTAGCTGTCAGGACTTAGGATTAGGGGAAGGTTTAATAACAAAGGACAAGCACAAGGGAATTTTAGGGGGCGAGCAAACTTATATCCTGATTTTGATGGTAGTTGCACAATTCTATGTATTTGTCAAAGCTCATGGTACTGTTCAATATCAATAAAGGTGTGTTTTGCTCTTGATAAACAAATTATAAAAATTGACCAATTTAGCTGTTATTGTCCCTTGCCTTTGTCCCTTTGTCCTTCCCTCTTTATCCTGGCTGGGATGTACATGTAATGGTTGGATGTACAGCTGCCATCTGGTGACTGCAGGGAGAAACTGAGGATAAAGCCAACAGGCTAAGGCTGGTGGAGAGGAAACGCAGAGAGAAACTGAGTGTCTTGCTGCATTGTCCTGCATATTCCTCCTGACTAGAGGCTTACCAAGGGTGCAAGGTTATTCATACCACATGCAGGTGATGAGGGGCTTCACTGTCTGTACAGAATTTAAAACAATAACAGAACTGACCAGAAGTCAGTCTGCTTTTGATTAACGCTACCTGTAGGCAATGCTAAGTAATGCTAGCAATAAGATACTTCTCCTCCCCCATGTAAATCTTTTGTAAGTCTAAGTTCTAAACAATTGCTCCAGTGACTGTGGAGTTTTAATAGCATTATGTATAAGTTATATTTAGCCACCTACAGCACACGTGTAGACTGAACTACATGTGTTTGTTTCAAGAATAAACTAAAGAGGCTTCCCCTAGATTCAGATTCACTGGGGCATGTTTATTTATTTATTTATTTGTATTTTTAATAGAGATGGGGTTTTGCCATGTTGACCAGGCTGATCTCAAACTCCTGGCCCTCACTGATTAACCTGCCCTGGCCTCACAAAGTCCAGGGATTACAGGTGGGAGCCACTGCATCCAGCTGAGGCATGGTTTTAAAATGATCATTCCAGCCATTCTGTTTCATTTTCTTAAATTTTAAACACAAATTTTAAAACTCTGCATGGTCATATAGATGACAGAATTGAAGTAATTCAAGTTTGGGTTCTCTACTTTCACAGTCATTGTGCCATCGCTGTTTATTTTGAATATGGTTTAAACACAGGGATATGTAGTGCTACAGTGCTTCTTGGCATGTACTACAGCCAAAGCAAAACGAGGTGATCATGAGCCTTTGTGAAAGTCCTGGGGGTTGTCTGAATTAACTTCTGTGCCAAGTACAATGTGCACTTAAATATATGTGAAAAAATGCAAATTTGAAACTTCTTGCTAAAAATAATGTTGTTGTAAAGAGGAGTTTTAAACAAATGATTTCTTCAGTTTCATATATGCTAGGTAGGCAATTGCTTCTAACTACTTTATTTTTAGTTTTTATTTTTAGTTTTGAGACAGAGTCTCACTCTGTTGTCCAGGCTGGAGTGCAGTGGCATGACCTTGGCTCACTGCAACCTCCACCTCCTGGGTTCAAGTGATTCTTGTGGTTCAGCCTCCCAAGTAGCTGGGATTACATGCATGCACCACCAGGCCTGGCTAATTTTTTTTAGTATTTTTAGTAGAGACAGGGTTTCACTATGTTGGCCAGGCTGGTCTTAAACTCCTGACCTCAAGTGATCTGACCACATCCATCTCCCAAGTGCTGGAATTACAGGTGTGAGCTACCTCACCTGGCCTGCTTCTGACTTCTTGTGAGACATAGAAGAGGACCCATTAAACAGGTATTCTGTTAACTTGCTGCTGAACCGAAGTCCGTAATAATGCCCCAGTTTCTTGCTTTCATGGATGAGGCTACTGGCCTTGGGGAGTGGGGAGATGAACACAACACAAAAATAAAATCCCAACCATGACTCCACACCATCAAAACTTTAATTGCATCTGAACCGCATCCCATAGCACTGCAGGGTGCACATGCTCTGTCTGGTTGTCATGTGCTTGTCTTCTATTTGGTTTGCCTTGCAGAGGGCAAACGCTAATGGTAGGAAGAATGTCTTTGTAGGGACCTTGATCTTTATGATGATTAAAGTTGCAAACAGAATTCTAATATGGAAAAGCTCAGTTTGCTTTTTGGGCGAGTTGATTTTGATCTCACAATGCTGGAAACAGTGACCTGTCAGAGCTGCTCCTAGAGAACGAGGCAGGTAGTCACACTGAGCTGTGTGGTAGTATCAGAGAAGCTTCTTTGTCCTAGGAGGAACTGGGTGGTCCTAGCCGCATCCTGTGTCTCTGCCTGGAGGTTGTTATCACTGTTAAAGTCAGGCTGGCCTCTTTCCCTTTTCCTTCTCTTTTTTTCAGTAATATTCACTGCTCTTCCTCTCCGTGTTGGCGACTGTGCTAGTACCAGGACATGACGACACATCAAAACAGCCTCTAACTTTTCACAGCCTACATTCTAATGGGAAGAGAGAAATGAAGTAGATATTTCTAAGCATCAGTGTCTAAGTAGTAGCTGTTCTGAGGGTTCTGAAGGGAAGTTACACAGAGCTAGGAGAGATAAAGGAGGCATCTGGCCTAATCTAGGGGTTTGGCAAAGCTCGTCATGGGGAGCAGTGCTCCTCATGTGGCCAGGCAACTCTTACTGTCCTCCTCCTTCAGAAGTTACTATGGTATTCCCCAGTTTGCTTACGGGGAGTTTAAGTGGACTCTATTCCTTGCAACCAAGGACCAGGGTTAAAAAGCAAAAACTCTCCTTAATTCAAATGAATCCAAATCTACTGTAGAAATTCCAGGCACCAGGGAGAAGCATAGTAGGGGATGTTTTTGAGGGGAAGGGGCCAGTTCATTACTTTTCAGATAATATTCCCACATCTAAGGCTGTCTCTGAGTAAGGATATGCTATGAAATTTGAGCAGTGGAGCAGTGGCCCCTTTGGTTGGCAGGAGGGCTGCCCATGGTGTAGGAGAGCCTTCCTGTAGTTTCTTGGCCCAGAAAAAAATGATGGCATTAATTCCAGGCCTGGAGAAGAACGGAAAGCCCTGGAGCCTAGGCACAGCCCTCTGGTTTTCCTGGGAGTTTCCCTGTGTTAAAATGCATTGGCTGTGAGTCAATATTTCCCTCTCAGTGGGGGGCTCTGTGCCTGAGTTCCTTGGCCTCATTTCCTTACCGGGACCTGGATGACTGGCAGGCAGCCTTGAATGACAAGCCCCGAAAATAAGGGAGGGGGGTTGGCAGAGGGAAAACAGCCCTGACTTGGCAACAAAGCTCTTTGCTTTGAGGCCCTGTGAATAGCATCCAGCCTTATCCAGAAAGTACACCTAGGAAGTGGCTCTCTGGGTGGGTGCAGGAGTGCAGCTCGCAGGTCCCAGGCAAAGTGGAGCTGGTGGAAGAGGCCAGGAAAGCAGAGGGAGGCTCATACCATTCATGAGGAAGAGCAAGACTAGCCAACGTGTCCTGGAGGACTTTGAAGTGTGCACTGACAGTTCCCTATCTCTCAGGACAGGTGGGTGGCCAGGACACCACCTCACAGTCTACTCTGGACATGAGCTCCTGTGAATTTACTCTGATCCCTGGGCTGGGAGTTTGAAGAGCTGGGTCCCACTTCCAACTCTGTGCCAATCTGCTCTGTGACCCTGAGCTCCCCAAGCCTCAGTCCCTTTGCAGAAAAACAGTGTCAGATCCAAGAAGTCAAAGGTCTCTTCCATCTCTACTGGGATCTTACTGGAAGTTATTTCTTCTTATACATTTTAACTACCATTGAATCACTTTCGTCTGTGTCTTTATGATATCACATATGAGGTAGAAAACAAGCCTGTTTGCTGTTTGGTTGGCAGGCTTCCACAGAATGAGTTACCTCTACATTTTGGGGTAGTTTATGATCATAGATTTAGATTCTTCTTTCTACCCTCTCATAGGCAAACCAAAATGTAATTATAGCTTAGTGTCACAAGAGCCATCAGCCAGGTGGGCAGAATTTGCTAAACCATGGGAAAATGTAGTTGGGAACAAAGACTTCTACTCAGATTGGATTCTGTGACAGTTTGCTAAAAGCTTGTGAGACCTCCACAGTTTCAGTATTTTTTATGACATTTTGAAAATGTCATTTTTAAACTTTTTATTTTCATAGAGCCCAAATAAACTAAAATGTTTTAAAGATAGTATGGAGGCATACCTTCACCCAGTTTTATCCAGTGTTTTACCTAATATTGACATCTTATGTAACTATAGTATATTTATCAAAACTGAGAAATTAACATTTATGCAATACTATTAACTACACTATGGTCTTTATTTGGATTTCCCTAATTTTTCCACAAATAATCTTTTTCAGTTCTGGGATCCAACCAGCATACCATCCGTACCTTTAGCTGCCCTGTCTCCATAGTGTTCTCTGACCTGTGACACTTCCTGTCTTATTTTTTCCCTCCATGATCTTGACACTTTTGAATAGTTCTGGTCAAGTATTTTGAAGAATGTCCTGTGGCTTGGATTTGTCTGATATTTTCTCATGATTAGACTGGGGTTTTGAACCCAGAGGAAGAATATCACAGAAATAAAGTACTCTTTCATCTTATGATGTCAAGGGTCCATGATATCCACGTGACTTGTCATTGGTGATATTAACTTCGATCACTTGGTTAAGGTTTCTCCATTGTAAAGTTGTTAGTGTCCCTTTTCCTTTGTTAGAAGTGAGTATAAGCATTTTTACACTCTAAATTTGTGTGGGGATATTATTTCCAAGTTCAGACCCAGTCAAAAAATTCCTCCTGTCCCAATTAATATGTTCTCTGAGATTGAAACGTAATGATTATAAAAAGTGGTTTTGGTGGTACTGAGAGGGTATCAGCAAGTCAAAGAAAAGTGGGGCTCCAGCTGAGGTTTCAGGTAAGTCAGACAGTGGGCTGGGGGCAGCAGTAGGTGAGGAGGAAGGAGTAGGACAGAGTGGGTGATTGACAGAGAACAACTGTGCCTGGCTGGCACAGAAGAGCAGGCTTTGCAGGGAGCTAGAAGAGTGGCAGGGTGAAATGAGACCTGTGGCAGGTTAGGGGAAGAGGGAATGCTATGGGAATGGATGTTCTCCTACACAGTTTCTCACCTGATTCCATGTGGTGCTCACTCAGGTTAGGGATGTGGTTTGTGACCATGAAATGGAGGTTGATTGATTGGCCTGCATGGCTCTCAGATCCGTGCCTTTGACCTCTAGGGTCAGCATCATGGCCCTAGATGGTTGAGAACCCCATTTGGGCAACCATCAAACTGCAAGGGGTCTGCTTAGGGAAATAAGCATGTCTGGCCATGCTTGCCGGGGGTCTAGGAATGTTAGAACTTGCCATTGATCAGAAGGTAATTTTGTATCCTCAGCAAGCAAGGGCTCTGGGGACAGCAAGTTATCCAATGCCTGCTGGGTATGGGTTTGTAGAATAATTTTTTGAGGGCTCATCCTGGTATTGCCCCACTCTATTCATCAGGGGCAAGTCATCAAGCTATTTTTTCAAGGCTTTGGGTCACTTTTGCAGCCTTCTTCAAGTCACAATGACTTTTAACAGGCAACATCTGACAGTGCGGGAGCCCCTTGCAGCCCTGGGTGAAATTATGATAACAAGAGAAAAAAGCTATTACTGCCACCATGCTTTCATTATGCAAATGATATTAAGATAGGCTGTGTGGATCGCCCCTGGCTATGCTATAATCTCCATGCAGTGATTATAATGTGTCAAACTTAGTCATTTTGATTATGACATGTTAATTACATGCCATCCTCATGTAGACATGAATATTACTCCCAGTCAGACAAAACACAAACTGGGGCCATTGTTAGTGGGTTAGTTGTGTGTATATGTCTTAATTTTTTTTTTTTATTAAATGGATTAAAAGATTTAACAGATATGTAATATTGCAAACTAATTAAATATCGGCCAGGCCCTCTGTGTTCCAGTGGGTGGAGAGAGGGGATGAGACTCACTTGGGCTGCTGCTTGGTTTGCATTTTTGTGCTCTGGGAGCTGTTGGCAAAACAGGGTTTCCTGGGAAACAAGAAGCTGGGGTTGCTGGAGATGGAGGTGGGAGGGGGTCTGAGCTGGGGTGGGAGGGAGTGGGTAAAAAGTTGGTAGGGTGAGATATAAGGGAGCATCTGAAAGCTCCAGGCCTGATGTAGATTGGGAGAGTCTAGCAGAGTGATAGGGATGGCTGAGCCAGGATGGCCCCTGCCAATCCTGAAGCTTGCCCCTCCTTTCACAGAGGGGAAGACCCAGGACCCAGAGAGGTGAAGGAACTTGTTTAGGGTCACCTAGCTTGTCTGAGAAGGACCTCTGACACAGTACATGGCACCACTGTTACTTAAGACCACCATTTCCTTGTGGCAGTGGAAGAGTTGACCTAGACTTCATGGAAAACCGATGACACTTCCAAGGGATCACTGAGAATGGGCTTATTGATCCATATATTCATGGATCAGTCACGTCCATACCTGAGTCTGGCATCCATGGTCTTCCATAATCAGTCTTGATTCTATCAGTTTTTTGGAGCTGTCTGCCAGTCCCGTCTACCATAACTCTTTTTCTTCTATAAGAGTGTTCTCTACTGCATTGTCCTCCAAATGCACCTTGAATCTTTATTGCTTTAGGCTTACACAAAATCTGAAATAATAATAATAATAAGCATTCATCTAGTATATTTTTATAGGCATTTATTTACCATGTTCCAGGCACCGTCCCCTCAAAATTTATTTGTATTAATTCATTTAGCTTCACAGCAATGCTGTCTAATATGTTTTATTCATATTCTCATATAACAGATGAGAAAACTGAGGGACAGAGAGCTTAATCCAGGCAGCCTACTTCCAGAACCCACACATCTAATCATTAGAATATGCTGCCTTTTTGAATTGATGTTTTCTTTCAAATATATTCGTCTTTCAAGACCCATATCACATTGTTTGTTCCCCAGGAAGCTTTCCCTGCTGTAGGAGATTGTATTATTATTCTCAAATACTTTCTGTCCTTTCCTGAGGAGAATGATGCCTCCCTGTTCCATTAGTGGTTGGCTTGGCCATGTAGCTTGCTTTGGTCATAATATGAGTGGAATGACGCTGAGTGTGGATCTCATTCAATGGACTGTGAGGGGATATGACAAATATCACATCCAAAGAGAAGCTTTACCAACTGGGTTTCTCTTTTCTCTCTACCATGACAAGTAGAAATGTCATACATAGAGACTGCTCCATCAACCTGGATTCAAATGAAAATGATGGAACAGAGCACAGCTGGCTCTTGTGCAGTGAGCTGAAAATCAATCTGATATAGACTGTTGCTGTTGTGAACCACAGATAGTTTGGGGTCATTGGTTACTGCAGCATAACCTAACCTATTCTGACTGATACATCTACTCTTGTACTCCCATAGATCCTCTGCCCTAGCATTCACTCTCTGTCCCTCCCAGGAGTTCCTGATTTACATGATTTGCTAACTTGTCATATCTTTCTTTTTCTCCGCTACAGTCTTGTCAATGCCTCCAGGGCTAGCTACATGCCTTATACTTGTTTGCTTCCCCACTCCTTCCCCACACTTAGAACAGTCCAGGCACATGGTAGGTTCTTAGTATGTGAGTAACTATTGAGTTCTTGATAATTTTTTTATGAATGAGGACATTTCACAGAGATCCCATGGGGCCAGGCCACAGTTCTAGTGATCCTTTTCCCACTTATTTTTATCGCTTTTCTGAACCAATCTTCTCTCAAAGCTATCCTCTGTGCTTTCCTCCCTTTGTCCATGTGCTGGAGACCTGGAAGAATAGTGGGGAGTCTTGCCTCACTGTAGGTGTTCTCAGGTGTGTGTCTCTGTGTGTGTGTGTGTGTGTGTGTGTGTGTGTGATCAAAGAGCAAAGATCCCAGCCACAAATTCCATTCATAAGTACCCCATGTTCCTCCACGGCATCCCATCCAGGTCTAGGTCCAGCCTTAACACCTTGGGTCCTTGCTGCCTCATCTCCAAGCATTGGAGACTGGGTCAGAGGAGCTCTCCAGGTTCCTTCAGGCCCTAAGATTCATGAGTCCAGGCTCATGTTTATAGCAGAAGAATAACTAGTGAGAAGAAGGAATGGAGCTGATTTCTCTGCTACTTCCCTACGGTGCAGATTTGAGGAGGAACTCACTGTCACAGGCATGCAAATGCCAGCTCTACACTTTCTTCAATTTTGCACCCTAGTAGCCTCACTCACCTCACTTAGTCACCCTAAATAAAACAGGATAACAGGAAATTGAGTCTGAATTGAGGGATAAAGCTAGGCTTTCCTGCCAAAACTCCTCCCCAGCACTGTGGCGAGGCACTGGCCACCTACTTCAGCTCAACTTGTTTGGCTGATGCTGGCTTTCAAGTCTGCAGCCCTCTATGAGAGGGTAAACATTCCAGGACTTACCTGTAGTAGCCACTAGCCAGCAGTTCATGGAGTGTAGTCAACCAAGGATTTTGAGTAATAGGGCATAATCTTAGGCTCCTTAGAGGAGTTTGTGGGATAAGAGAGATTCTGAAAGGTAGAGGTATTGCAAAGACCAAATATGATGAATTAGCAATTGGGGCCAGGCTCAGGGCCCAGGTCATTGGCTACCTCTCTCCAGTATAGGTTTCCAAGGGATACATCCTGATCTAGGAGGAGACAGAGGCAGATCTCGTACAGTTACAAGGAGAACTGCTGACCCCAACAACAGGCCACTCCTAGCCCATGGGATGGTCATTTCTCAGTGTGCCATAGCCACCAGGAGTTAAGCTTTCTCGGGGTAGGTACTTGCTCCACTCTTTCTGAGCTCTGCCTTCAGGCACTGACTCAGTCCTCTGCACTCAGACTGGAGAGAGTAAATTCCCTCCAGCCCCCTCTGCCCACACTTCCACTTGTCTTATCGAGTTGAGGCAGGGAAGGGAGAAGGAGAGAAAGGTTAATTTAAGGGGGGAAATTACCTCTGTTCTCTGCTAATGGAACCTGTAAATTAGGGCATTTAATTACCAAAGACAATTTGTTCATTTTGGATGCTAATATTTACATTAGCAACTGCTTTGAAAGCATGAAATCTGATGAATTGGCAAAATACTTTTACTCCTTTTCCCCAAATTAATCAAACGAGCTGTGATCAGGCTATTTATAAGTCTAGTTAAGTATATCTCCCTCGTGAGGATTTTTTTACTCCCACTTCCTTCACATTTTGTGAGCTCTCACAGCTACTCAGCTTCCTTCTCACCTAGATACTTGGTACCAGAGGATCTCAGTGGGAAGGTGCTTGATCTATTTCTATATTTAATGACACATTTCATCATAGCAGAACAGAGCATTGTACCACCTTTGTTGAAATTATATTTCAGTGATAATCCCTTCCATTCGTATAACCTCTGGTGACTTCCAAAGTGCTCTTACAGAGAAGAGCTCACCTCCCATGCCTGCTGGCAAAAGCTTCAGACTTGGATGCTGATGGCTGACAGGTTTAGATGGGGCTCTTGCCCTAAAAGAGTCCAGGTCTATAAGAAAGCATTAATTTGGGAGAGGAAGGGACCAATGAATGGACCCAGAATGGACACCTAAGACCATCTTCAGAGCAAGGACTCTCCAGAAACCACCTCCTGGTGCTAGCCATTCTGGTCTCAGATGAACCTCTTGCCCTTGCAATTGACCTGATGGTAACCTGTCATACTCTGACAAGTACCCACACTCACTCAAATTCTCAAGGGATCTCTCTTCCACAGTCTAGTGGCAGGTAGTAGAGATAGCAGCCCCTTCCTCCTTCTCAGTTATTATTCCTCTGCTATAAACATGAGCCTAGACTCATGGATCCTAGGGCTGGGAGGAACCTGGAGAGCTCCTCTGGCTCAGTCCCCTGACATTAGAGATAAGGCGGTGAAGACCTAGGATGTTAAGACACTTGCTTAATTTCCTACATCTGAATGGGGCTGGAGGAGGGAGTCTGAGCTGTGGCGTCTGGCTTGCAAGAACACTACTAGCACCCTTCACAAAGATAAACCTGTATCCGGTGAGATAAGCATAGGGAGAGGACGTCTATGCAGAGAGGGTGGCTGAGGCTTATTCCATGCGGTGGTCTGATTGTTTATGTCTCTTCAAATTTCATATGTTGAAACTCTAACCCCCAAGGGATAGTGTTAGGAGGTGGGGTCTTTGGGAGGCCATTAGGTCATGACACTGGAGCCCATGAACGAGGTTCATGCACTATAAAAGAGGCCCCAGAGAGCTCATTTGCCCCTTCTGCCATGTGGGAACACAGCAAAAAGACTGCCATCAATGAATCAGGAAATCAACACCACATTTGCTGGCACCTTGGTCTTGGACTTCCCAGCCACCAGGACTGTGAGAAATAAATTTCTGTGGTTTATATGTCAACTCTGCATTTTATAGTATTTTTGTTATAGCAGCCTGAGGAGACTAAGACATCCTCTAAGGTTCACTTCCTCCAGGGAATCTTTTACTATAATTACTGCTGCCACCATAATGTTTCCCTTTTTATGCTTTGCCCCTAATATAGTCATACAAATCTCCTCTTAATTCCAGCTGAGTTTGGCTGAAATATTTAGATGAGATTTTATCAAAGGTGTGGGGATAGCAACATGGAAAGAAGAAAACAAGAATGAGATCATGCAGGTAAGACTGGGCTCATTCATCTTCACTTGGGATCCCTAAAGACGGTTCTCTGCTGTCCCCTCAGCCACCTCAATGGTACAGAAGCCATCTTTAACCTCTGCCGTCTGAATGCTCCTTTCAGCACATGTAGATTCCTCTAATTTTACATCTAGAAGAGAGAGAAGCTCAGCCATGGTGTTAGGAGCTCACACTTTGCCTTAGAAATGGTCATTCTGTATTCAGTATTAATTTCAACCTCTTTGTAATGTGCCTTTCTGAATTTCAGACTCTGGATATCTAAAAGCTATGACTCCCTGGAAGCTAGGGCTCTGGTTGAGAATAGAATTCTGTCTAATAAAGATACCTGTGTGAGATTTGAAAGGTGGGACTAGTGCCAGGGCAATTTTCCTGAGGGTTTGGCTAATGATGTGGACACTTTAAGCTACTGAGCAGAGCTGCAGGTGCAAACACTAAGCTCTGAGGGTGTTGAAGGGAGCTGTGGCAAAAGCAGCAATGGCCTCCTCAGACTGCAGATTACATCACTAGGTCCCCTGGGACCTCCTGATTCCCACCTTTCACTGTTGGTCAGTTGGCCATTGGGCATAGTGCACACTCAGGGTATCATTCTCAGAGATCCAGCCTAGAGGATGCCCCTCCAACCCTTTCACCAATTTTCATTTCTTTCTTTCTTTTTAAATTATACTTTAAGTTCTGAGGTACATGTACAGATCATGCAGGATTGTTACATAGTTATACACATGCCATGGCATTTTGCTGCATCTATCCCCCGGTCATCTATATTAGATATTTCTCCTAGTGCTATCCCTCCCCAATTTCCCCACCCCCTGCTATCCTTTCACCAATTTTCTAAGCACCAGTTTCTCATATTAAATCATTTTTTACTTAACACAAATTAAATGATCTGTTTCCTGTATGAAGAACTCTGTCTGATACTCTCATTTATTTGGCTAAAGCCTGCTTTCCTGTCTCAGGTCACTTACCTCCTAGTATCTAGTTCAAGAAAACGTCATCTTCAGAAGAGCACCTCTTCCATCTATAGGGTTGGCTTTACTTAATCTGAAATAGCAGCAAAATACAGCAGCAGGTAGGGTTCTTCCACGCAGGGTTTCTGTTCCTTCTCGCCCCAAACCTAATTCTTCAGATACATGCACACAACATTAAAGACCCAGCAGCCTCACTGTGCTAAGAAATGGGAGATCTTCTGGGCCTCAGGATCTTTCCTGCTCAGACAGCTGAGGACCCAAAGGCATCAGGCCTAAAGCTGCCATATGGGCTGGGCCCCCACAAGCCTTAATGGGATAAACCCACATAAATAACCCCAATGAAAAGCAAAGGGGCTAGCTTTGATAAGCTTCCTAGAAGCCCAAGGCCTGAGCAGAATTTTCAGGAAAAGGGGAGAAGTACAGGTTAAAGGGTATTATCGTTCTGAGATATGAGAGGGCATAAATCACCCATAGTGACCATCCAATTATTCCTAAAAGCATGCCTGTACATTTGTGTTCCAGTCGATATTTTAGTATTCTGAATTATTTACACATTGTTGTGTAACACAACACTTCAAAAGTTAGTGGCTTATAATAACAAATGTTTTTATAGCACACAGTTCCTGAGGGTAAGGAATCTAGGAACAGCTTAGCTGGGTGGTTCTAGCTCAGTCTTTCCTGAAGTTGAATTCAAGGTATTAGCCAGGGTTGTAGCCATTGTACAGCCATTGACTGGGCTAGATCTTCTGACTTCTAAGTTCATGTGTGTGGTTGTGGGCAGGAGGCTTCAGTTCCTCACCATATGAGCCTCTTATGCCTGCTGGCTTTCCCCAGAGCAAATGATCTGAGAAACAGAGAGGGAGAAGTGAGAAAGACAGACACTGTAGTGTTTGTATAACCAACCTCAAAAATACCATACCATCACTTCTGCCATATTCTGTTGGTCACATAGAACAAGTCTGGTATAATATAGGAGGGGACTACACAGGGAGTGAAGACTAGGGGGCGGGATCACTGTGGGCCATCTTGGAGGCTGGAGACTCTCATACTTTATCTTTCTTCCCATGCTATTATACACATTTTACACATTGTAGATGCTAGTGGACCGTGTACCTTACCCAGAACTCTCCTGATCCCTAAGCTAACAGTGTGGACTGATCAATAGATCCAAATATAGAATTTGTAGCTTGATGTCTAAAGAAGTTAGTGATATTTTTATTCCTTACAGATTGTAAATTGGAAATTCAATTGCTTTGGTGATAGAATTTTTTTTTCTAAATCTGCGATAAGATTTTAAATACATTCTTGAGCCCAGGGAGTAAACTGCTTACTCCTGGCTTGACCATGGTGGGTGCTGACCGTGACCTCTTTGTTCTGTGTCCTTGTGTCTTTTTCCACCTGCTCATCAGATCAACTCTGCCCTCTCCTTTAGCTTCTCTGGGAGACAAAGCATGAGATATCATCCCATTAAGATAACTTTGGAACCACTTAAGATGGGCTATTTCAAAAGGTACCAAATTCCCTGATCTTATAACTGAACCATTTAACTAGATCATCCTGTAAAGAGAAAATGCGTTAAAAATACCAGTTAATTACTTTTTTTTAATTCCCAAGGCACAAATAAGTCCTAGTTAACTGTCTTTGCACATTTATATATTTAGACATCAGGATGTGACTCTATCGCAGTCACAGCAGCCAGCAGGCACAGGAGTTGAGGACGGTTGGCTCTAAAGTCATGAGACTGGCTTTCTCAGTTACTTAGGGATGTGATCGGCAGAATGTGTTGCTCATACCATCAGGTATTTATGATGAAAAACCCTAGGGGGAAAAAAAAAACCCTTGAACCAAGGCCTTATTTAGCAATTTTTTTTTTTTTTGAGAATACCCATTGTTGGCCAAAGTAATATGGTGTACCTTGATTAGAAGTATCAATCCTGAGAAATGTTAATTAAGCCTCAGTCCTGCCTTGATATGCTGGATGAGTAAATTCAAAAGTGGGTTCAATTTACTCCTTGGAAGCAATTAGCATTAAAAAAAAATCTGGGGACTAAAGACTTTAATAAAACCATACAATTTTTGAGCTAAAAAATTCATCTAGATTTTAGAGTTGACAATATAATAAAAGGCCTATATGGGGCCACTGAAAATCTGTTCACCTCAGGTCAAGCACGTCAGAACTGGTTTTATAGGCTAGGCTAGCACCCATTTAAAGTGATATTTCACTTTTTTGAAATCTAGCCATCTAGTGGTCCCAAATGCTTGGAACCAAATAAGTACTGAATGAATGAATGACTGAATGAATGGTAGGCTCCAGTCAAAGTAGATTTCAACTCTTGATGCACAGAAATGCAAGCGCTTTGCCAATGGAAGAGACTCTTTGCTGCTTTCTCAGAGTCTGGGTATCTTTACTTTTTGTACCACAGAAGGAAAGCTGATTATCTGGTTTCTGGTTAATCGATATATTAGAATTGGTGAAGTGAAAAGAGAAATTGCTTCCAGAGGTAGGCACAGACAGTAGTAACTCATGGCAGGTGAAACCACAAAGAAGGAAGAGACCGGACACTCACAGAAAGCAGCCATCTGCTGAAGGAATCATGGGTCGTCTGTGGTTCTGGAGAAAGGAGAAAATAGCCTTAACCACTTTCTTAGCTTTTAAAGGAATTAGTGTGTTACAGCTCAGTACTAATCATTTATGCATTCTTTCATTCAAAGTTGAACACCCAGGTGCCAACAATGAGGAAATGAGACACTGGGTTGGGTGAAATCTAAGGTCTTCCAGCTCTAGGATTCTACAAAAATTGAGCATCTACATGGAAAGCCTATTAATATGGTTTGAATGTGTCCCTCCAAAATTCATGTTGAAACCTAATTCCTATTGTGCTAATATTAAGGAGTAGGGCCTTCAAGAGGTGATTAGACCATGAAGGATCTGCCCTTATAAATGGATTTGTCCCTTATAAAAGGACTTGAAGGGACAAGTTCCACTCTTCTACCATGTGAGGACACATGGTTTATCTTCTTTTGATGCTTGTGCCTTCTACCAGCTGAAGATGCCACTGTGAGAAAAGGCCCATTGATGGAGCAGGCCCTCATCAGGCACTGAACCTGCTGCCACCTTAATCTTAGACTTCCTGGTCTCAAGGACTGTGAGAAAATAAATCCTCTTCCTGATAAGTTACCCAGTCTCAGATCTTGTGTTATAGCAGCACAAATGGACTAAGACATCCATGCTGGGCTTCTATATTCCCTGAGTCTATCTCTAGGTGCCACTAAATAAAAAGCCAACTCGTATTCATTCTTTCTATTTTGTAAAGAAGGCAGGGAAGCTTAGTCTTCTTTAAGAAGATTTTCATCTTCAATCAAGTGTTGGTATTCACCTGGGCCCATAGCCTGGTGGAGCAGTACCTTCTCAGAGCGGCAGGAAATGAGGCATCATTACCTATGTCTGTGGCATATGTCAAGGAGTAAAGGCTGAGGCATCATGTTGCTGTTTTAGGATTGCAGCACTGGTAGACAGTGGGAGAGGCAGAGCCTTCTGAGAAGACTGGTGAGAGCATTCCAGAGCTCCATTGGTCCCAAAGTCAAGCCCTTGGTTAGTTTTGGTGAAATCAAGAAAGGGGCAGCATAGCCAGGCACAGTGGCTCACGCCTATAATCCCAGCAATTTGGGAGGACTAGGTTGGTGGACCACTTGAGGTCAGGAGTTTGATACCAGCCTGGCCAACATGGCAAAACTTTGTCTCTACTAAAAATATACAAAAATCAGTTGGGTGTGGTGGTGGGCACCTGTAGTCCCAGCTAATTGGGAGACAGAAGAATCACTTGAACCTGGGATGTGGAGATTGCTGTGAGCAGAGATTGCACCACTGCACTCCAGCCTGGGCAAGAGAGTGAGGCTCCATCTCCCAAAAAATGAAAGAGGTAGCCTATGAGTATGGAAACATCAAAATGGACACTCCCTTCTAATGTCAGTGAGGGTGCAGGATCACTTTCCATGTAATAATCTAATCCTGTTAGACCCTGCAACATAATTGACCTGCAGAACCTTGTATAATTGTAAGCCATGTAGTCATGATATTCTCTTAAAGTGTCTAGATTGCTGAATGCTATTTGGGTTTACTAAAAGACTTCTTTATGCCCCCTTCCTCGGGTCTTCCAAAAACGGCGGGCTTCTCCCAGATTTACAAGATCTGTAAATTGGAAGAGACTGCAATGAACCCATTTCACCAAAAATGTTTTGGGGCCCCTGCATGTGCCAGTTGTTCAGAGTGCCTCCAACAGCACACACATGGGTATGGCGCCATTGCCCTCAGCCAGGCATAATGAGACCTCAAGCTACACTAAGTGATGGGCCCAGGCTGGACAGTCTAGTGCACCGTGGTCAATGGCAATGTCAACACACAACATAAAGGAACAGCAAACCAACAAGCTGAACAACGCCTTGTTTTTCTTCATTTCACACAAAATGGAGGGTATTAGTATGGAGAGGGCTATTGGAGGACAAATGTCCTCATTTTGAAGCTGAGGATAAGAGGATTGACAAAGTTCAACAATGTTTCCTAGGCATATGGGCAGTCACAGGCAGAGCCAGACCCGGGCCTTGGATCTCTTCTTTCTTAGGCCACACCCTTCCCCACTGGCCCTCAGTCTAAGCCTGCCGACGCCATTCTTACATAGGGCAGGTAAGATGATCCTCATTTCCTAGGTGGGTAACTAAGACTTAGAGAGTCTAATGACTCATCTAAGGACTCACACATGATGGATATTTAGGCTTCTAAAGAATAATGTTCTAGTGCTAAACATGGAATCAAGAGCTCATTCTTTTCCTCCAATTAAATGAGGCCTTCCATGGAGAACTCAACTCATCTGGGAGTAAAAGCAAGTTTTGACACCTTTTCTTATGAGTCTAGACTCTTTTAGAGGAGAAAGAGGCTGCATCAAGTGTAGTTCAGAGCACACACCCTGGAGCCAGATGTCCACTCATAAGCCACGTATCCTGATAAATTAATCTAATTGTATCCTGGGATAAATTCATCTAATTTCTGTGTGCTTTAATTTTCTCAACCAGAGAACCAGACCAGTAATAGGATCTATTTCATGAAGGTGTTGAGAGGATTACATAAGTTAATACTTGTAAAACTCTTTAATATAGAGCTTGGCATAGAGTTAAATGTTTGCTGTCAAGCTGTCACTTAGCCAAGGGGAGAGTAAGAGTCATTACATTTTCAGTCTTCTGTGGAGGATATGACAGCCTTTTTACTTCTCACTGTAGGGTAGAAAAGGAAGCAAAAATCCGTCTCCATCTGTATGTCCACTGTCTAAAAATCTTCATAAAAGTCACAGAAAATCAAGAAATAAGCAGGACCAGCAAGCTTCTGTTAGTCACTTGAATTCAGATTCAAATTCAAAACAATTGACTTTACTTTGGCTAATGAATCAAGACTTTAATATCATCAGGTATTGACCTCATAGCTGAGTCCTGCTAACAGGGTGCATTTCTTCTAGTGGCACTGGTTTCATAGACTATACTAATCCACACTTGACCATGGCAAAGATGAGTACTAAATGAAGGAAAATGGATTTGAGAGCTCCATCTTGTTTGTTAAAGGCACAAAATCTCCCCTCCAACATATAAAGCAGATCCCAGGGCCAGGACCTGATTCATGGTTCATATCCCATTAAGATGACTTGCTGGATATATATATAAATTTCTTCACCAAGTTTTACTCCTCTGCAAATCATCAGTCTATGATCAAATCTGCATTTAGTTCAGTTTAGCAAATATTTTCTGAGAGTTGCTGTATATCAAACACATTGCTAGACCTTGGGGACTCAGAGATGACTAAGATACACTTCCTGCCTCCCAGGAACTTGCAGCCTGCTTGGGAAGGCAGACACACAAAGGTATGGGTGTAAACCCAGAGGAGGGACACCTAACCAGACAGAAAAACAGAGGAGCTTCTGAGCTTCTGAACTTCTGAGACCCCGACTCCTTCCACTTTCCCCTCCATCAACTGCCCTACCTCTCTTCCTCTTTTTAGCAAAACCCTCAGAAGGCTTCTCTACATCTACTATTTCCAATTTCTCTACTCCCATTCTCACTTGAACTTGCCCTGTGTAGGTTCTTGCCCCATCCTCTCCACCAGCCGGTCTTGTCAAGTCATCACGCTTCTAGATCTAATTGCCAGTTTTTGGTCCTGGTTTATTTGAACTCTCAGTAGCATTGAACACAGTCGATAACTCTTTCTTCTAAAAACAATTTATTCACTTGGTTTCAGAGATATCCCATTCTTCTGTTTTTCTTCCTGCCTCACTGGCTTCTGCTTCTCAGCCTCCTCATCTCCTTGACCACTTGATGTTGGGCCTTCCAGCTTAGATCTTGGGGTGCTCCTTTTCTATTATTCTAGAGTGGTCTCATCTAGTTTCAACTACATACTAGTAACTCTAAAATCTTTAACTCTAGTCTGAACTGCTTTCCCAAATTCAAGATTCTTATAGTCAACTACCTACTAGACATCTGTACTTGGATGTTTAATAAGCACTTAAATCCATGTGCCATACTGAGGCATTGATCTCCTTATCCTCAAACCTGTTTTCCCTGCCAGTTTACCATTTATTTAGTTAATGACAGCATTATCCTTTCTGGTTCTTAGGTCAAATAACTTTTGAATCACTCTTTTTTTATTTTTATTTTTTTTGAGACGGAGTCTTGCACTGTTGCTTTAATTCTTCTCGTTCTTTCATAATTTACGTCCAATTCCTGGATATTTACACTTACCTTTACCTGAAAAAATACATCTAGAACATGACTTCTCATCACCAGCACCACCATTACCAACCCATCGTCATCTCTTGTTCAGAATGTTGCAATAGCCTCCTCTCCATTGGTGTCTCTGCTTCTCTGCTTGCCCCTTTTTGATCTATTTCTAATATAGAATTCTATTAAAAGACAGTCAGATCATGTCACACCCCAGTTCCTCACCTTCACAACTCCCATCCTAAAGTCTAAGTCAAAGTCCTTATGGTGGTCTACTGAACAGTATTCCACTGCATGGATATGCCGCATTTTTATTCATCTATAGAGGGGTACTTGGGTAGTTTCCACCTTTTTGTTATTATGAATAATGTGCTCTGAATATTGGTGTACGGGTATCTGTTCAGGTCCCTGATTTCAGTTCCTTTGGATAGATACCTAGAAATGGAATTACTGGGTCATTTGATAATTTTATGTTTAACTTTTCGAGGCATTACCAAACTTTTTTTCACAACTGCTCCCCATATGACATTTCCACCAACAGTGCACAAAGCTTCCAAATCTCCAGATTTTTGCCAACATTTGTTATTTTCTGTTTTTGACAGCCGCTCTGCTTCTTGCTCTTCCTTGAAGGGGTCAACCATCCTCTGGTCGTATTCCCTTGTTCCCTGCACTCCCTGTTCCCTTTACTGGAATAGTGTCACACATCTGCATGGTTCACTCTCCCATTCCCCTTGAAGTCCTTTCTCAAAAGCCTTCACTAAGCACTCGGTTAAAATTGTTCCTCTTCCTTGCTTTAATGTTTATTCATAGCACTAACAGCTTTCTCACTTACTTGATAATGTGCTATTTCTTTGTTATCTGACATTTTACCTTCTCCACTCGGTGATGGCAACCATTTTTTTTTTCCATGTGTTTTGTTGCTTCTCTACCCTAGTACTCAGAATAGTGCCTGGTCTTTTAGAGATGGGCACTATTGTCAAGAATAATTATAAAATGAATGAATGATGCCTGAGTTGAGACTTGATGGTTGTAGGACTAAGGCAGACAGAGAGTGCAAGGATAGGAAAGAGATTTTCTATGCTGAGGGAGCACGTGAATCAATGTGAATTGGATCTGCTTAATGAAATGAATGAGAGTCTTCTGGAAGCAGAGACCACATAGTTACCAAATGTATCATGAGATTGTTTTTGCTCACCGTCAGTTACCATTTTTCTCCCCTACAAGCACCAAGATATGCTTATATGCTAAGTGACCACTAGATTCTGCTGAGTTATAACAATGTGGATGTCGATAGCCAGACATACCCTAGCAATCTCGTGAAAGGGGAGAAAGTCTATGCTCTATACCTGGAAATAGAACTGCAAGATCACCACCTTGATATTATTGTTGTTATTATTTGTGTGTAGTACTTGCAGTGATCATTCTCTGAGTCACCCATCACACATTCTATATTCATCAGTTCTAAAGGCAGGAAGTTTTAGCTCCAGGCTCTTACATGATGCTGCTACTTCCTGCTGCCCCCTAGTCAAATTAAAGTGGGCTGGACTCCCCTTCCCCATCTCCATCAGCACAGGAGTTTCCACCAGACCATGTGATGCCTGTCTGTGCCTAGATCTACCCTGCTCAGCTGCTTCCAAGAAATGTAGAACATCAGAAAGAGGCATATGAAAATACAATGATGTGAGTCAGGGTCAGAGTAAACTGGTGCCGATGCCAAGTGCTAAGTTTTCCTCCTCTATCCTTATGCCCTTTGCTTCCTGCATCACAAAGTAGCAGTGTGGGGACCTGGTCAGACTTCGGGGCAGGTGGAAAATAGAAGGGAAAAAGCAACTAATATCTCCTGTATGTTTTCTAAGTCCAAACCCTGCCGGAGGGGCCCTCTGGGCTCAAAAGCTGCTACTTACATATGCTTTCTGCAGGAGAGAAGGAGCTCTTCCTACCCCAAAGGTAGCCCTCCGTTCGCTTTTCATACCTCCACAGACAGGATTACATGAATCTGAGTGAGTTATTTTGCAGCAACCCGCAGCCACCCCTACTTCTGGCCTGACCCATTTTCTCCAACTACAATGTGACTCTAATAATCCCTGCTCTGCTCTCCATCTTGCCTAGAGGCTACTAGAGTTCATTAGATTAAAAAAATCTATAAACTACTTTGAGCACCTTGGAGGTAAGTGCTCTATAAGTACAATGTAATAATAATAATGCTACAATAATTACCTTGATTAATTTATGCATAAGACAGAAAAAAAGATTCTTAATTAAGAAACATTTCAACAGTGTGAACACAGGCCCCATATATTGGAAAGTAATACCACCAGCAGGGATTCTAACTCTGGGGCAGATCGACAAAGATAATGAGCCGCCCATCCTCATTCTGAGTGCCCTCTGAGTGTTGTGCATTATGGGGAGGCTGACAATGCTCTGTGGCCGACAGACTGGAAAGGCAGACAATGAAAAGAGGAGTTTGCTCTTGTAATTACATAGAACAGAAACTAAGTTAACCTGATGATACCCTTATTGGACTGCAAGTAATTAAGAACCATGGTAAGCTAGTCAGTGACATCAATACAATGAATTCATTTAAAAAAATGAATTTTTCATTAATTCATAATTAATGAATTAATGGAGTCTGCATTGCCTCAGGCTGGTCTCAAACTCCTGCCTTCTGNTAAAAGACAGTCAAAACAGCAAATACGGAATCACCTGTGGATGGGACTAGACCTAAGCTAGAAGCAAACTTTTGTGATCCTCCCTCTCTCTACCATTCAGGTTCTTAAGAGCTCTAGGGAAGAGATGTGTGCCTCTGATGTTATAGGTATACTGCAAGGATACACTGGAATGTGGAGTAGATAGAGATATGTTCTCGTCAGCCATGAAGTTCTCCCAGGATGCAGCTCTTCTAAGACAAAGATGTGCAACATTTTTTAATAGGAAAATGAAAAAGTAGTTCAGGATTGGGACAACCACCACAAATCCTGTGACTCATCTCTTTGATGGCCAATATTTAATCTTCCCCAACAGAGGATTTGGGTGGGCCAATTTGCAGCATTCAGTATGAAGTGCCTGTTCATGGCAGAATATAAGCCAGGTTACCTTGGGGGCACCCTGGGGTCTGGGTCGTTTGTGGTTGCTTCAGGTTGTGCATTGGACCTGGGATTAGATTCGCTATATCTAGAGTAGCATGTGTCCCATAGGAGATCTAATGCCCTGTTTTGTGGGAAGAAACTGGCTGGTGGGCCACCTTTTATGAAGATGACCATGAATGTAGTGGGCTAAAGTCCCCATTATCCTGTACAATTTACAGACCCATTCTCTGGGGAAAGCTGGAGGATCATTGGGAGGCTAAGAAGTGATATTCCTCTTCTAACAGCTAAGCAGAAATAGGAAAGTCTATCTACAGTGGGTCAGACATAGTTGGAACAGGGGAAAAGAAGTGTGTGTGTGTGTGTGTGTGTGTGTGTGTGTGTGCGCGCGCGTGCATGCATGGTCTGGTGGATGGAGTGGGGAGAAGATAAACATAAAGCTGTAAGACTTTAGAGCTGTAAGTCGCTGGCCCTCAGAGGAAAAGCCCTAGTTGAAACCAGAAGAATCATTCAACCAGGTCCAGCCTAAAATCTTTGAGCGGCAGACTCAAGAGCTAAATAAATCCTTGTTGTTTCAAGTCACTAAGTTTTGAGATGGTTTGTCACAGCATGTTTGTGACAATTGATACAAATACGAAAAGATACCTAAGGATACCCACGAGTCTGTGAAAACTGCCGAAGGTCACTGCACTGCTAGAAAGAAGGAGCCGGTTCTGGCCCAGCTCTAATTTGAGTGTGACCTTGGGATATTACTCTTCTACTTTAGATCCTCTTCTCTGCAAAATGGAAGGATTGGGTTAGATATTACTAACTGGGGTTCAAGGATTGGTTCTGTGGTGGAGGAGAGTGGGAAGGGGTCTTTGAAGCTTGTGGAATTGTATGTGTATTTCACAGGTGCATGTTTTTCATGGGAGAGGGCTGGTTCATACTTTTCATCAGATCCTTAAAGGAACTGTGACCTCAAAAATAAAAATTCCTGGAGGAGGACTTTTCTGAAGGCTCTCAGGCTCTGACTCTCCATGCTGGGCTTCTGTGTTGATAAAACAGCACAAGAGTTAGGACTGAGCTGCCCTGTGAACGGAGGTGGGCAGGGAATGCTTCCTATCCACTGGCCTGTGGTCTGGACTCTGGCCACTGTGGGTGGAGTCTGAGTCTTGGCCTATGACCCACTTAACACTTTAACTCAGAAGAAGGCCCTATGAAGGTGGGATATTTTGGAGCTACCCTGGAGAGCTGTGGGTCCTCTCCATTGTTCCCCTCACTGTTCCCTCTGCCCACCCCTGTCAGACAGTCCTGGATGGCCTTTCCTCCAGCTGGCCTCTTCTCTCTGGAGCATTTCCCACCCGTACAGTTAGTCTGTTTTCTTCTTCGAGTCTCCCTGCCGCTCCGAGTCTCCATGCCCTTCGAGTTCCTGCTGAATGTTGTAATGTCTCATAGCCTCAGCTGGACTATAAGCTCTGGAAAGCAGGAGTTATTTCTTCTGCTTTCCAGAGGCCCTCACAGCCCTGAGCACAATACAGCAGCTGACATGGCCCCTGGACAATGCTGGTGCCAGGGCCAGTCCTTGGAACACTCTGAGTGAAGCAAGCAGCTTATTTTCAGGATTCCCCTCTCCGCTGCCCAGACTTTCACTGACCCTGTCACTCCAGACCAGCCCTTCCTTTCCTTGATGACAGCTGAGGTCTGTCTTATGCTTCTCTCCTCTTCTGGTGGAAATTTATGTATCTTTCAAGACCCTGTTAGATGACAAATGAACTGAATTCTAGCTAAAAGTGAAATTAGCTAGAAGCGAGTTCTAGCTAAAGAGTTAATGGCCAATAACAGCAATGTCTCCCCGGGGTATTAATTCTGCGTTAACTCAATTTTTTGACATTCTTATCCATAGGAGCAATTTACATCATAATTCCAGATACAGGCTGGTAGCGACAAAATTTTTAGAGCATGGAGTTCGTGGCACTCCTCAGATCACACTGCCCATGCCATCTGGTATTCTGGGCTGTTCTACAAGTGGTCTTGGAGAGACTTGATGGGACAGGCACATGGCTTTCTAGCAAGACCACCTCAGGCTATGGTTCATGTTTAACCCTCACATTTCCTAAGTCACCTATAAAAAGCAAGTCTGTTAGTCGTGACTTCAGAGCTGCTCTGTGTGTGTGTGTGTGTGTGTGTGTGTGTGTGTGTGTGGTGTACATGTTAAAACTGGATCACATTCTCTGTCTTTAGCTTGCTGTCATGTTTTTTATAATGTAATAATCAAATCATATAGCCTGAAGAATCTCCCCAAATCATTTGCTCTGGGGACCTGTCTTTGGTCTGCAAGTTATTGTTACCATTATCACCATTTTAAAGATGAATGATGTACAGTTCCCACCGCTGGTGAAAGAAAGAACTGGGATCAGAACCCAGGGCTCCCACCTTCTGTCACAGAGCTCTTCTCTATCACAGATACATTATATGAAAGACCTTCACTCACTCTTTCTCCCACTCAGCTTTAAATCATTAGTAGTTACCATTGTCCATAAATTATAGCATACTGGCCATGGAGAAGCCTATCACTAGGCAGGCACATGCAGGTGTGGATGGTTTTATGCAGTAGGGTGTTGTAAAAAGAGTTATATACAAGCTGCATCTCTATAACCTGCATTTTATCTGCACAGCTGAGAGAAGATATCTAAAGAAATCCTTTGATGAAAATGACAACCCTAGTATTCTCATGTTTGTACAGTTGGGAGTGGTTATAGGAAGCATATTGTACCTTAACCCACTGTTCAGTTTCAGGCAGACTCTCCTGCGCAGCACGTGCACTAACACCGGGATGCACACTGCACAGGCGCTAGGAGTCTGTCGGTGTCGGCTGCACTCTTGGCAAAGGGAGCATGGTGACCCGGGAATCAGGACTCCTGGGTTCTCATTGCAGCTCTGACCCTGATGTGTGACTCACCCCTTCCTGGGCGAGTGAAAGGACAGCGTGGTGGGTTACTTTCTAGGTCTTAGTTCCCATTCTGACATCAAAAGTCTCTGTGCCTATTCATGCGCACAAAATAGCCCTCAGCCACAGGGAAGTCCGACTCTGCCTGAGGCGATTTGCATGGAACAGAAATGAAAGCCGTAAGCCTCAGAGAGGAAGCTCCAGTGGTGGGATTTTCGATGTTATCTTTATTAGAAGGATGAAGACAGCTTTTGGAGGGCGAGAGAGCCAAGCCTTGGCGGGGAGCACACCTCAAGGAGGTGCGGCATCTGCGCGGGACCCCGGTGCTCTGATTGTGCACGCGGGCGTTTGCGCACCTGGAAACCCGCAGGCGCCCAGCATTCGCCTCAAGTTCCAGGTATCCCGCTTTTGCTGGCTACTTAGTTTTAATGCCCCAAACCAATTTTAAGTAAAATAAAGGAATCCCCCTCAATATTCTATATGGGGGTTTCGTCTCTTTTTTAAGAGGGACATTTCAAGACTAGTTTCACACAGGTTTAGCCAAAAGGGAAATTAAACTCCACATTTAAATGGAGATTACGCGCAAAGGAATCCATTAGTTTCAATATTTCTCAGCAGGAGGGTGCAGAGTTATTTAAATAAGTTTAGATATTAAACCTAAAGTAGCCATTAAAGCAATGTGAATTTGTTTGTCTGTTTTTTTTTTTCCCTAGGAATCTTTTTTTTCCAGCTGACTGAAAAAATCTATTGCTTAACCGATATTTGAATGCATTAAACAAAAAATCCAGGGACCTTTTAATATAGCACTTCCTTTGAATTTTTAAGTACCATATTACAGCGTACTTATTATAGCCAAGTGTCATCTTTTGGACAGATTAAACTCTCAGCATTTTCCCTTCTCCGCCCCCGCCCCTGGCAGAGCAGCGCTAATATAAAGCCCAACATTAAACCGCATTGGCTATGGAAGAGTCTTTGATTGTCATTGAGATTATTTTAAAAGTTATTTAGGTCCCCCTGTTACATCTCTGCAAACCACTGAGAAAATGTTGCGCTGGGTTTCTCTTTGCGACATTTCTTTGGGGATTCATAAATATTGATTGTACCGTAAAAAATTGATGGAATCTTGAAACAGACTGCAGTTGAGGCAGCTGGGGAATTTACTCAATTTTTCTCAATCGCTGCAGTCTATAAAAAGAGGAGATTTTGCAAATTGTTTCTCACCTTGTCTTTTTAGTATTTAATAGCTCTCAATTCTATAGCCTTCTGAACCAGGCACTGGGTATGTTTTCTATCAAAACGGAATCAGGCCTATTCAATGGGAATTAAAAGGTGCAAACAGGTTATGTTGAATGGGTTAAATTCTGTTCTGTTCACTCTCTCTCATCCTCCTCTTCCACTTTCTTTCCGTTTTCAGTGTCCTGCTGTTTTGGCCATATTAATTCTACACCTGTCCACAGCTGCCCGTAGATGCCCAGGAGAACCCCTCTCCTCACTTCCCAGGGCCACAATGGAGAGAAAGTCAAAGAAATAAATGACAACATCCAGGCAACTTTTATACCACAGTCCCAGGAAGGACACCCTGCTCCCTCTTGTTTATACAACAAAGCCGTGCACCATTCTGGCATTCAAAGCCCTTTGTCCGCCATGTGACTCTAAACTACCTCTTTAGCCTCATTCTCACGATTCTCCTTCTGAAACTCTGGTTTCTTCTTATGGACTTTGGCTCATACTTCTCCTTGTCTGGAAGGTTCTCCTTACTGTCTCCTTCTGTGTTAGGCAGAATACCCACCGGCTCCCACCACATAGAGATGTCTATGTTCTGATTGTCAGAACCTGTGAATATGTTAGGTTATATGGCAGAGGGAAATGAAGGTTGCTAGTCAGGTGATCTTAAGATAGGGAGATTATTGGGCATTATCCCTGTGGGCCCAGTGTAATCACCTGGGTCTTTAAAAGTGGAAAAGGGAATTGGAAGGGAGAAACCAAGAGATGGCAGCATGAGAAGGACTTGGCCCAGCGTTGCTGACTTGGAAGGATGGGGCCAAAAACCAAGGAAGGGAGGTGGCCATAGAAGCTGAAAAGGAAGGTGGAAAAGGCAGGAGACAGGACCTTCCTTAAAGCCTCCCAAAGGAACTCAGCCCTGCCAGTATTTTGACCTTACCCAGTGAGACCCATGTTGGATGTCTGACCTACAAAACTGAAAAGTAATGTATCTCCGTTGTTTGAAGCTACTGTTTGTGGTAATCACATCTTAATCACCCTCGAGATAATCACACTTAATCACAACACTTAAGTCCCTTTTGCCATTCACAGGTTACAGAAATTAGTACTTGGGTATCTTTGAGGGCCATTATTCAGTCTAGCATACCTGGTAACAAGAAGCAGGTAGCCCTGCAAGGTACGGCCTCAGGCTGACAGGGAATGAGCCAGTGTCAACTAACATCAAAACCATTGTTGGGTTCAATGTTGGGGTTTCTCTGTGGGGGCAAAGAATATGGCATTGATCTTGTTGATCTTGAATTGATCATCCATGGAATCAAGTGGAAACTCCTTTTTGTCTTGGTCACCTAATTATTTTTTTCTTTTTGTAGCAAGACAACTGAGGTCCAGTGACTTGCCCAAGATTACATATGGCCAATTTATAAATCACAAGTGGCTGGAAGTCACATGAATGGGCTGGAAAATAATCACATCACTTTGATTATCTTTGCAGAGGAGTGTTTGTGGCCTCAGGTGTCCTCACTGATTGGAGCCAATCCTTGGTGACAATCTCCATTCCATAAGACACAGAGTACTAAAAGGAACTAGTGTATGGGTGATATAGTTTGGGGTGGGAGTGCTTTATGAACTTCCAAAAATTGCATGCAGTGTACATGGAAAAGACTTTTTTTTTTTTCTAAAGAGATAGAAGAGAGAGGGTTTAGATTCCTAAAGGAGTCCATATCCCAAAAGTCAAGACTCAAGACTCTCTGAGGCTAGTGAAGATAAAGGAAGAGGTAGAAAAGGAGGAGGAGGAAAAGGGGGAGGAGGAGAAATGACGATCCATTTATAAAGATAACCAGAAAAATGGCTTCATTCATTCATTCAACATGTGCTTTATTTTTTAAGACAGGGTCTCACTCTGTCACCCAGGCTGGAGTGTAGTGACGCCATCTCTGGTCACTGCAGCCTCCACCTCCCAGGCTCAAGTGACCCTCCCACCTCAGCTTCCCAAGTAGCTGGGACTGCAGGCGTGCACCACCATACCCAGCTATCTTTTTGTATTTTTGGCGGAGACAGGATTTCGCCATGTTGCCCAGGCTGCTCTCAAACTCCTGCGCTCAAGCGATCCACCTGACTTGGCCTCCCAAAGTACTGAGATTATAGGTGTAAGCCACCATACCCGGTCTCAACATGTACTTTCTATGAGCAATGCTCTAGGAGTGAGGAAGCTGGAGGTTGGGAGATGAAAAAGAAAACAAGACCTCTGCCTTCAAGAACTGAGGATCTACATTTTCTCCGACCTTGACTGCTCAGATATTTGCCTCTTAAGAATGCCACACTCATTATCTCTCCCCTCACTTAAAGCATCATGTTCAGATATATGTCAGGTGCAGACTCTTGTTCTGGGGCTGGCCTCTGCCCTCAAGGAGCTTATAGTCTGATAGCGTAATTGGGAGCTGTTCATGATGGGATTGAGTGCCAATCATACAAGGGAGTTTGTGACAAATGGGAAGTGGTCTGAGGGTGTTGAGGTGGGAGAGCTCTGTGCAGATTGCTTCATAGTAGTGGGTAGGGCTTGTAGAAGAAATAATGGATAGCTAGAGAGAGGAGAGGCGGTTTAAAAAGAGTCCAGGCAGGAAGAAAAGAATAATAAGCAAAGAAGCATGCTTATGAGAGAGGCCATGAGTTCTGTCTCAGGTGAGAGGTAGGGTTTCAGGTCTCTGGATTTTCCTTAAGTGTGGCTTCCAAAACCTGGGTTAGGTGTGACCCATCTCTGTCCTCAGCCCTTCTTCTGTGTTTCCAGCCCTGACCCTGACCTTCAGTCTCTCAGTAAGCTAGCACAGCTACATAACCTCTGAGGTCATCCAGAGCAAATGTCATTCACCTGAGCTCCATGGAGAGCTGAGTAGGACAGAGGACGGGGATCCAGTCCCACTCTGACCCAGCCTGCAGCATCCAGCATTATCTCAGGCATCTGTTCTGCAGAGGAAGTGCATCAGGGAGCTCTGGTTAGGAAATTTGCTTGAGAGAAAAAGAGGCCATGAGATTGGGACCTTCCCCGCCACCCAAATTTCCATCAGAAGCCCTGTTGTATTCTCTGGTCCCCAGCAGCAGCCATTGGTGCAAAGCCCTTCTTAGAGTCCTGCAATCTGGGAAGTCAGCTGACCTCTCCAAATTCCCTCTCTCTCCAGAATCTGAGCCTCTCCAGTTCCCATTTCCTCAGCAGATCTTCAATGACTTCAAATGAATGATTTCTCTATTTCATCTGGCCCTGCTAGTGTTTCTTGGCAGGAAGGCTGGTCTGCCTCAAGCTAATGTATCCCACCAGGAAGCAGAAAGCCCTTTTCTATCTTTGCTTTTGAAGGATATAGTCATTGTAGGAATTTTGTGTTGGCAATTGTTTTCTCTGATGACTTTGAATCTATCATTCTTTATCTTCTGGCTTCCATTATTTCTGTTGAGAAGTTGGATGTAAGTCTTACTGCTATTCTTTGAGGATGATATTTCTTTTTTTCTCTTGCTGCTTTAAAGATTTCTGTGCTCTGGTACTCCAGTTACAGTGAAGTTAATTTTGTCACCATGTCCCAAGGGGCTCCTGCATGCTTCTCTGTATTTTCCATCCTTTTGTCTTTCATGCTATCTTCTGACCTATAACCAGGCTCTTGGACCCTTGCCTGCCCAGGTCCTCATAACCCTCAGTTGGATCACTGCTCAGTCCTTCCTCCTGTCTTCCTGCTTCAAAGCCTGCTTCCCTCTCAACCTTCCCTCCATCCTCTAAGCCTAATGAACTTTCTAACACCAAACCTGACCATGCCATTCCCCTGCTTAAAGTATGAAACAATTTCCCATTTTCCGTGGAGTAAGTAAATTCCCAGCTTCTTAATACATGACTTAGGACCCTACTTACCTTTGGACTGATTTGTCATTATTTTCTGCCTTTAACCTTAGGCTCTGAAAACTCTTATAATTCTCCCATGTCCACGCACACACAAACAGGCACTCCCCAAGTAGCTCTCTTCCCACAAGCCTCTGTTTACGCTGCCCCTTCTGCCTGGGGAGCTCTTCTATCCCCTTTTGTCTGACTAAGCCACATTTATTCTTCCCACCACGTCTCAGTCATCTATACCTCCAGGAAGCTTTCCCATTTGTCCCTGCTCCCCTCCTCCCTCCCGTGTGCTCCCTCCTGTAATGACCTTTGCGTATGTCTATCATCACACAGACACTTTCTTGAAGTGTCTACAGTCTCCCTTTCTAGGTTGCAAGTTCTTTGAGCAACTGTGTCTTATTTATCTTTATAACCCCAGGTTCAGTGCTTTGTCTGGGACATAGAAGATACTCAATAAATGTTTAAATGATTGAAAATCAATAAGCAAACTTGTATAATTTTTTTTTTTTTGAGATGGAGTCTTACTCTATCACCCAGACTGGAGTGCAGTGGAGTGATCTTGGCTCACTGCAACCTCTGCCTCCCAGGTTCAAGCGATTCTCCTACCTCAGCCTCCCGAGTACCTGGGATTACAGGCATGTGCCACCACATCCCGCTAATTTTTGTATTTTTAGCTAGAGACGGGTTTTGCCATGTTGGCCAGGCCGGTCTCAAACCCCTGACCTCAGGTGATCCACCACCTTGGCCTCCCAAAGTGCTAGGATTACGGTGCCTGGCCAAAAATTACTTTAGTTTCATATCCTCATATGAGTCAATCATGTCAGTCCTATTTTAGGTTGGAAAAAGAAATAGACTAAATACTTTGTCTCTAATTGCACAGATAGTGAAAGGTAGAGCCCCAGAGATCTTCTCTTAAACTGCCTCTGTCTGATGAAGCCCATGCTGACTTTCCTCTTCCTTCTCTTAACTCTTTGCCAATCAGAGTCCTTTACACATGATCTAGCCTTTGATCATATGTGACCTTCTATTGTTCTCTAATTGTAACAGAGGCAGAAAAAATCAATTGGCCAAGTGTTTTTTATGACATTTTTCATTAGTTTAGTTCAATGCTATACCTTATTGATCAATGACATAGGAATTGGTCATTAGAAAACACTGTTTTGACTAAATATTATTGCCCAGTTGGTGGACTGAACTGGGCAGAGCCAGGGAGGTTGAAACATATACCTCCCTGGGGAGTAGATCTGTGGGTGGGGATTGAATACAGTTGCAGCCAATGAGAAGGCAGTATCAAGAGCACATGCAGAAGAGCAGTAGCCAGAGGATGAGAGGAGGGAATGCTGGAGCTGGCTTACACAGCCCCTGAATGCTTCGCTGGGGCCCAGGTCCCACGGTAGAACTGTCCTAGGGGCATCTGGACTTATTAGTGAATGCATTACTTAGAGGACAGCCTGGCATGAGTTTGAGAATGTGTGGCAGGAGAGGGAAGGGTGCTGTCAAGTGGCAGCACCTTGAGCTAGAGGATCCCTGCAGGATGTGACTGCTCTGGGTAGACACTAACCACAGCAGGTCCAAAGGGCAGCAGGTTGTGGAAGCAGGTGAGAAGCCAGGAAAGAAAGAGATAGAAGGAGGCTGAAAGCCCAGAGTAGGAGGTCAAGATGAGAATGAGATAGGGCCAGGAGGCTGGTAGCTAAGGCAGTGCCGAGGACTTTGAACCAGGTGACTAGACAGTGAGTCAGATTCCAGGCAGTCAGGCTGGGCACTGATGCCCATCGTAGACCATAAGACCAAGGTGCCAGGAGGTAGACTGGGCACAAAGCCTCAGAGAGTCATATGTCGTGATTAGACATCAGAAGGGGACTATGTGGGGGTGGGATTAAGACTCAGGCTGTGGTCAGGCTCCCAGGAATTCCTAGAAAGCAAGGGAGAGGCAGGTGAATGTTGTATTTAGGGTTCAGGTGAAATGGGGGGTCAGGAAACTCATAAGGTGGTCAGATGCAGGGAAGCCACAGAAACCAAAGAGGCAAGATAGCAACAGACAAATGGGCCTGATAGAGGCACCTACTCCTTACTAACAGAGGCAGCTCTGCCTCATGCCCAGAGCTCCCCATTTACCTCTGGAGGTGCTGAGACCAGGTCCAGGGTGGCTTTTCAAGGACCTCCTTCCAGATGGCAGCAAGCAATCTGAAGGAAATGAGGGAAGCAGGACAGATCTTGCCTTCCTGCCTGCGGCTCAGGGATACCCCAGCACAGTCTCCCTGGAAGTCTACAGCTGATGTTGGCTTTACCCTGGCTGGTTGGGGGCCCCAGGCCATCCTGAAACCCAGGGTTCAGGAAATCAAGTGCTTTGGGGGTAGTGTCTCTTGCTGATGAACCATCAGAAGTGTGGCTTCTTGATTACATCTTAGTTGGAGCCATCTTGCATATCTGACCAATTTGCTAATTCCTGGCCTCCACTTGGGAAGCTTCCAGCTAATTTCCATGCTACACTGCTCAGTTCTGCCTTCTTAATGTAGTTTTAAAGTTGTATTAAATAAACAATGGGAATAAAATAAAATTAATTATTGGACACTGCATGCTATTTAATTTTAAGGCTCCCATTTTGCCAGTATTTCTTCTGAGGACAACAAGGCGTGGAGCACCAGGCATCTGCACTGGCCCTTCTTGGGCATTACTGTGTAGGAGAATGAAGAGGAAAAGGAAGAGTATTAAGAAAACCCAAAGAGGAATGTTGCTGGAGAGAATCATGCTCTTTACTATGGGGAAATGGCTTTTGATCCAATTTCTTGGGTTCCCCAATTATCTGGACAGCCAAGTGGGAAGAGGACAAATTGTTTAGGAAAAAAAAATCAGGTGAATTATGAGTCATTCCCTTTCAAGAATCTTTGGATTTTATCTGCTAAAATTTCTTTCCTCAACAGGCAAGATCTGGAGTCTTTTCATTTGCACCCCATCCTAACTCTTCCCTGGTTCTCAGGTTCATTCTTTGGTCTTTTTCATTGATTGAGGGCCTCTCTGTGCTATGCTGGGCATGCCCCCTGGACAGACAAACCCAATTCCTGCTTTCTAACTTTCCAGACCAAGTCAGATACGCCCACTGATCCTATTTGTGATTTCATGTTTATTTACCTGAGCATTTAATTAATGTCTGTCTCTGCCCACTGAGCTGTAGCTTTATCAGGGTAGAAGCCATTTCTCTTTTTACTCACTGTTGTGTTCCTGGCCTATAGTACATGGTCTGGAATGTCATGAACACATAGTAATTATTGGATGGACGGAAGGAAGGGTGAATGAAGTCAATAGGAAAGAAGGGAAGAAAAGGGCCTTCCTCAGTTGCCCAATGGGTTGTAGCCCTGGGGAACCACGGCCTCCTTAGAATCCTGAACTTGTCCTCTGGTATTCTGTAGAAGCAGAGCAAAGCTTTCCCCAGGAGGAGTATGGAAAGCATTTGGGCCCCTCTCCCCGTGACCCACCATTCCAGCATTTGCCTGTATGTGCCTGGTTTCCTGTGGACCCTGATCTGGCTCACTGCCTGCCTTCCTTACAGTGTCTCTGCACTTGGACATGGCTCCCTTTTTATTCCACAAGGTTCTAAGCTCCAGGGGCAGGACTTGTACCTCTTCTTACACTGGAAGCTCCCACAGGTGCAAATCTCTCCTGTGCAGATTGCTCCTTGTGTTCTTCCCCTTGGAGAGCCCACTCTTCCCTCATCCAATTCCTCCCATCTTCAAAGGCTTCATTTCCAAATGAGATTATATTCGTAGGTGTTGGGGTTAAGACTTCAACATCTTTTTGTGGACATTCTTCAACCCAGAACACCTTGTATTACTGCTCATTTGATAAACCCTTCCTTCTGGAGCACCTGCTGTGTCAGATGCTATTCTGGGCACTGGGATGATGAACACGTGACCCAAGGAGACCCACAGTTTTGGAAAAACATAGCAGGAAGGGGTGGCTAAAGCTCCATCTCCCCCTTGAAGTTTGCCCAAGACACGCCAGCCAACATTGTTCCTTTCTTTTATAAGTGCACAGAGAACATCAAGAGCTTTTTACTGCCTGTCACCTTTGATTTTACGCCAATTGCCTGTCTCTGCTTCCTGAAGTCAGGTGTCTCTCCTGTCTGGAGTGACCAACTCTTCCTAGTTTCCCTGGGACTTTCCCAACTTGAGCACTGGAAATCTCACATCCTAAGAACTCTTTTAGTCCTGGGCAAACCAGGACAGCTGGTCACCCTAACCCTTCCACCAGCCTGGTCTTACTACTCCGAGCTACTGCCAACTTGAAAGTCAACTTGAAAAGACTCAACTCAAGAATCAGTTTCTCCAGAGGGATGTTCCTGGCTGGGTGCAGCACAGGTCCACTCCGCCAAAGGAGTCACTGTCCTGCTGTGTTTTTCCACAACCGTGAGTCTCCCTAGGTCACATATTCATCATCCCTGTGCCCAGCATAGCATCTGACACAGCAGGTGCTCAAGAAGGAAGGGTTTATCAAACGAGTAGTAATACAAGGTATTCTGAGTTGAAGAATGTCCCCCAAAAGATGTTTAAGTCTTAACCCCAATACTTATGAATGATTCTTATTTGGAAATGACGTCTTTTCAGATGTAATCAAGTTAAAATGAGGTCGTTAGGGTGACCCCTACTATAATCAGACTGGTGTCTTTATGAAAAGGGCAGATTTGAACACAGAGGGACACATACAGAGGAAGATGCTATGAAGAGACACAGAGACAAGACATCCAATCACAAGATAGGGAACTCCTGAGGACTCCAGGAGCCAGGGGAGAGGCCTGGGTCAGATCCTTCCCTAGAGCCTTCAGAGGGCCATGGCCCTGTCCACACCTTGACTTTGGACTTCTGGCCTCCAGAACTGTGAGGCAGGAAATGTTTGTTGCTTAAGCCCCGCAGTTTTAGGACTTTGACACAGCAGCCCCAGGAAACAAATTCACTGGGTTTCAACTGGGAAATAGCTGTATTCTCCAACCCATCCTGTCAGAAGAGTAATCTCATAGGGTAATTAAAATGTCCAGGAAACTATTGTTTAAATACTTGATCCCTCTCCCTCTCCCATAGCCCAGGTGGCTCTGGCAGCCTGGACTGGCGAGGGCACGTTGGGGGTTTGTGGTCAGCTGCTCCTCCCTGACCCCTATCTGGTCCTAGAGGCACTTCCTGATCCCTAGAAGGCTGGAAAGGGGAGGGTAGGTCTTGCTTATCTGGAACCTAGATAACCTGGCTTTGCTGTTCTTCTGTTGGGAAATTATGTTTCATATGGACTGTCTCTGAGTTGGCCAATGTTCTGAACTGATTATTCCTCTCAGGGACACTTTCATAAAGGTCCCACAGGGAGACCTTCACTGCACTTCCTGTGAAGGGTGATGTATTTGATCAGGTGGCCAAGTGGGCCATGTACACCTTCCCCATGGTGCTAGGGGAAGGATCCCCACAGTCCCTGCTCCCTGCTGGGCTGTCTTGACCTCTGGGCAGTCCTCTGGGGCATGAATAGAAAAGACTTCAGGGCTTCTCTCTCCTGCAGGGCCCACACCTGGCCCAGGAGAAAGCTGCAGACAGGTGACCTTCTCACCTCCCCATTACCCTGGCCTCTTGTCTATGATTCCTCAAGCCCAGTGTACCCCTACCTCCTAGGGATACAGCAGTGTCCTCCTCAGTGGGGGGGGGGTGGCGGGGAGCACCCCTTCCACCTGCCTGTGGGTGTAGGACTCACAGCACAGCCACAGCTCTCACTCTCCAGAAACATCTCTTAGCCACTTCGACGTCAACCCCTTTATGTCCTGTGGCGTGTGAGGATGAGTCCTACAGGTGGTTCACATCTCACTCCTAAATGTGCGGTGATGACTCCCATGCAAGTTGTTCTGCTTTTGACCCAGTAACAGAGCCAGGGCTGGGGTGTGGAGGGGATGGGTATATCAGATGAGCCTGGCACATCTCGTTGTGCAGGGATGTAAGGGAGAGCTCTAAGAATCTAGGAGGACTGTGAGGAGCTGGCCCCCAGGGGCCACCCTGGGACAACGTGAACATCAAAACCACAGTGAGAAGAATCACTTGTAACCCACACAGTAGGAAAAACTCTTGGTTCTATGTTTATACAACAAAAATGGAACAATTCTAGAAATCAGAAGGATGTCTGTAGCAGTTTCCTTTTCCTCCAAATGCCTTCCCAGAAAGCAACTCCCACTTGACCTCATTCTTCCCATTTTTCAGGTGGAGATACAGAAACCTGGAAAGATATAGAGACTTTTCTAGAATTTCTTAGTGGTCTGGTCAATGACAAATATAGGACCAGACCCCAGGCCTTTTGACCTCAGTCCAGTGCTCATGATGCTTTTAAGCTGGGTGGGGGTAACAGCCATGAGCAGCCTCCACTGCCCAGCACTCCAGGGTGTGCTCTGCCCTGGTGGGGTGGCCCCAGCTTCTACCCAGGAGAATAAAGAGTCTGACCAGCTCTTTATTCTCCCGGGTAGAGTGAATGCCCTTGGAGCAACCCTCAGAGGATCCAACCACTCTCCCACCTCCTGGCCCCGATGCCAAAAACTTATTAAGCAGCTGTCTGTCACCTCCACCTTAATAAATAAGAATCTCTTTTCAGCTTCTTTGTTGTCCTCACCTCGGGGCCCACCTCCTGTAACCACACTGTCAATTATACCTCATGTCTAGCAAGGCCAGAGCTAATGAAAAGCAATAGAGAATTCACTGCCTTTTAATGAGGGAAACATGGCTTTTTACAGGGAACAATTTATTGGGCCAATTCCCCCCGTCCATCACCCAGCGGAGCCGCTGCCTTTTTGTACCCTGTGTTTGTTACCGTGTCAGGCACCGTGTAAAATTGCCAGCCAAGCACCGAGGTGAATGCTCTGACTCAATTTACAGGGTGACATCTCTAATCTCCCTCCTCAGATCAGTAAGTGATCCTGGCAATGATATGCATAGAAATTAATTACTCTGTCCCTCCTACTCCCCTTGGGCAGCTAGGAGTGGAGCATCCTCCCTGGCCAGACCAGCTGGGCCAACTGTCCACTGACCTTCACCAACCCTAGCTGCTTACACTATCAGGAGTATGCAGTGGAGACAGAGGACCATGCTGCCCAGAAAAGTCAGGGAAAAAAAAATGCTTCTTGTGCTGTTAAGCTCTATTGAAGGTCAAGGGCAAGTACCAGATCCATCACCATTTTCAAGAGAAAGAGAGAGAGAGACAGGGGATATAGGAAGAATGACCCAGGAGATTCAGGAGATATCTTGTTCTACCACTAATTTTTTCTGTGACCTTGGACATAGGCCCTCATCATTTAAGTGTTTCAAACAGAGTGATTGCTCTGATGTTCTGCAAAAACAGAACTCCTCTCCATATCTCACACCTCTACCTCCCCACCACCCCATCTCATCTTCTCTGGATAATGCACTAAATACTGTCAGTCACTGGATTTTGGCTTGGTTGAGGTGTGTGGGTTTAGGCAAGTCTCTTTAATTTTCTGTAGTCTGAAGAGTCATATAGTTCATGATCTACCTACTTCCAAAGATAGCTATGTGAGGCAAATGAAATTAAGTTCTTTTAAAATATGAGAGAGTATCATTTGAACTCCAAACCCAGAGTTATCTTGGAGGAAGGATATTAATGGCTTAATTTACTGGGCCATTAGGGAAAATTGGACCTTCTATTAGAGAAAATGACCAATTTGAGGAGCACTAGTCAAGAGTCCCTGCCTCTAAGTATTTTCCAAACTTCTCAACACATCTGAAGCCCTGCCATTAGAGATTCATCTATTCAAGTCTTCAGATTTATAAGTTAGTGCTTAGTTGTAAGTACTATACTTAGATAGACAATTATGGCAAATCTGCAAAGTAAATACTATTTTCATCTTATGAAATTGAGATTCTGAGGGATAAATCGGCTGCTCTAGGCCTCTCTGTAAACAAAGAGGACAGAATTTAAAAAGTCAACTTCACTGTGATATAATTTGCAAACAATAAAATGCATACATTTTAGGTGTACAGTACGATGAGTTTTGAAAAATATGTATATCTATGTAACTATCACCATAATCAAGATATTCACCCATGACTCCAAAGGTTTCCTTGTGTTTCTACCCAATCTATTTTTACTGCATCCCCAGGCAAACCCAGATCTGCTTTATTTAATGTTGATTAGATTTGTCTTACTTAGTATTTCATGAAAGGGAAAACATACAGTATATTTTCTTCTGTGTCTAGTTTTTTTTTTTTTTTCACTCAGCATGTGGTTTTAAAAATTTTATCTATGTTTTTGTATGTATCAGTTGTCTGTTTTTACTGTTGAATATTTGTTCATATTTTCACCTGTTGATGGACATATTTTTTCAGTTTTTGGCAATTTTGAAAAAAGTTAACATTAACATTTATGTATAAGATTTTGTGCCGGGCGCGGTGGCTCACGCCTGTAATCCCAGCACTTTGGGAGGCCGAGGCGGGTGGATCACGAGGTCAAGAGATCGAGACCATCCTGGTCAACACGGTGAAACCCCGTCTCTACTAAAAATACAAAAAATTAGCTGGGCATGGTGGTGCGTGCCTGTAATCCCAGCTACTCAGGAGGCTGAGGCAGGAGAATTGCCTGAACCCAGGAGGCGGAGGTTGCAGTGAGCCGAGATCGCGCCATTGCACTCCAGCCTGGGTAACAAGAGCGAGACTCCGTCTCAAAAAAAAAAAAAAAAAAAAAAAAAAAAATAATAAAAAAAAAAAAAAAAAAAAAAAAAAAAAAAGATTTTGTGTAGATGTATGTAGCCTATTGATAGATTTCTTAGGATTTTATAAGTTCATGGTCATGTTCTATACACATAAAGGCACTTTTACTTATTTTTTTCTTATTTGTAACACTTTTATTTCTTTTTCTTGCCTTATTGCTCTAGCTATGACCCCCAAATACAATGTTATGTAAGGGTGATAAGAAAGAATACCTTTGCAATGTTTCTAATATTTGGAGAAAAGCATACAATATTTTACTATCAAGTTTAATGTTAGTTCTAAATTTTTCATAGAGGCTCTTTATTAGGTTAAGGAATTTCCCTTTTATTTCTAGTTTGCTGAGAATTTTTTTTTAAATTATGAATGGGTGTTAAATTTTATCAAATGCATTTTCTGGATCTGTTTAGATAGACATATGGTATTCTTTATTCTCTTAATATGTTAAGTTATATTGATTGATTTTTTATTTTTTGTTGAGATGGAGTCTTGCTCTGTCACCCAGGCTGGAGTGTAGTGACGTGATCTTGGCTCACTGCAACCTCTGCCTCCCAGGTTCAAGTAGTTCTTCCTACCTCAGCCTCCCAAGTAGCTGGGATTACAGGCACCTGGCACCATGCCTGGCTAGTTTTTGTATTTTTAGTAGAGACAGGGTTTCACCATGTTGGCCAGGCTGGTCTTGAACTCCTGACCTCAGATGATCTGCCCACCTTGACCTCCCAAAGTGCTGGGATTACAGGCATGAGCCACCATGCCCGGCCTGAGTTTTGAATATTAAGTCAATCTTATATTTCTGATATAAATCTCACTAGGCCATGGTATATTAGTCTTTTTATATGTCGCTGTATGCAATTTACTAATTATTTGTTAAGGATTTTTGTGACTATATTCATAAGAGATAGCCTGCAGTTTTCTTTTATTATATCTGTTTGGTACAAGGGATAATGTGTCCTCATACAATGGTTTGAGAAGCATCACTTCCTCTTTGTTTTCTGAAAGAGTTTATGAGGGCTGGTATTATTTCTTTCTGATATTTACTTTTTGGGAAAGTTTTGTTTGTTTATTAATAATTCCATTCCTTTAACAGATATAGAGCTCTAGAATTTTCTCCCTCTTTTTCAGTTTTGTTACTTGTGTTTTTTAGACAATTTGTACATTTTACCTAAGTTGTTGAATTTATTGGCATAAAGTTACTTCTAATGTTCTCTTATTATTCTATAGATGTCTGTAGTATTGGAGCCAATATTTTAATCCTGTCTGACTCCAAACTTATGCCCTTTCTCCTGTGCAATCCTATTCTTGCTATGAAATGCAGTCACTGGGAGGGGTCATAGATGAAATCCTAAGGAAGAAATACCTTAACAGCAATTTTAAGCCAGGTAAGATAGAAGGAAATTCGAATTTGAAGCCAGGTTTGCTAGAAGGAAATTCATGTATATGTACATGAACCTGGGATCAAAGAGGCCCAGAAGTTGAGCTGAGGAGCTCAGGAAAGGCAGGAGGAAGAAGGCAGCCACAATTTGTTTCTTTAAAGTAATTGAGTCATAGACTTGAATGACCTAAGCATGCCAGGGTCTTACATGCTACCGAAGAGTGGGTCTGTGGGTTTGGGGATAGGGGTAAAGTAGAGGAGATGCTGCTTTACTGAATCTATGCACAGTGTTTTGAGTTAGGTTTGCTTATAGCAACATGTCCTGAATGATGACTGAATTTCTTTCACCATTTTCTCTACTTATTCTACTGCAAAACTGTCACTTTTTTTTTTAGTAGGTATTGACAACACATAACTTTAACTTGGCACAATCTCATCATTTACGTACCCAGAAGTCGTCTGTCTTCCCTTCTTTCAAGCAGGCAGAGTTCACCTTCTATCTTAGAGGCAAAGGGTGCCAGACATTGGCTTTCCTAGCTTCCTTTGCAGCTAGGAGTGGCCTTTTGACTCATTTGAGTATAAAGAATGGTCTGAGTGGGAAACCTCTGGGCAGATATTTCCTTTTTTCTTTCTGATGGGCTTTCTCACAGTCCTGCCCTGGCTTCTTGTCTTTTAACTTTCTTATATGAATATGGCATGCCTGGGGCATACACAGTTCTCTTTGAACTATGAGGAAACAAAACTGAGTTTGTAAATCCAACATGCATCAGATGGCAGAACAAAAGGATAGAAAGAACCTGGGTCCTTGATGATATCATTGAATCTCTGAACCAGCTCTGGAAACATCTACTTCCAGGATTATTGATAAGGAAGTAACTGTCTTTTTAAAAAGCAGCTTGTTAGATGGGTATTCTGTTGTTAAAAGACATACCATCTTAACTGATGTATCCATTACGACCACTTCTGTTCAGTGGTCTCTCCTGGTACCAAGGTGTTTGTAAGATCAGAAATATAGGCAATCTAATAACATAGCAGCACTAAAATCTAAGATGGTCCAGAATATGCTTAGTATAATATAAATTTAAGATTATGAGTAAAATGAAAATACAAATTTAATTTTTATCCTAGAGAACTTTAGAACCCTGTAAGAATATAACAATGGCTCTGCTCCAAAGATGCCAGTAGGGGAAGCCTTCTCCAGCAGTGTAGGTTTTAAAAGTAAGAATTTTGGAAGATTGTGGAACACTCATAACATTCCTCTCTTTGTTATTTATACCATCTCTTGCCACTTTCTCCAGAGCAATTGGCGGTATAACCTTTAAGTTACAAGGGAGTTGTCACTTGCAAAAGGGTGGTAAAGAATAATAACTTTCGCTTGCAAAGGCAGCCTTCTTAAGAGAAGATGAGCCCAGAGGGATGGAAGATTGGTGATGAGAAAGGAGAGCTGCTACTACCTAGAGGAGAAAACTCAAGCAGCCAATCAACCTATGAAAAGAAGGACAGTCTCTCTAGTTATCAGAGTAATCAACGAAATTCACAGAAATAAAAATCCAAACTACAATATGATGCTACTTAAAACTTCTTCAAGGTACTATTATAGAAAGAAATAAATCTGAACATACCAATGGTTGGTAAGGATATGAAGCAATCCTGACTCACACACTGTGCTGGTGAGAGGGTAAATTGCCAAAACTGTTCTGGAGAACAATTGATTTACCTGGTAAAGTTGAATATATGCAAACACTTCTACCCAGCAAACCCTCTCCTGAGTCTGTATTCTATGGACCCAAAGGACATGCATGAGGACAAATGTATTAGAAGGTTCATAGGAGCACTGTTTGTAATAGTGAACAATTGGAAATATTCTCATTATTCATCAGGAGTGGGGGATGAATCAATCAACTTCTGAGCATTCACACAATGCAATACTACACAGCACTAAACATGAATGAGCCAGGGCTTCTCCACCATTGAGTGTGGGGAGTTGCAGAAGATTGTACACAACATACCATCATTTATACAAGTTTAAAAGCCTGCTAAACCAGACTATGTGCCCTTTGTGGGTACATCTATCACCTTAGTAGTATAAGGAGTTACACAGAAATTACAAAGTTCAGGTAGTTGGTAGGAATACCTCTCTGGAGGTGGGAGGCAAATGGGATTGGGAAACAATACACAGGGGACTGTGGATTTGTCATGTTTTATTTCTCAGGCTGTGTGTTGGTATATTGGCCTTCGCCATATCTACATTTTTTGTATAAATGTACCATCTGAAAATTGTTATTAATACTGTCTTAAAAGTAATGGGAAGCAGAGAAGCAAAGGAGAAGCATGAGAGAAGTCCTGAGGATTTGATTGTAGAAAGGTCAGTAGTGAAGGCAGCAGCCTCTGAATCAGAGACCTGCATCTGAATCCCAGCTCTCCTGCTCACCCACTGTGGTATGGTTTGAGGGGCAAGTTAATTAACCTCTTGTGAACTTGATTTTCCCAGGTGCAAAATAAGAATAATGATATTTACTCTTACCTGAATGTGTCAGTTCAGTAATTAAATAAAATATTTTAAGTTCCTAGCTGCCTTAGTCTGTTTGTGTTGCTATAAAGGAATACCCGAGGCTGAATATTTATAAAGAGAAAAATATTTATTTGGCTTATGATTCTGATGGCTGGAAATTTCAAGACTGGGCATCTGTGTCTGATGAAAGCCTCAGGCTGTACATGTCATCTCCCTTCACCTTCCACCATAAGTGCACCTGCCATGTCCCCTTCACCTTTCACCATGAGTGCACCTGCCAATGTCCCCTTCACTTTTCACTCATGGTGATGGCAAGTGCAGAGATCACATAGCCAGAGAAGAAGCAAGGCAGGGGAGATGCAGGATTCTTTTTCACAACCAACTCTTGTGGGAACTAATAGAGTGAGAACTCAATTACCCTCAGGAAGGGTGTTAATCAATTTATGAGGAATCTGCCCCCATAACCCAAACACTGCCCATTAGTCCCCACCTCTAACACTGGGATCAAATTTCAACAAGAGGCCTGGAGGGAACAAACATCTAAGCCATAGCACAAGCACAGTGCCTGAAACATTTTTAGGGAGACTATGCATTCTGGTTTATCTGGGATAATCTTGGTTTATATCTTCTGATCCCAAAAGTGTCCTGATTGGAAGATAAATAATATACATTGAAAACCCTCCATGTAATTAATGATAATCCATTTTTTGGTTTTCATGTACTTGAAAACAGTAAGCCATAGTCCTTCCTCTCTTTCCAAATGTATCTCATACCCTATCTATGCAGTGAAAGATTTACACATCCCTCCATGCTATAAGCTCTAAGTACCTAATCCAGTGGATTGAATAGCTACAGGATTCTTGCTCAAATTTCATTAAGCTCTAGAACCAGAGTAAAATGAGGAGTTCAGAATTCTTAAGAGTATAATGGGACAAAAAGTGTTAACAGCAAAGAGCAAAAAAGTTGCTAAAGAAATACGTTGAAAACTTGTGTTGACTACTTTGTATGTGCCAGGCATTTTCTGAGTCCTTCATGTGTGGTAACTCATATAATCCTTACAGACAAGGAACCTGAGGTCAAAGAATTAGTAAGTGCTACGAACCAAGGCAGACTGACCCCAGAGTCTATTAATTACATTGTCTATTGCCAAAGAGTCTATTATGAGGTAACAGGATTGAGCTTTAAAAACAATTAGTTCAAAACACAGTGCTCAAATGAATATTGTCCTTCAAAGTAGCTTGTTGCAAGGCTCTCTGTGTGTTTTCACTCTGTGGACTTTGCTCAGCATAACTGGACTCTTCTTTGGGACTTTCCATCACAATCTGGGCATAAGCCCTCAAATACCTTCACTTTTTAAACAATCTTTTCAGGTGGATGTAATTTTTCTAAAAGAGTCAAAAGTTGCTTAGAAATGCAAATTAAAACCATAATGAGGTCCCCTACAAACACACTAGAATGGTTAAATTAGAAACACTCCTATACGGATTGATACGGATGTGGAGCTGCTGAATCACTCATACATTACTGGTTGGAATGCAGAATTTTCCAAAGGTCCAGGCTCTTTGGAAAACACTTTGACAGTTTCTTATTTAGTTAAGTATACACTTACCATATGACAGAGAAGGAAAATACAAACAAGCGTGTCCACACAGACACCTGTATGTGGATGTTTATAGTAGCTTTATTGATAATAGCTTCAAACAGGAAATAACCCAAATGTCCACCAACAGGTGAGAAAATAAACTGTTTTTGATATATTTATACACTGGAGTACTACTCAGCAATTAAAAGGAATGAATAACTTATAGATGCAACAAAATGGATATATCTCAAAAGTATTTGCTGAGTGAAAGAAGCCAGACACAGAAAGCTTCAAATTATCTCATTTGATCTTTTCCCACACTATTGTCATCCTTATTTTAAAGGTGAAGAAATTGAGGCATAGAGCAGTTTTTAAGTCACATAGGCAGTATGTTTTATAGAGCCTGACATTGAAGAGTGTGTTCTTAGTCACCACACTGCTCGGAAGGCTTCTGCCAACCACAGCCCCTGTGACAAACACTCAGACACTTCCCCAACCACCCCTGAGACACTTGGGCCAGCTGTAACAGAAATGGAATCAGCTGTCAGAAGCGTGTGACAATCCCAAACTGCAGTACCACTCTGATAAAGCCCATGCCAACTGCTAGGGACCCAACCTGCCCTGCAGCTGAGCTCACTCAGGTTTTTAAAAAAGCCACTTTTAAAAAATAAATTAGGCAGATAACATGGATTATCTCTTTTAGAATCTGAGTTTCAATTGAAAAGACAATTGGATACAAGATGGGGCTTGGGCTCTAATCATTGTTGTCCTCCTGCCTCCAGGAAGCTTTCAATTCCAATACTCTCAGGCCCAGGCCAGGTGCCCCTCCCCATGACACCACAGTGTCCCAGGCTTGTCTCTGACTCAACCTGTCTTTGATCTAGTGCTTCTTTATGTGTCTGTTTTCTCCACGAGAGTGTAAGCAGCTTGATGGCAAAAAAGGCTAACACATCACAAATGCTCCAGAAATGTTTATGAAATAAAAGAAATGAATATCTACTTACTATGTAAATTGGCCATCCAATTAATAAATAGGCATTTCTTGATTATTTACAATTGGGCAGTTCAGTGGAGGATACATGTAAGAAACTGTTCTTGTTCATGGAATTTACTCACAGATTTTATTATCAAGAAACAAAAACCAGAATGTGAAGCAGAGCATATACCAGGTACTAAAAGAGGGGCCCCTACAGTAAGTTGTGGCAAAGGAGGGAGGGACCATGCAGACTGAGGAATCTGGAAGGTTTTTGATCTGGACATATCTGTGTCCCAGGTATTTAGGGTGGAACATGGTAGTAATCTGGGGAGTGGTTTTGTTGTTTCCATGGCTAGAAGTCACGTCTAACTAGAAGGGAAGTATCTAACTGGCGTGAGATGGCATCTTCAGTTTCACTGAGCTCTCATAATAGTGGAAATTACAAGTTCGGGACTCTGGTCAGACCACATGGGGAGTTTCATATCTTTGCTCAGGAAGATTTGCAAATGTATGCAGTTTCAAAGTAGAGTGACCATGTATTAGCCAGGGCAGGCCAGGCTTGGGTATCTGTCTGCTCCTGTGGCCACCAATTATCCTCCGACATTCCTCACCCTGCATATAAGCCCCTCCCCTTCTCCTGGAGAGACAACCCAAAGTCCCCTCCAGTTACTGAATCTAGACCCAAGGCCAACACCTTTGGGTAATGGACAGTTCTTGCCACATGTCTGGATATGATTATATTGGGGCTGATAAGAAGTCACCTCTTCTCCCCACTTTCACACACACTCACAGTGTACAGAGATGAGCAGGACAAGGAAAGCAGAATAGTGACTTCTGTGAGAACTGGCAAGGAGAGCTGGCAGAACATGGCAGTCCCGGGTCTCTGGCAATGATGGAATCCTGCTCAGTTGGCCTGGAGTAGAGACCCTGCCCTTGTCCTGAAGATATTTCCCTGACTAGACCTTGATTTTTCTCCAAGGGAAGAGCCCTTTGTCCACCGACCTCCATGACCCCTGACTTTACTTTCTAAGATGCTCCTCCATACTCACTATCCTCCACATCACTTCTGCTGTGGGCATGGGGGTGCGTGCATCCTTTGGGTGCTGTCCAGCTTTCATAGCTTTTTTTTAATGCTCATGCAAGTGTGGAGATTAGGAGTTATTTTGGGATTCATACAGTCAGTGGCCTTTCTAACTGCACAATTCTCTAAAAAAATTCTGATCTTTTTACTTCCAGTCAACTTCTGATGCTCAGAATCATAACCGAACTTCTACGCTAGACATAGTTCTCACACCTGGACTCACGTCTCTCATTCTCAAGTTGGTGAAGGCTACATTGGGGACATCTCAAACAATAGGCTGGAGCAGGATGGAAGAAGCCTCATCTCCTGCTAGTTCTGGTTGAGCAGCAATTTACTTTTCTAACGATGTAAACTCTCAAACTTCTGGGCCTGTTCTCTTCCCTTTCATTCCTGCTCTTAAATGCCAGAATTCCTATTTCTTATTACTCATATAGATGAAACTCATCTTTCTGGCTCTTGTTCAGATTCTTTCCTTACAGCTGGTTGTTCTGTAAACACCTCGTTGGTTTCCATGTTAGGGAATGTGACAGGTCTATCAGAGATTTTGCAACAGCTTGACATGGATCTCCTTTCCTGCCTCCAGTGTCTTTCTCTGCTGCTCATCACCAGACCCTTAAGCCAGTGCCACATATTTTAGGTTTCTGGACCTACTTTAAAGTGTCAAGCACAACAGAAATTTATTCTTGCTTAAGCAACAGTGCAATTTTGATTTATTGACCGACCACTGGGCAGCTCTTTTCCACATTGTGATTCAAGGAGCCAGCTTCCTTCCCTCTTGAGAGTCTATGAAACCCTTGACCTTGGGTTATCATCTATGCCAACTTGTAGCAGAGGATAGAAGGCATGGTGGAGAGGAAGCATATTTTTTCTCTTAAAAATCTATAAATGGAATACATCAACATCCTCTCACATTTCATTAGATAAAACTTCTGTATGGCCATACCTGATTACAAAGACTGGGAAAGGTAGTCAGCCATGTGCCTAAAAAGAAGACAGAGAAGGGGATCTGGGTGAATAGCTTGCGATTTCTGCCACAGGAAATGGTTGGGCCATGTATGAAGTTTTGTATTATGGTCTGGTAGGGTCTTTTTCCAGGGGGCATTGTGTGTACTTGATACAAACAAGACCATGTCCAGAGACATGTCTGGGACCAGAACATCATCAAGGTCATTGTGACTGGACTTCCCATCTGGAACAGCCTAGCTAAATGACTCCAACGTTTATTACGCAAGCTTATCAAAACTTGCTGATTGTAGCTATGCCTCGCCCAAGACACTGTAGCAGAATGCTGATTTTGTGGGTCCTTGTCTTACTCCCTTTCCTGGGTAATCCTGTTCTGATCCCAATGAGTAAGCTCCCAGCCCTTGACACATGTTTCTTGTCCTCAGCTGCAGTCTGTATGCTCCCATTTAGCTCAGGCTGGCTTATTTAATAAATAAATAAATAAATAAATAAATAAATAAAAAAAAAAACCTGATGCAAAATGTATTGGTGACATAACTTTTTAAATATAATATTGGGGAAGTTTGGAATTAAAGGCTTTATAACAATAATAATACCTACTATTTACTGAGTGTTTATTATATGCCAGGCATTTAATAGACATCTAACTTAATACTTGAAATAATCTCATAAGGTAGATATGCAGTTAGATGAATGGTTGGAGGAAAAGAGAAAATTTAAGTGCATCTAGCAACTGTTTTTAAATAACTGAAGGGCTATCATGTGGGGGTAAGATGTATATTCATTCCACATTGTCTTCCAAAACAAAACTAGGACTTCACACATTATAAGTCATTGGCAGACTTAGGCTTAATGTAAGGAAGAACTTTCTAACAGCTAGAGCTGACTGAGGTAGTCCAGGCCAACTCACAAGATAGTAATCTCATTGCCTTCAAGAATAAAAGACCACATTTTGATACCTGGAGGGTGGAAGTTGAGGAAACTCAGCCATCTGTTCACCCATTTAACCACTGGTCCATCGATTCGTCCATCCATCTATTTTTGTTTGCGTGCATTCACCAGTTACTAATTGAGGCCCAGGAACTATACAGGGTGTTAGTTGGGGAAGATGCCTTTAAGGACCTTGAGATCCTATGAGTCTCTGACTCTCAGCCTGTAATATGGCCCTAAACACTGGGATTCCCTGTTACAATCTTCTGAGTACACGATCTAGAAGTCTATTGTGCACTATCTTCTTGAGGAAAGCCACAATTTAAGGCTCATCTGACTTTTAATAAAGTAAGTTCTATTAACCAGTATGGTTCATCCACTTGTATTAATTGTGGAAAACAGCAATCTGAATAAAATTAGAAAAGCAAATTGTTTTTAAAGGCATTAATGGGACTAAAGAGTCTATCAAGCAGAGGTCTTCAGGGATCTGATTTAATAAATTTATAAAGTTCTTTGTAGCACTCTATCATAATGGTCAAAATTTATTTATATATGGATGTCCCTGAGAGAGGTGAGCACAGAGCAGATTCACAGACAGGCTTAGACAGCTCCAGTCCTATCCATGGGACTTCCCTCATTCAGGAAACCAAGATTCTACAACAGTTTCTTTTATTGCATGTCCTTGAACACTTGGGAGAGCCATGCATCCCCTCTGACCTTGGTTTCTCATCTTCAGTCTAAGGGGACTGAGGGAAAGGATCTCCAGGACCTTTCCAGTTTGAACAGTCCATAATTTTATCATTCTTTTTATTCATTCAGCAAATTCTGAAAACTATGGTTTATTCTGTGTCATAGTTTCTAGCTTAGGGGAGGTCTATAATCACATAAACACATTCTTTTAGAGATAGCCCTCTGAGAAGTATGATGTGCATATCAAGGAAATGCATTGGAAACAGCTAGTCTTTGGTCAAACGTTGCTTTGGAGGCCAGGCCATGGCTGACCACCTCAGTCAGATTCAATGCCCCAAATGGACCTGCCTTAGGCAACTTCTGTCTTTTTCAGCAAATGGCATTGCATGGAGAAGAGCAGAAATGAAAGGTGCTCATGAGAACTTGACAGAGGTGCCATGAAAAAGCTGAACACACGGAGGAGAAGGAGAAAGGCTGAGCCAGGAAGGTGGGCTCTGGTTACTTCTTCCCTACCCCCTAGGAGCCTTCACTCTGGCTGCATAACAATCACACTATTTTTTAAGTTGTTCTCCCAACAGATCCACTGTCTGAGAGGAAATCTACGGCCCTGTGTCCACTGGAGCATCGCATGTACATGATTCAATTAACCTTTAAGGTGGCTCGGGAAGTTTGTGCAATAGGGGAGCCATGCCTTAACTGGCAGGCTGACACAGACAATAAAGTTTAATCAGATGAGGAGGGCATCGGAGACATCATTAGCATCCTCTACTGAAGACTACATGGAGTGTAAAAGTTGTTTCGTTTCTGCTGGAGAAGTAAGGGAAGAGGAAACCTGGTTCACATTTCCTGCATGTTTTGCTTCCTAAATATTACATTTCCCTACTATAAACATCAAGCAAGCCCAGTATTTTGGTGTGCGTACAGCTTCCAATCTAGCTTTTACTGCCCTGCAATCCACCACATGATCATTTCTCTGTTATTAAAACTTTGCATTTCATAAGAGCTGTTTTGGAAAAACAAACATAAATAGAGACAGATGGAGTGATTCCTTCTCAAGAGTTTCAAATGGATGGGGCAGAGGGGAAGTAAGACTGTGTGCTGGAGAAGGCCTGGAGGAGGGTGGCCTTGTGTTTGTGTGTGTGTGTGTGTGTGTGTGTGTCTGTGTGTGTGAACTTTCACAAGAGTAGCAGTTGGGGAGAGGAACTCTGGAAACCACGGAAATGAGTACAAGGTCCATGTCTGGATCCTCTCTCATTCAGAATAGTTGTAAATCTTAGCCTTTCCAGAAAGTCTTGCCCAAATAAGAAGAGAAGAGAAGGGAAACTAACATTTACAGAATGCCTTCCGTGTGCTAGGCACAGTCCAGATGGTCTCCCTGCTTATCACAAGAAGTCCTAGGAATGAAGTCTTACTATGTTGCTTTTCTAGATGAGGATATTGAGACAGAAAGTTTGCAAAAGTTGTTGAGAGGGCCAGCCAGTAGGTGACAGCGCTTGAATTCTATTTCAACTCTGCCTTTCTCTTCTACCGCATTACAAGAAAGAATGATAGACTTCTTCAAACAGAATCTGACAGAAAAGCTTCTCTCTACTAAGTGAATCATCTTCCCATTTTCCTGCAACAGATAAACAAAATGCCTACCAACTGAATTTATTTACTCACTAATGTACATTTAAAAGAGCTTTGAAATGTGCAATATTAAAAATGAGTAATTAATTTTCACTTATACAAAGGCACTTAAAATTAAATAGAGCTAGACCAATGTAGGTGTGATTATCCCTGCTTTGTTGTAAATTCTTTTGGAATCAACAAATTGTCATCAAACATAAAGCAGATGCTCACTATGAACAAAATACTGAGGACAGTAGAGAAAAAAAGAAGTGGAAAAAGCCTCAGTGCTTTTGACGAAAGGAGAGAGAAAGGAAAGAGAACAAAAAGTAGTTGCTATGTGTACCATGTTCACACCATGCATGCACACGTGTCCAAACATGCACATGTATACACTCACACATGTAGCACAGAATCACACATTACTCAAGGCACTAGGAATATGTGCTAAGCCAGATAGATACAATATCTGCACTTACGGAGCTTACAGACTTGAAGGGAAGACATCCCTTGAATAAGTACTTACAAGTTTAGAGAGGAGGGAGAAATCAGATCAGGAGGGGCTTATTGAAAGAAGAAGGACTTGGGAACACTTCAGAGTTCTGGCTCTGTGTGTCCCAAGCTGGGCAACAACTCAGCAGTTCCATTTAAGCCTCTAACTCCAGGATCGAAGTTGATGCTCTGCAAGGCCCTCTCTTGCAGCTCCATTACACACTGTGACTGTGAATGTCAGGGAACGCCACTGTCCCAGACAGAAGGGGGGATGAGACTAACTTTACATGTAGAACCCTGAGGGTCACCATCCTGTATCCTTCCCCTGCCTCATGACCCAGCACACTTTCCCTGCTGGACCACAGTCTGGGTACTTGGACAGCCCCACCAGCACACCTCTGACCTCACTGTCATCAGTGTGCCTTGGGTCACTTCTCCCCTTCAGAATCCCCTCCTACCCTGGGCCAGGCCTTTGGTGCCTTCTGACCCTTATGCCAACAGGGCAGAAGGCTGAAGGTACTCTCACCTAATCTTTGACCATTTCAGCTGCAACCTCTGGATATACTGCATTAGTGGAAAATACCCATGCTAGTATGGAAAAGGTGAGAATTTGAAGGCAGAAGGAGAAAGAACAGCATGAATGCTGGTGTCTGGGAATTTGGGGGAGGGGAGGGAATAGGAGGTTGGAATGGAAAGAAGGGGCACCTTTAACCCACTTTCATGTTAGGCCTCCCTCAGTGTCAAATAGACCTGGGGCAGGAATGGAAAGTTTGAGGGGCAATGTGATGTGTAAGCTCAGAAAGCTCCCACCCCGCCCTTAGATGCATGTCTCTCCTAATTCCTTCATTTCCAGGTTCCATTCAGGCTATTTCTCCCCTGGCTGAAGATACAGGAATAGTCTGATGAAGCAGTAACTCAGCAGAAATAACGATGATGGTGATGATGATGACAATAACAATGATAATCACTGAGGAAAGAATCATTTATAGAGCTTCTTATTTTCCATTTTTGTTTTCGTTCTGTCTCAGATGAGCATCAGCTAATTGATCTTTCTGGCATCCCTGTGAGGTAGGTAAGAATTAGAATTCCTTCTCAAGAAATATCCAGCTTATTAATAACCAAGGAGGGGTTGATACACTGTTTGACTGACTGGCTTTTCCTATCTGAAGCTTTGAACACAGAAGTTCAGCTCTGTTCATGGAGTTCTGTTCATGAGCAAGCAAACAAACAAAAATCTCTTCCAGAATGTTGAGATTGCTCCCAACTTCATAGATTGCTTACAACTTCATAGACATTGACATTGGCTGACTAGGATCTTACTAAAGGTTAGCTCTTATTAGCTTTGAGGCCTTGAATATGTCCCTTAGTCTTTCTGGCCTCAGTTTCTCCATCAGTGAAGTGGGAATATGAATACCTTATGTTGCAGGAGTATTGTTTGAATCAATAACAAATGTGCAGTTTTGAGTTTTTGACAAGCCCCTAAAAAGAAAACAAATAGAACCCAACGTCTATAGGAAAATAATAGGTGAAGTACAAGATTTTCAGAAGCCTGGAAAGTCTTCAGGGTCTGCACTACCTAGGATGCACCTTATTCCAGACTGCCTTGCCTCTCCTCTACCCTCATCAGATCTCAGCTGGGCAATGCTCCTTTTCTCACGGACTTGTTTTTCTTTCAAATTATATGATTATCTCTGGTTTTCCACAGTTTGATCATGAAATATTTGGTGTGGTTCTCTTTGACCTTATCCTGTTTGGGGATTCACTGAATTTGAATCTATACATTTATGTCTTTCATCAAATTTGTGCAGTTTTCAAACATTATTTCTTCAAATAATCTTTTTCTGCTATAATCTTGTTCTGCTCTTTTCTTGTAGGACTCTAATAACACAATTGACAACATTTTGATAGTGTTCTGCAGTTCCCTGAGGCTTTGTTCACTTTTTTTTGTCAATTATTTTTCTTTCTGTTCTTCAGATTGGATAGTTTCTATTCATTTGTCTTCAAGTTCTCTGATTCTTTCCTCTCTCATCTTTATTTTGCAATTTAACCCACACAGTGTGTTGTTCATTTCAGATATTGTGTTACACAGTCCTAAGATTTTCATTTGGCTTTTAAAAATAGTTTTAATTTATCTATTGAGAACTTATGTCTTTCTACCCTTTCAAGAGTGTGATTATAATAGCTCATTTCAAGTTTCTGTCTGATATTTCCAATATTTGTGTATCTTGGCATTGGTGTGTGTTGACTATCTTTCCCTTGAGAATTGATCACATTTTCCTGGTTTTCCATATGTCAAGTAATTCTGGTTTTTGGCTTTTATGGTGTGACTCTGGGTCATGTTAAAAATCCTCTGGAGAACCTTGAGTATTCTTGTCTTGGCAGTCGATCAAGCAGTTAGGTTCATTCCACAAGTTCTGTCTCACTCTCTGTGGGAGGAAGTGCTGATGTCAGTTTGGTTCTCACATCTGCCTTAGACCTTCCCTACGTGTGAGCTTCTTGGAGGTTAGTCTGGGACTTGGTGTTGGCCTGTATTCAGTTCTGACATTCTTTGTTATCTTGCTTTTGTTTTCTTCTGTACCTGTGCAGCTTATGGTGGAGTCCAAGACTTGTGTCAGTTTAGATGCAGCATTGGTGGCATTCTTTTATTCAGCTCTCTCTGTTGTGGGGCTTCCACCATAGTCTCTTGCTTCCTCCAAGTGGCTACTTTTCCCAGCCCTGTGGCTAGAGGGACACAGAATGTCTCAGAGCTTCATCTGCCCCATGATACTGCACAGTTCCGTGAAACAAGATACCCTTGGGGCAAGCAAAGTAAAAGGAATGGGATTTTCCTTATGCTCTTCAGAAAACAGAGCCATAGCCTCCCTGTCCTCCTTACCAGAAAGTTGGGTTTTCTTTTGGAATTTCAGATACTCAAGCTGCCACCACCATGCAGCACAGCTCTGAAACAAGAGCTGCCCTTAGGATGAGGGGCCAGGTGAGAAAAAAAAAGAAACAAAAGGAATTCTCCCATGCTCGCCAGCCCTCTGGGGCCCTTTTCTTGATCATCTGACCAGAAACACAGTAGCACTTTTCCCAGAGTTCTGCTGCCTGCATTACAGTACAGCAGCACTGGAAACACCTATAGATCAAAGCCAGTTCATAAGACAGGTAATAATGATATCTTACCCCTGTTACAAGTCATTTATCAAGATTTGGCTCTTCTCTCTCCCAAGCCTTCTGATGTTGTGTTTCCAGAATTATCGGGTGGTCATTGCTTTTTGTATTTTGTCCAGTGTTCTTAGCTGCATTTAGTGGAAGAGATTGGCTATAGTGGACTTCTTCCATCTTGGATAGTGCCAGAAGTGTTACTATAATGTTTTAATTCAGATGGTTGCTTTTAGTGGTGGAAGCACCAGTGTAGTAAGTTTTCAGATACTTTTTACCCTATCATTTTATACTAAGTCTACTCTACCTGTATCCTAAGCAGGCTGTGGTAATAGCCAGAAAGTCAGGCCAGGGCATATTAACCTGCTATTCACATAGTGTAAACCCTTGGGCTCTTCATCTCTCCCAGAATGGAAATCTCATCAGTAAAGACAAAGATCAAATGTATTTTAAACCATGAAACATCTATTATTCATTTAATTTTGCATCCCACCAAGGATATGTTGAAGTCTTAACCCCCAGTTCCTGTGAATGTCACTTTGTTTGGAAGTAGGGTCATTGCAATTGTCATTAAAGTTACAGTCTGGTTATACTGGAGAAGGGTGGGTCCTTAATTCAGTATGACTGGCGTCCTGATAAGAAGAGGAGATTCAGACACAGAGAGAGAAACAGATGGAAGGCGACCATGTGATAATGGAGGCAGAGACTGGAGTTTTGCTGCCACAGCTGAGGAATACCTGGGGCTACCAGAAGCTGGAAGAAATAAGGTAAGGTCCATTTCTAGGGGCTTTGAAGGGAGCATGGCCCTGCCAACACTTTAGTTTCAGGCTGCTGGCCTCCAGACTGTGGAGAGTAAATTTCTGTAGTTTTAAGCCACTTAGTTCTTGCTACTTATTATTACAGCCCTTAGAAGCCAATACATCTTGTCTGGGAAAAGTGCACTGTGCAAGTGAATAACTGAGCACAGTAAGCAGCCCCTGGAAATTTCTAAATGACTTTGCCACAGCCCTGGAGACTGGCGGAACAGCCGATGTTCTCCAGAGAGTAGAGGACAGCAATTGGCAATTGCTCCAAAGCAGGGCCTGTGCCCTTGGCTGGTTCCCTACTGTGGCTAAGCATTTCTCACTGGAAAGGACTGCCCAGCTGGCCTCTTGCACACTAGCACCACTCACCCCACTCTACTCACATAGGCCCTCTGGCTGCTGCCATGGAGTTGGCTAAGGGATCACAGGGAAGCCACATCAGCTGTTTATGGCTAGACTGCAGAATGTAAGGTCTCTCCTGCTCAAAAGCCTGCATGGGATCTCTCCTAGCACCCTCATTCCCATGCTGAATTCTGACTCTTCGCTCAGCACTCAGGGCCTCCAAGACCTGGTCCCACACTCCTGTTCCATCTACCATAGCTCCCCATAGCATCACCCTCCTCCCTAACCAGGGGTCTTGTGGAAATCCTGAGGGGTGAAGCTCCCCAAACCTAGCTCTCATCTGTGACCCTTGGGAACAGGTTACAAAGACAGATCTCCATGCCCATCCAAGACATTCTAATTCTTAAATGGGATCATGGAATCTGTATTCTCAACAAGCGCCCTGAATGATTCAGATGGGACTTCCAGCACTGCCCTTTTTACAGAAGAAGTCTTTCCATAAACTTGTGGGAGGAGGGGTAGGGCAGAAACCTGAGGAAGGACACAACCAGGGCAGAAACAAACAGTTTTTCAGGACAAGGAAGACTTACAGGATTGGGATCTGAGGAAGAAGCTGTCCAGGAGGAGGGAGAAATGCAGGTGAAAGGAAGAAGATGGAAGGCTTAGTTCTGCAGAAACAACAAGGGCCTAAGAGGATGGCCTGCAAGGAGAGCAGGTGGAGCTCACCTGGGACGTGAGGGGAGGCAGGGAGAGTGGAAGAACCAGAGGCAAAGGTATAGAACACTTCCTTTCTCGGCTATACCTTCTGTTAGAGTTAGTGGAGAAGATTTTCAACATATAGGGAACACGGAGTTGAAATGGTGATCAGAGGAACACAAGATGGCCCTGGGGTGGGTATCTTATGGAACCAAATAAAAGGAAAATGCATTGCCTAAGGGAGAAGCTGAAGGCTGCAGAAGGATCCGTGAGAAGATGAAGGTGATGGACTTGGGCCTGGACTGAGCAGGGGAACAAATGAGTCAGGGGAGAGATGAGCTGGGAGAGCCTGGGAGGGTCAAAGGGAAAAAAAGTGCTGAAGGTGAGTGTCTGGCTGGGTTCCCTTGAAGAACCTATTACCCTCTTGCTGTGTGATTTTGGAAAAGTCACATAACCCTCTGGCCTGAGTCTCCTCATACTCTAAATGATACTCAGCTTTATAGGTCTCCCAGGGGTTCAGATAGGAAAGTAAGTTAAAAAGATCTTTTTTTAAGTCTTCTAATGAACATGGCTATTCAACCACTCTAGGGCAGTGAGAAATCATTGAACCATCATGTCATTAGAATCAATGCAACATGCAGTTTTCCTAAGGCAGATTATGTTGTGTTAAAATTTAAGGGCATTTATCAGGGTTGAACAGACACTTCTTGTAGAACCAGTTGGGAAAAACGTGCTGCAAAAACATCAGAGACTGAATGATACCTCTCAATCAATGGTGTGGTTTTCAATAATTGATATCATGTCTCTGATTATTGTTTCATAGTACTTTGCATGCTCCCCCATTACCAACTCATTTTATGACAATGTTAACATACAGATGTTACTTTAATCTGTTTTTAAATTTATCTCAGCTATCCCACAAGTACATTTTCATGTGATTCGTTTATTTAGTAGCACCTCATTTATTGCAAAAGTATTTTCTTTTATCACTGTGAAAGTGCTAGCGAAATTTACAAGTGGCTTCTCTTTCATTTCTAAGTTCATCCGGAACCAAGGAATATTTGCTGTTCTTCTCCTCAGGACCAAGATCACATTCCTGTCTTTTGTGGTTGGATTGGCTATCGTCATTCTGCACCAACCACATGCTGCAATATGTCTCTTCTTTGTCTCTCTCTTTTTTTTTTTTTTTTTTCAAAAGTGTGAATACTGAGACCAGATTGGGTTCACTATCGGATCAGGGTCACTTCCTCAGCACCCATCAAGCATTTTCTCAGTAAAACTTGACTCTGTCTTTCAGTCCATCTCTACCTCTGAGAATGCTTGTTGAAAAATTATAAAGTTGAATTTACATTGGAATGCAGGTCTACATTTGGGATCAGAGTATTTTTGATGTATCTATTCCTAAGGGGTCTTAGAGATCAGCTCTGGGAAGACAAGATGGGCTTCATTCTAGACCATATCACTTCTGGTGCTGGTCCAGTCCTTAGCTCCAGGGTGACATTCCCAGTTGTACCTGCGCATCTTCCCATAGCTCTCAGCCAGCTCAAGCTCATATATTTCAACATGAAGGCATAATCTTTCTCCCAAACTGGCTTTTCCTCCAAGGCCCCCAATAATCTTGATGGCTGTCTTGTTCTGTTTTGTGCTGTTATAACTGAATACCATAGACTGGGTAATTTATAATAAACAAAAATTTATTGTCTCACAATTATGGAAACTGGAAAGCTCAAGATTGAAAAGTCAGCATCTGGTGAGGGCCTTCATGCTGTGTCATCTCTTGGTGGAAGGCAGAAGAACAAGGGACAGCAAGAGAGGCCCAAATTTATCCATTTATAAAAAACCTATTCCTACAATAACAAACCTGCTTCTGTGATAATGACATTAATCCATTTATGAGGGCAGAGCCATCAGGGCCTAATCAACTGTCATTAGGCCCCATGTTCCAGCACTGTTGCACTGGGGATTAAGTTTCCAATACATATGTCTTAGGGAACACATTCAAGCCATAGTAATGGCCCTCCAGGCTTTCCTTCATCCTTCACAACCTGTCAGATACCATGGTCTGCAGACCATGCAACAGACTGCAGTAGCCCATTTTTCTTATAAGAAAGTAAAAAATTCTTTAATCTTCCATTTCAGCCCCTAAACAGACCAGCCTTACCTTATTTCTTCTCTAGCTTTATACTTTATCAAGATTGGTTTAGTGCATTCACAAGCACAAAAGTTAGTAGCTTAGGCCAGTAAGAGCGTATTTGCTGTTCAGGTCACAGTGAGTCAGGTGGTGGTAGGGGTGAGGAGGAGATTTTCTGCTCTGCCCAGTCCTCAGGACTCTGGCTTATTCCACCTGTGGCTTCTTATTCCTCCAGGCTATCAGAGGCTTCTATTCAGCCTCCTGAAGAGGAAATAGAATGTGAATCATTTGGGAGATCAATGGTCCAGTCCTAGAAGTGGCAACTTATGCCTTCCGCCATATCCCATTGGTCAGGGCCAGCCACATGACCACCCCAGCACACTGACCACTAGAAAGTGTGACCCAGGCCCAGGCTGACCAAGAGAATACAGACATGGTGAGCAGCGGTGCCTCGCCACACTTCCCACACTTCCCCAGGCCGCTCACCTGCTGTCTTCCATCTGGAGGTTTTCTGTTGCTGAGAAATGAATGCAGTGGGTTGACAGAGACTGAGAATAGACCCCTGAAGGCAGAAGAGCAAAATGTGACCTGGAGAGCTGACCTCAGGCCTCTGTCAAGAGGGGACTGCTGGGTGCTCAGACCTACTTTCCTCATTTCTAGCTGTCTAACCAGTCCCCTCACATGGAATGAATGTCCCACAAGACGCATAACCTCCCACAGGAACCAAGGCAGAGCTCTTCAGAAGGGCACGGGCTCATGTCAGAGCAGCAAAGTGCCTACTGCATCAGGCACAGTGCTTAATAGATGTCAATGGCCTGAATGACATCCAGAGTTTATAATAATCGGCAAAGCAAAGTCAGAAATGGCAAAGCCAAGTCAGAAATGGCAAAGCCAAGTCAGAAATGGCAAAGCCAAGTCAGAAATGGCTCTATAAGCCTGGACCAGGTTGGAAGTATTCAAAGTGAGAAATGCAACTTCGGCATCCCCAACTCACTCCTATTTTGGCTTCAGAAACCTATGACATGCTTTCTCCAATGACCAGAGTGCTGCCCTCATCTTTATCATCTCCTACTAATCTGGCTGTTCTAAGACAAACTCGTGGTGGTTGCAGGGAGGGGGGGTTTCTCTACTCTGCCCAATCTACAGAATGAATATATTTTGTTCTTATCTGTACGCTGCTTTCTCTATGGTAATTTGTTTGCCTCAAATTCTTCTGGCCTTCCTTTCCCCCTTGGCCTAGCAAAAGAAGGAAGAAAAATCACGAAAGCATGTGTGCAGCAATATTTATTTTTGCAAGTGTTATTTTTGCAACTCAGGTTCAAGCCATGCTATCCAACTCCTTTTTCTAAGGTTCTTCCTTGTTAAGCAATACCTAAGTCATCAGGAATGCCTCATGACTCTTTACATGTGGCCTAAAGATCCCCAGGGTCCTTTCCATTATGACCCATTGAGGATACCCTTACCAGGCACAGAGCAGTAGACCAGAGGGTATGTGGTGTTGCTAATAAACTTGGTGTGTCTTCTTGGACCTTGTGTTAGTGTCTTCCTTTGCCACCTCCCCCATGGCCCTATCCATTTCCTACTCTTCTCTGCCCTGCTCTGTGTTGTGTTGGGCTGTCTCTTTCAGAAGGCATTACCCAGTTCACAGGTGAATTTGGGCAATGGGATGCATCTTCAGGAGATCAAGGGTGAGAGGAAAGAGAGGTTGGGGTATTTCCTCCCTTGATCCCTCTGTGCCTCAGCGTCATATTTCGGCAGTGGCTGCAGCCTTCTACAACTGCAGCCCCATATGAAATGGCTTCCACACATCTGTAGGCTCTCATCAAACCATTTCTACCTCTTATCCCTGCAGACCTAAAAGTGGTGGTAATGGTTCCTTGAAGTTGCAAGTCTTTTGTTAGCCTTGGTATTCTTTGGTGATTGCTTTAACCCTGTTCATATTAGTGTAAATAGTCCCTTCATTAAATTCCCCTCAAAATCCCAGCTGAAAGTCCCCTCTCTTTACTGCTCAGAACCTGACTAAGACAGTTTAAGATCTCTGGTGATGGAAGATGTAAAGAAATCTAAGTGTTTCCAATACTGTCCTAGATTGGTTCCCTGAGAGCAGGCTCCGAGAAAGAGTTTTCCTGGGGAGTGCTCTCAGGAGATACCTCTATAAGGAAGTGAGGAAGGCAGAATTGGGGAGGAAAGTGGACCTGCTATGCAGTTGTAACTGAGCTCTCAACCAATGCTATAGGCAGGTGTGGAGCTGGAATGGCCCTTTAACTTGGAACAAATTAAGGCATGGGGCCAGACATTTGCAACACAGGCTGACCCTGCGAAGGGGTATAACTTTGGAAAATATATTTTCCTGTAGGTATCTAATGCCCAGGAAGAAACATAGATGTTAGCCCTCAGCAGCTGACTTACACAGCAGCTGGGGGATGGGCAGGACTGTCCTAAAGAGGAGATCCAGGTGGAGCACCCAATATCCATTATGGTTCACTCCTTTTGCTACACTGTGTACTTGCTTCTTATTGCAAGTGCATCCCATCTGGTCTTGTTTACTGGGGAAACTTAAGAGAAACTTTATGGGACAAAGTAGAGCAAACTGAAACTGGTCTCACATGTACAATTGATATCATCATCCCCCTACTCTGTTATCCATTCTAGTTTCTCCTCAGCCTTGTCTAGCACCTCTGCTGATCTAGGAGGCTTATCTGGTGGGGCGACCCAGACCTTCACCCCTGAGGTGTCTGAGTCCTTTGGTTATCATGCCCCTCCCAGCTCATGGCCACTGCACTCGTCCACTTGCTGCCAAAGTTGGGCCAAGGATGATTAGCAGCTGCTCCAGCAGATCATCTGGGTGCCGTATGCATTTTTCCCTGTCTTCACTGTGCAACAGTAGCCCTACCTTCTCTTGATGGTTAGGGTCAATTATCCATTCCAGGATCATGAATCCCTTCCTTCCTTGATGGTCCCTTGGTACTTTCCAGGTGGCAGCCATAGCTTACAATTCAATAGAACGCTTGTAGTTTTCTCTGGTGAAATTCTCCTCCTCTAGAAACCAGCAGCACTGGGCCACAGAGCCTAGAGTTATGGGGTCAAGAAGCACAAATTCCCCAAGTGGGTCACTAGATTGGTAGTAAGCAGTGCCACTCCTGCTTCCACCTCTTAATTCCTGGATTATGCATTCTAAAAATGGAACACAGAACCATATAATGTTTATTGATTTAGGATATATACATATATACTAGGAATGGCATTCCATTCTTATAGAAAATCATCTCCAAGCTGGTACCTCAGCTTCATCTCTGGATTCAGAGTCCAGACTGTTCACCATTACATCATGGAACCTCATATCCTCAGCTTCATCTCTAAGAGGCCATTCCATCACTTTGATCAGACCAGTGGCTTTGGGTGATGCAGCATCTGATAGTATTGCTGGATAGATCCCCTGGACACATGCCCACCACCGCACTTTCTCTATTGTAAAGTGGGCTTTTGTCAGAGGTGGGGTAATATAAAATCTTAGCTTTGTGGATCAGGCCTTAAGTAGTGGTACTGGCCAAGGCCCTGTGGGCAGGAATTGTGTCAATTCCTGTCAAGATGATCCCTTCCCCTTCAAGGGTTGAAGAGGTCCAACAGAGTAACTTGCCACCAAGTAGCTGGTTGGTCTCAACAGATGATGCAGTATCAGAAACATAGCTTTGGACTTTAGAACATTCAAGTGGTAGTAGTTAGATCGGCCTTCCTGAGTGGGAGCCCATGCTGCTGGGCTGTAGCTTTAATCCCTGCCACCATGGCTACTCCATTCATGAGCCCATTATGCACTGAGGTGAGTATTGGTATAGTTGATGACAGAGACTGGCTGTTAACTGGCAGTATAATTCTAGGTACTTTGCTCTTTAAGGCCTCTTTCATGGGTCATGCTCTCTAATGGGCATTCACAAGCCCATACAACGCCTTCAGATCTTGTACTCCCTCTCATGAATCTATCTACTTCCTCTCCCCAGACATCCTTATCCCTCACGTGTTTCCAGGATTCTAACAGGCTCTTCATCACTGCCCATGATCCATAATTTTCCCCTTATGTTACCTCTTTTCCATAATAAGTGGCTGACCAAATGCACTCTTGATGCTCTGTCCATTGGGAGGATGTCCCAAGCCTCCTGTGGGGCTATGAGTCTCCTGAGCTGTTTGCCTTTTCCCCCCTCTTCCATTAGCTGCATGCAAGGAAATTGCTGGACCACTGGTGTGAGGAAGAGGCACCAGTGCAACGGGGGTACCTGGGGGTTTACTTGAAGGTTTACTTGCAGGTTTACTTGTGCCCTCTAGTCCCACTTAGCTGAATCCGTTTATCACTGCCATCTCACTTTGTACCATTACCTAGCTAGCCCAGCCTTGTGATGCTGTGGCTCTGCGTCTGACAGACCCAGCTCATGATGCGCAAGCCAAGCCATTTTGTCACTTGATGTCCCACGGTTAGATACCATGTCACTACCAGAGTCCGGTATCCTGCCAGGAGCTGCTTTTCCAATAATGTGCGATTTGGCTGAAAATGGCATGGCCTTGCTCAAATCCTTGGGGATCTGTGCTGATTCTCCCTTTAGGGTGTGTTTTAAACCTCACAAAATCTTTTTCCACCACAGATACCCAGTGCCATAGGGTCTCCTGGCTCATATGGCCCAAGTGGCATGGCTGCTGTGCAACCTAGGTGTGCTACAGAGCCTGGGCCTCCCTCAAATCTTGCAAGCTTCCTTGTCAGATGGTAAAAGGGTAAAAGTTGTCATCCCAAGAGAATAATATGCTGCTTTTGACACCTGAAAAGTTTTACTGATGTGGGGGGCTCCCAAATCTTTGTAAGATGATGCTGGTGTCTTACTAAGGCCTCCAACCTACTTCCCTATTTGCTCATCCAGTTTAATATGATGCTCTGTGTGATGCCCAGTGGGTCCAGGCTCTTTCAGATGATGTTGTAACAGAGGGGAGGAGAGGTAATACAGCCTAGGCAAGGCTATGGATGTATACTGTTCTTCATTTCGTGTGGATGTGAACCACTTTTGATTTTCCTTCTGATGGGAATGGGAAAGGAAAAATCTGCCAGCTCAATGGCTGCATGTCATGTGCCAGAGTCCATGTTAATCTGCTCTAGCAAAGACACTACCTCCATCCAGAAACTGTAATTGGAACTCCTATTTGGTGAGGTTTGTGACAGTCCACTGTCATCTGCCATGATCCACTTGGCTTTTGTAGGGCCAGACTGGGGGGTTCAATGGAGATATGACAGGACACTCCAACCTCTGCATTCTTTAAGTCTTCGAGCACAGCACTCACCACCATTTCTTCCGCACAGTAGTATGCTTCATATTTATTACCCTGGGGAAAGGGTGCAGTAGGTAGTTTCAGGAACTTTGACGTGGGCTTCTCTACTACCATAGCTCTTATTCCAAGGAGCAAGAAGCTGGTGCAGGGGAATCTGACAACTGCCAGGTGTGTCCATTTCAATGATGCATTCAGAAACCTGGAAAGTGTCTACTAGGTGTGTCTATGGCCAAGACCCCATTTATATCCTGGTCCAAATCCTTTCTTGAGCAGGGTGACCATGGTGGCACTTTGTATCCCTGAGTATAAATGTCAACTCAGACTCCTTGAAAGGTGCAGGTTTTTCTCTTTCTCCAACACACCGTTATATGTGTAAATCACTGGAGAAATGAATATTTAATATATTTGTCACAATTTTTTAGGGTCCTTTCTCATAGGAACCTAACCTCTCCTTTAGTCAGGAGGTGCTGAGTCTGAAAACTAGTTCAGGTCCAGAAACTGGGCAAGAAATCACAACTTTTTATTACAGTGACAACCCCTCTTCCATTAGCTGGATGCAAGGAATTTGCTGAGACCACTGGTATGAGGAAGAGGCAGTGGCCTCTTCCTGTGCAGCCGGGGTACCTGGGGGTTTACTTGCAGGTTTACCTGTGCCCTCTAGTCCCACTTAGCTGAATCTTTTCTGAATCTTACCTGATTTCTTTTCATTGTAAAAATTAATTAGTACTCTTAACTGCCCATTTATCTTGCTTCTGAGGTCACCATATCCACATCTCCCTGCAGCTGGAGCCCCTGGAGGTGTTAGTCCAGTCTTGGCGCCCATTGTGATAATTGTGCCATCTTGCTTCTGACAGTTGAGTGCCACCTCCTGGGCTCTTATTTCAGGATCTTACCATCCTTGTTGCTATCAGGGACTCTAGCTCTGTAACACCATCTCCTAACCATCACTGGTACTCTACAGAGGACAGCCACCACTGAACTTCCCTGTGGTGCTGGTGCCTCTCACCAGAGCTCTCTCACACTTTGGCAAACTGAGTTTCCTCCAGGCCCTCCTGTAAAACATTGCTGAATAATGGGTTTCCCAGCCTCATGTAGTATATATGCTTTAGCATACTGTTATGAGTTGAATTAGTTCCCCTTCCTGAAAGATATATTGAAGTCCTAACCCTCAATACCTATAAATGTGACCTTGTTTGAAAATAGGGTCTTTGAAGATGATTATGTTAAGATGAAGTCAGTAAGGTTGCATATTATTGGTGTCCTTATTAAAAGGGGAAATTTGGACACAGAGAGAGATACACACTAAAGGGAGGTGACGTGAAGACACAGGGAGAACAGCATGTGAAGATTGGCATTATGTTGCCACAAGCCAAGCCAAAGAGAGGCCTGGAACATACCTCCCCTCAACCCTTCAGAGGCAGCGTGGCCACCTCGTGGCCTTAGCCACCCCATTTGTGGTACTTTTGTTATGGCAGCCTGAGGAAACTACTACACACTACTTTCTTTTTTGAGTCTCTTGGTTTATTCCACTACCATCTGCCACTGAAATTCTAGCATTTTTCACAAAAATAATAAAATACCTAGGAATACAGCTAACCAGGGAGGCAAACAATTTCTATAATGAGTATTGCAAAACACTGCTTAAAGAAACCAGAGATGATAAAAACAAATGAAAAGCGTCCCATTCATGGACAGGAAGAATCAATATCATTCAAATGGGCATACTGTTCAAAGCAATGTACAGATCAAATGCTATTCCTATCAATGACATTCTTCACAGAAATAGAAAAAACTATTTTAAAATTCATATGGAACAAAAAAAGCCCAAATAGCCAAGGCAATCCTAAGGAAAAAAGAACAAAACTAGAGGCATCACATTACTCAACCTCAAACTATACTACAGGGCTACAGTAACTAAAAGAGCATGGTACTAGTACAAAAACAGACACATAGACCAATGGAACAGAATCGAGAACCCAGACATAAGACTGCACACCTACACTCATAGAACTCCAGGAGGACAAGCATCGTCTCATAAGGTACTTGTCTTATTTGAAGCCTGAGCCAATTTTTAAGCAAGAGGAGGGGTGGGTATGGGGGTGGTAAGAATCACTATCTCCTGTATCTTCTAAAATGGGGGAGTGGCCCACTTCTGCAGGTCCTACAGATTCAGTAGAATTTGGGAGCTCAAGTTTCTCAGTGGCATCTACCTAGATATCCCTATTCCAAGTTTCAGGGTCCCCCTCCTTATGTATTGAGGCCCTGACCTGTGTGCAGGAGACCTGCTGGGTTGAGCAATCAACTTTCCCTGAAGCTCTTCTATTCTTCTGATACATTCTGTGCCTGCTTCTCTGTTCCATCTGTGGGGACTTTTGGATTCCTTAGTGCTGCCCAGAAGGCCCTCTAGTTTTCACATTTCGGTTGGGATTGTTGATTAATCACCCCGAGCTGCCATTATCTCTCTTCTATAGGTCAATGGTGCTTAAGCAACAGTCACCCAATTCCATGGTCCCTGTAGCTATGTTTATTCTCCCTCTCAAGCATCAGATGTTACTCTAGCCTCTCTATCCCTTTCCAAGATGTTTTCATACCAATTCACCTCTGCTACGTTTTAGCAAAAATAGCTATCTAGACTCCACTGACCAGCAGTCATGAGATCCTTGTTGCCAGCCACCCAGTGACACATCCAGCTCCAAAACCCCATTTTAGTGTCTAAATCTGAGGATTCTTGCTGCTACCCCATCTTAGAGTGGGGGAACTAGGCTCTGAGACAGAGGGCAATGTGCAGAGGCCGAGTGGGGAGTGCTCTTGGGAGAAGAGAGGAAGGCAGGATGGGCAGAGGGAGAGGCTGATCACAATGCAATGTGGTGGCAATAAAGGAAGGTCTCAGCCTATGCTAGGAGACAAACCTTTAGAGTTGTCCCAAGTTGCGACGAGGAGGCTGGGCTTCCATATTAGCCAGTCTTAAGCCACAGACCCTCCCCCAGGAGAAGGCTGTTCCCTGGGCAGTTAAACTTAGGCCTAGCTTCATACCCAGTGAGTGCCACAGCTGTGGGCAACAGCAGCTGCTCTTCCTGACAACTGGGTGATGGGTATATTCAGCCTGTAAAGAGGATCCAGGTGAAACACCAAAGTGTCCACTACAAACACCATTTTATGTTAAAACAAACATGGGTATATGATGAAAGAGTCCAGTATTTGCAGGAAATTTATAAAACATGAAGCTTTATAGACATTTTCTACCTATTGCAGCCTCTCCGGGGAAGCCTGCAGACCCTGTGGAATGGGCTAATCTTTCCCTGCTGCTGACAAAATGCAGCTGTGGTGAAATGTGTGAGGAGCACTATCTGTTCCCCAGAAAGGCTCAGAGACATCCACTGAGATTTCCAAGCCAATGTGAGACCTTAGGGTTCCTCTCCCTAGAGAGTTTGCTACTTAAGGTTCATTTCTCAGTATGGAAAGAAGACAGGGCTTCCGGACAAAGGGATTCCAAGCATCATTAAGTAGGTGTGTGAGGGTTGCAGGGGGACATAGGGAGTGGAGTGCCCTCCCAGTACTTCTGAGATCACGCCATCTGCACCGCCCAAGCAGAAAGCCAGTCTAGCAGGCAAGGCTGAAAGAGGCCCAGGCTATATTCAGGGTTTGAAGCTCTGGGTATGTTAAAAAAAAATGAAGGCATGCCAAAACAAGGTTACGAAAACTCTTTATGTTAAACAAATTAGTCCCTTTCACACATGCACCTACAAACACAAATATGATGACTTTGTGTATGATCACATTTGGAAATATTGTGAAAAGCTGAAATTTGAGTTTGTGTGAGAATATAAGTTCTGGGGTCAAGCTAAGTCCTCTTCATATTCAAGGAAGGCAAAGATCAAGTCAGTGGCTTCAAGCTCAAATGGGACACAGAGAAGTCCCATTTAAGCACCACCCTTTCTAGAATATTTTTATTCTTGCTGTATATATGTCCAACTCGTTCTCCTTCCCCCTTCCCACAAATAAACAAACAAAAGCTTAGCTCTGTACATTTTTATCATGAGAGGGCTGAATACAAGCCCTGTTCCCTAATAAAAACAAAAGCCAGAGGGTTATTTGGTACGGCCGTGAGCTCTCTGTTGCTGATATCTTCCAAATGTATTTGCTATTTGCTCCCGTGTCCCTGCAACCCCCCCGCTGTTCCCAATTGTCCATTGCCTATTAGAAACGGTTCCAGCCAAGGTATTTTTTCCCTATTTATTTGCTCCTTTTTCCCTGGGAACTTTACTATGCATGAGTAACTGGCCTGTGATGTTGCTTTTGTTTGACATTTTGCATTCGTTAAAAACCAGTCATCTGCATGTTTTATAAACCCTTAGGGGTCTCTCTCCCCTTGATCAATGCTGGAAGTACTCATTAACATCTGGGGAAGTTATGGCCCCAGACAGGGGGGATACGCAACCCACTGAGTATGGTTTTAGGGAATTTGTCTTAAAAAAAAAAGAAACACTAAAGCACTTTATATTCATTGCCAGGGTTGTTCACTAATAGAAATGAGCCTGCCTGCCTTTAGTACCTCAGTGTATTCCCTTTCCCCAGCCTGGAATGTATTTTCCCTTCTACTCTGCTTGTCTAAGGCGATTTCTCCTTTGGGAAGCCCTTCCTGGTCATCTCAGCCGACTCAGATTCCCTCTTTCTCTGAAAACCATCAGTTAGTCCATTTAACCCACCTTCATTGGGCACCTCCTATGTGACAAGTACAATGCAAAGCATTTCTAGGATTTCATATAAATAAGAAAAGTCCTCTGCTCTCAGGTACTAATGAGGAAAGCAGACATACAAATGATCAGGACTAAATGCGGTGAGAATCTGGAGGGCATTCTGCAGAAAGATCAGAGGCAGGAAGGGGACAATGGCCAATCTCTGCCCTCATTTTTAGGAAGGGTTTCGAAGAGGAATTGGTCATATATGTCATGATAGGGCTTGTGGTCATTTAGAAGAAAATTGAAATTCTGCCCTACTGGTCACCACGTATTCCACATAGACCAGCCACATCAGAATTGCGTGAGCTGGTTATTAAAATGAAGTTTCCTGAGATACACCCCAGAACACTGATTCATGGGGCGTGCACTTTCTCCAGTATAATGGGTAATTTTAGTATACACTGAAGTTTGAGAAATGCTGTGGCAGGTGAGAGCCATTGAAAGGTTTGCTTTGACTTTTCACTGATACATGTTTGTTGTTAACATGTAATGCATGTGCATGATAAGTCTCTTTCAACTCTAATTTTCCAGCCCATCAATCCTCTACCTCCTCTTATCCCAGAAGCAACCACAATAATGACTAGTTTCTTAGGTGTCTTTTCAAGTAGCCTGGTGTCCATTCATTTGCCTTCTTGGTCTCAGATTCACTTCCTTCCTTCCTCTGCTTTTCCCAGGCTTTCCTGGCCACTGCCTCTCTCATAAGTTTGATCAATAGGAGGCACTGGAGAGGAGTGGAGGGCAGGAGGAGCAAAGAAATTAGGCAATCGAGCTACCCTCCCCATCCTCCACCTTTGAGCAGCATTCCTGGCACTCTGTGGTTTTGTAGTCGCTTCTGATGGGCAAGCTCCAGACAGACGGCCTTGGCTCCTAAGCCTTGATACTTTCCTCTCCTTCCTCTGTTCCTCTACCTGATGCTCTTGATCTCTAAATCCCCTCCCTGCCCTCTCCTTGCTCTTTTAGCTCAATCAAAAATGTGAGTTTCCTATAGTACATTTTCTTATTTAAATTGTCTAGCTTGGGGTGCTTTAACTAATTGAATTCTGCCTTTGCTTTTCTCTCTTCCACTTAAAAAAGTATCTGGCGGATGGGCACTAAGCTATTTTCAACTGACTCTTCCTCCGAGAACTAGAAAAGTCAAACAAAATTAAAAAAAATTAAAAAAAGACAAAAACAAAAAAGTGATTTTGAAGATTTTGGAGTGATTTCAAGGTCCTGAGGAATTCCAAGGCCAAGATTTAGGAGATGAGGGAAGACCAGAGAAAGAGACCAAAGTAAGTGAAGCCAGAGGCCAAGAAGCTGACTGAAAAGCCAGGATAAACAACAGACACTAGAAATAGACCCGGGGGTTCAGTTATCAGACTTGGACTTTAAATCACTATGGATAATGTGTTCAAATAATTAAAATAAAAGATTGATCATTTCAGTAGAGAACTAAAGAATCAAACGAAAATTCTAAAACTGAAAAAAATATATTAGCTGAAATTAAGAACTCAATGAATTATACAAACCAAAGAGAATAATTAGTGAACTAGAAAATGGATTACATGTAAATATCCACATTGAAGCACAGACAGAAAAAAATCACAGCTATACATATGTGTGTGTATGTGTATACATATATATGTATATATATATACACACACACACACACACATACACACATATATATGTTCATAATGGACAAATTGTTGAACTTTAGTGTGCCTCAGTCTCCTCATCTATAAAATGGAAATAATAATAATAATTCATATGTTATAAGGTTGTTATAATCATTAAATGAGTTAAATATATAGAAATATACTATAAATATAAAACTAGACATAAATATATAAAACATCTAGAATAATGCCTGACATACAGTAGATGCCATATAAGTACTTCTTTTATTGCTAGTATTTTATCTTGGAGATTGTTCCACAGTAAGCATGTAGCACTACCTCATTCTTTATTCTGCTTCATTCTTTTTAATAACTATGTAGCATTGTATACTATGAATAAGCTACGATTATTAAGTTGTCTGACATTTAAGATACTTTTAGTGAATGTCCTTATATATAATTTTGTGCTTGCATATATGTAACTATATCTGGGTTTATGAAATAATCTTATAGATATATAATTTCAGAGAATATATTCTTTGAATATATTCTTCAAAAAATATATTTAATATAATATTTTTAAAAATAGATATTTATAGTTACCAAATCCTAGTACATTCCCATCAATAGCATTTAATAGTGTCTGTTTCCACAAATTTATCAATTAAATGTATTATCAAGCTTTTTGACATGGTTAATCTGATAGTTTTTAATTTTAGAAAAATTAGCATTTTTCTTATTGTAAGCTAGACCTTCTTTTTATATGTATAAAAACTGTCTATATTTTATTTTCTCTTCATGTTCCCTTGCCAATTTTTGTGTTGAATAGTTATGTTTTTCTTTTATTGATCTGTAGACATCATCTATATATTGAGGTTATTAGTGCCATGTCATTTATATTGCAAATAATTTTTTCTTAGTTTCTTGTCTTTTGGCTTTGTTTATGGCATTCTTTTCCAAGTAGAAAATTTTAATTTTAATGTATTCAAATTTATCATTCTTTTCTTTTATGGATTGCTTGTTTTATGTCCTGTTCAGAAAGGCCTTCTCTCCTATATTTAAGTGTTCTCTCTATGCTTTATTGAAGTTAGAGAAATCCTTCTCTCTGGCTATCATTTAAAGAACAGATGGAAGGGGAACAAGACCAGAGACAGGGAACTGGTTCAGACGTTTGCATACTAATTCAAATAGAGACTGTGAAATGCCCGAGCTTAAGCAGTAGGAAAAGCAGAATCCAGAGTGTGTAGAAGTTATCATCAAAAGGACTTAGTGATATGAAGGTAAGAGGCAAGGGGACATCTACACCACACCCAGGCTTCTGGCTTGGGCCAGATTAGCTAAATTTTTGGTCCTTGTGTTATTGCATTTCTCTTGATTCCTGTGTCCTGGCTTCCCATGGTATCTGGCACCTCTCAAGTGTAGGAGCACCTAGGAGATCTCTCTGGTTCTCCATAGAGCCTAGGCCAGTGAACGCACCAAAGAGGACAGCGAAACATTTGTTTCTGAGCCTAACTAAGGTGTCTTCAGAGAAAGAGGCCATATTTGCTCTTGTCTATGATAAACTGGTGAGTAATGACATGTTCTCCTGATTTCTTGCATGGGCGGGAAGGTATTCTTAGTCCAGCTTGCAATGTGCTTGGGAAGAGGGCAGGAGGTTCTAGTGCCCCAAGCTCACGACCTGCCTACAGGACTTCTTCACCCAGGTGGACCAATGGCACATAAAACTTTGTGTTATCACCCCCGTTTTGTAAGTCTCCACTCAGTTAATGAAACCGTCATTGATCTGGGCTCCCAAGCTAGAAACATCCTCCATCCCTAACCCCTCCTTCTTCCTTATACACCTCACTACAGCAATATTCATATTTTGGCAATTATTCCTCCAAAGTAGCTTCATACCCTCTATTCATCTCCATGGTCGCTGCCTTGGTTCAGAGTTTCTCTCCTCCTTTGTGGACTACTCTAGTGGCCTCCTAACCAGTCTCCCTGCCTCACTTCCCTCTATTTCCTCTCTATCCCATTGGCTAGAGTGATTGCTCAGAAAATGGAGGTGACAAGGTCCCTCATCTGCTTAAATGCCATAGTGGTTAACAAATAAGTAATGTAGGTCAAGTGCAGTGGCTCATGCCTATAATCCTAGCACAAGGAAGATGGACCTCTTGAGCCCAGGAGTTCGAGACCAGCCTGGTCAACATGGGAAAATCCCATCTCTACAAAAAATACAAAAAATTAGCCAGGTGTGGTGGTATGCACCTGTGGCCCCAGTTACTCAAGAGGCTAAGGCAGGGGGAGTACCTGATCCCAGGTGGAAAAGTTTCAGTGAGCTGTGATTGTACCACTGCACTGCAGCCTGAGTGACAGAGTGAGATCCTGAAGAAGAAAGAAGAAAGAAAAGAAGAAAGAAAGAAAGAAAAAGAAAGAAAAAGAAAGAGGAAAGAAAGAAAGAAAGAAAGAAAGAAAGAAAGAAAGAAAGAAAGAAAGAAAGAAAGAAAGAAAAAAAGAAAGAAGAATGAGAAGAAAAAGTAATGTACTTGGTATACAAGAACCTTTATAACCTGGTTCTTCCTCTGCCAACACTCCGTGTTGACCCCAAACCCTTCTCCATCCCCAGGCAGAATAAGTCCTCACACATCTCTGTGCCTTTGACCTTGCTATCGGAGGAAGAATAACGGTTCTCTAAAGATGTTCATGTTCTAATCCCTGGAATCTGTGAATCTGCTACTTTTCATGGTAAAGGTGAATTAAGGTTGTTAATCAGTTGACCAGCTGACCACACAATAGGGAGATTATCCTGCAGTATTGACGTGGGCCCAATGTCATCACAAGGTGCTTAAAGTTGGAGAAGGGAGACAGAAGAGGAGGTCAGAGTGACACAATGTATGAAAAACTCAGCTTTCTGTTGTTGGCTTTGAAGATGGGAAGAAGGGGCTATGAACCAAGGAATGTGGGAAACCTCTAGAACTTGGGAAAAGTAGGGGAATGGATCCTCCTCCAGAACCTCGAGAAAAGAAAGCAGTTGTGTTGACACCATGGCTTAAACCAAGTAAGACCTATGTGAGACTTCTCACCTACAGAACTGCGAGAAAATACATTTACCTTGCCTTGAGCCATAAATTTGTGATACTTAGTTACAGCAGCAATAGAAAACTAACATGTTTGCTATATTCTCTGCCTGGAAAGCTCTTTGTTGAATTGCTTTGCCCAATTTAAGGTTGCCCCTTTCAGAAATTTTTGATTCTGCAGCCAGCAGGAGTGGCTATGGTCACTCCAAGGGTTTCCATATCATATATTTTTTGCTCAACTCTTTGTAGCACCAGACAGCCCTGTAATTTCTATTATTCCACATCTATCTTTCCACTAACTAGAAACTTGTTTATTAGGGTTGGGATGGATTACCTTTGATTTATTTTTATTTCTCCGGGAATTAAGACAAGACCTGGCACTTAATGTGAAAAAATGACAAAATAGGCCAAGTGAGATTATTGCTTATACGAGGATCCACAGCGGGAGAGAAGTGGTGCTGGTACCAGAGCCCTGGCCGGCCTTGCCATCATAGGCTGACTCAGCGAAAACAAGGTCCTTCATGGAATAAACAGCTTTGTAGTCAGGTCTTCCTGCATTTCTCCTGTCTGCCTTCCTGGTCCTAGTGCCCATTTTCCTTTGGGCAACTGGAGAAATATCTTAGCTCTAAAACATTATTCCACGCTTGTTTGTTGCTTAGGTGTTTAGACCAAATTGCAAGCCCTGGGCTTGTCAGTTCATTGGCAAATATATGTTAAGCATCCATCTGTACTCAGCACAATTTTAGTCTCTGAAAGGGAGAGAGATAAAGTCTTGGCCTTTAGTGATAGTGACTTCCTTCTCCAGCTAGAGAGATGTAATATAATCAGATGAAAAGCGTGTGGCAAAGCAGGAGGTAAATGACATTACAGATCTATAAGACAGAGGTAGGAGTCAAATGAAGCCCCAATCACATGAGATTAGAGGCCGGGAAGGGGTTCTGAGGGCTGGAACCCTCTAAGAGCTAGGCCTTGCCAAATCTTCCTGAGGGCTCAGTAGGGAATGCCATTGCTAGAGATCTTGGGTACTATGGATTTCATTTAGGCTATGATGAGGGAGATAAGGTATCTGATTCTGCAGCCAAGGGCATTCGCTCAATCAAAAAAAGAAAATTACAGGAGCCCTTACTATGTCTAGGAATGGGCAGTGGGTATAAAATGGGAGTATGAAGCTGAAGGGCACGGAATAGCCACTCTTGTGGCGCTCACATTTGTAATCCAATCTGGTTATCATCAAAATCAAATTCTACCCTAGGTGTTTGATAAATAAATGTCCATGGCTGGTTGAAGGGTGAGAGATTACTCCCAGCCAGGATGGATCAAGGAAGGCTTCTTGGAACAAGAGACTTCCTAACTTGGCCTTGAAGGATAGTCAGGCTAGTGAAGACTGAGGTCTGATTTTTCTCATCTTGCCCAAATTCCTATCTAAGGGGACTAGGGAGTCATGTCCTAGAAACTATAAAAATTCTCCTCAGATGGGTTTTATTTGATCGTATATGTCATGATTTACTTTCCAATCTAACTCTAGCATTGTAAGACAAGAAAAACAAATCAAAATATGTAACCCCCAAATACATTTCTTTGCCATTCCTTGAAGTTGCCCTGAAAAGTCTCTTGTGGGAAAAATCCACATTCTATGGAGAATTCCCTTTCCTCTTTGTTTTCCTTTCTTTCTTTCCAGATCCAGAAGATAATCAACTAAGAGCCAGGTACCCTTTTAGGTCTGATAAGAAACATTTTACAACCTGCTGTCTTTCTGAAATCTACTATCTGAGAACTTCCTCTGCACAATAAAAGTTGGTCTCCACAATCATTTATCTTAACCTGAACATTTCCTATTTATTGATCTCAGGTCTTCAGATAAACTTAACCATTGTCAACCAGAAAGTGTTTAAATTTACCTATAGCCTGGAAGTCCCCTTCTTTGAGTTGTCCTGACTTACTGAACCAAACCAATGAATTTCTTAAATGTATTTGATTGATGTCTCATGCCTCCCTAAAATGTATAAAACCAAGCTGTACCCGGACCACCTTGGGTACATGTTCTCAGGGCCTCCTGAGGGCTGTGTCGTGGGCCATGGTCACTCATATCTGGCTCAGAATAAATCTCTAAAAATATTTTACAGAGTTTGACTCTTTTTGTCAACACTAGTGACAGGAAGAGGCAGGGAGGAGCAGCTTGCCGTTCCCCTCTGCAGTTTGGTTTGAGAACTCAGCACTTTAAGGTGCATATATTTTAATAGGGATTTATTTTCTGCATTGTTAAAGCTTAATGGCTCCATCAAATCATACTGACACAAAGGCAAGGCAGAGTAGTTCACCAAACAGCAGATTTTGCCCTGAGCAAAGGCATTTCTCCATGCGTGGAGCCGTCCCCCACTGTTTCCTGTAAGAGCCTGTGACCGGCTTCGGAAATCAAACAGGAGCCCTTAAACAAAGCACTCCCTTTCCAGCAAAAGAATAGCTAAGAGCTGGGTTACCCCAGGACAACACCTGCAGGAATATTATGCTAATGGCAGCTCTGAGAAGCCAGCTTGGCTCCACTCAAGGTGAGCACTCAAGGCCAAGATGCGTCTTAATTACCTTTGTATTTCTCACCCAATATCTAGTAAGTCAAATAGGTGCTTACTTACTTTCTTACTTGTGGGATGGAATGAATAGATTAACTAAATAAAAAGATGGATTAATGCCTTTCTGTGTGTTACTACTGTGTGACTGGAGTATCACAGGCTTCCCGAATGCTCAGTCCACCTTCTACTGGTGGAGGTGTGGCTGTGACCATCTTCATCACATGATACGTGGATGCCTGTGCAGGTCACTTGTTTGTGAGTTTCATGGGGAATTCTTAGAAGGATGTAGAATACTAGAATGCTAGAGTGGTCTGAAGCTCGGGGTTCATAAGTTCACCTCCCTCAGTTTGTGAACAGGAAGGTCAAGGTCAGGGAACTTGACCTTGATGCCCAAGGTGGCATGTGGCTCCTCTCCCAGAGATATTTGTCTCAGAGGGTTACTGCCTGCCTTCAGGACTGGCGTTTTTTGATGTGCAACTGCTGCATTGTCTGTTTTGGTCAAAGGTCGGGTGGTTTGAAACTCTTTCCATTGAGGGCAGTAGATAGGCATCAGTTTAATGATAACTTATAAAACAAAACCATATGAACAGATTAACTTGAGAGCTCATGTTCTGTGGCTGTGAAATAACATTGGCAGGAGTGTGAGGACTTAAAAATCCAAGTTCCACTCACCTATAGCTGTGACTCCAGAAGTCCTGCCTTCCCAGTCCTGAGGCTATAGTAAGGGGGAAGCCACCAAGATCTCTCTGCAGGGCTCTCAGAAGGAACAGTTTCATTTCTAAGGCTCCTCTGATCTGACCCTGGAGGGTTGGGGGCGTAGGGAGAGAAAAAGGAGGCAGCTTTTCTGTTCTGAAGGATCCTCCAGCACTTCCCCAGTCCCGGCGATGAGGTCCTGGCCCAGTTCCAATTTAAGTAATTACATTTTCCCTATGCACATTTCTCCCTAACATTTACATAGAGGAGCTGGTGGAGGCCCAGGGGCTTTGGCAGTCTTCGCAGGCTCATGGCAAGCCCAGGTTCATTCGCCTCCTTGGCTACTCTGAGGGAGGCTTAGTTCCCAGCTAGCATCATGAGCTACTTGCCCATCACGACCCTAACATTTGTGGTCGTCCTGTTCATTTAGGGAGGTTTTTAATCTGTTTAAGATCTTTTGATCAGGGTGAGATACCATCAAAGAAAGACCAGATTGTCTGCAAGGAGACCCAGGCCATGGCCACACACTAAGTCTCCCACCTGGAATGGATTCCTGCCCGTCACTCCACCTCTGCTTCTTCCTCTCTCAAATGTAGGATAGACTAATATCAGTGGTTTCCACATCCTTTTTTAGCAACACTTCCATTTTTTTTAATAAATGCTTTTTGTTTTGTTTTAGAAAGCCACAGCTTTTCTCTTCTTAGTGATGCCTAAGTCCCGGGCAGCTCCCTAGGGACCTCTACAGCTGTCCCCTGGCTATGTGAGAACTTAGTAGTAGAATTTGAAGGCAGAATTCCTGGGTTCAAATTGCGGTTCCTTCATTTATCAGCTGTGTGTTCTTGCAAAGTATAATTAACCTGTCTGTTCCTCAGTTTCCTCATCTGTGAAATGGGTATATATATCAAAAGGTTACAGAGGGAATTAAATAAATTCACACCATCTAAAGTGACTTAGGAAAGTAATAATGGCTAACACTAGCTCTATGTCAGGCACTGCTCTATGTACTTTGTCCATAATCACTCATTTGAGCCTCACCACAATCCAAAGAGATAGGTGTAATTGCTATCCCCATTTTACAAAGAAGGAAACAGAACAGAGAGATTAAGTTACTTTCTAACAGTCACACAGCTAACAGGGGGCAGAGCCACACTTAACTCCAGGCAATCTGGTGCCAGAGCTCAGGATGTCAATTACAACACTGGCCTGCCCTGCCCCATCCTGTAATAATCACTCAGAATAATTAAAAATCCTTTTCCACATCAGCTTCCTGGAATTTTATACCATTTAAATGAGATTATAAACGTAAATTTCTCAGTGTGGTGTCTGTCATAGGTAGGTGAATTAAAGAATTTAATCCTGTTCCCCCTTCTTATCTGTGCTCATCTTAGTCTCCATGCGTGTTCACCCCTGTCAAAGACAATCATGCCATGCCTTTTCCAAAAAATACACGCCGATAACCTAAAAGACATTGTCTTCAAGGTATATTTGCCTGGGAGCCATTTTCCCCTCCACCTACCTTTCTCAATTCTACCCCACTTCATCTTGAAAATTTGAAAGATCACATTATGTCGAAATCACCTATTTTCATCTGTGCGCCCCAAAGATGGGGGGACAGATTATGCTTCCTTCATCTGTGTAACCCTTCAGACAAGTGCAGGATTGTGCACATAGTAGGTGTTCAATGAATGCTCACTGAACGGCTGAAGAAAGGGATTTAAATTATTAAGTAGATTGTTGGTTTGGGGCCTAAATAAATTGTGAGAGGGGGCTACAAAGACCCTCAAGAATCAGGCAGAGGCTGTGGCTGGATGCGATGAACCTAGGAGTCAGGTGGGTTCCCAGAGGAGGGACAGGTGATCAAAGCAACGCCTGCGTGAGGCGGCTCTGCCTGAAGGGGGCGCCAGAGCCAGGCTGAGTGCAGACGAGTGGGCCGCGGAGCTGGACCAGGAGGCAGAGGTGAGGGTGGCAGAAGTGAAGTGTGAGCCCCAGGGACCCTCTGGAAGGTGAACAGCTTAGATGGAGGGAATGCGGGAGCAGGAGCCGTTGGAGACGTGGCCCCTGGCTTTCCCATCTCTGAGCCTGGAAATGGGGGGCCTCCTCTGTCCCCGCGCGGGAGGGTGGGGCAACAGCGGGGGATTGGGAGTGAGTGGAAACGAAGGAGGAGCCAGAGAGTTCTGCCCGTCCGCTTTTATGTTCTCTAAAGAGGAGGAAAAGGCCCACTCCAGGGCCACACAGGCAGAAGAGGAGCTGAGGAGGAATAGAAATGTCCTGAGAGTCACGCGCCCCCTAGGAGATGGCACAGAGGGGCTGCCCAGGGCGAGGTCCCAGGGCACCAGATGTCTGATTTCAGTTTGCATTGTCTTTATACGTTGATGGCACCCTCTGCCTTGAGCACTTTGAGTCACTTGTGTCAGGTTCCTAGGCTGGCTTAACCCCTTCCAGAGCCTGGTACTCCCCTGACATCCACTGAGCCGGCAAGCATCTTTCCCACACCTGCCACGTGCCCAGCCCTGTGCTAGGGGCACAGCCCACGCTGCTGGGCCCAACGTGCACAGGGTACGCCCTGTGGCCAGGCACAGGCCACCATCTTTCCAAGTCAGGAGCTGCAGGGGGTGAACTTTTATTGCACAGGTGCCCGAGGTGGTGTGCAGGGCACCACACTGATTAGAACGGTCTAACAGGGAGTGGCGTTCTAACAGGCATGGCGCCCTGCCTCCCGCTTCCGTCTCAGCTTCCTTCATTTGCTGTGGTCCCTTCCCTCCTTCTGTGAGCCCCGCTGTGTCCCTGGATTTGACCCTGCACTTCTTGGGCCTGGGGTGACCTGGCTTGACTCTAGTGATGGCTCCCTCAGGCCAAGCTCGAAGCCCTGACTTCCTGATCCACTGCTCCCCGACTCCACCCTGAACCAGGAAGCTCCGAGGGAGCCAGAAGGCCTTGGCAGGGGATGCAGCAGCACCAGCCCAGGGTCTGGCCCACAGGGGCTGCTCCAAAATCAGAGCGCAGCCAGAAATTCCTACCATGTAATGGTGTCCCACCGCCCTGCCCATGCCTAGTCAGCCTCACAAACGGCCCGTTTCCTCCCATTAGTAATTGGAGAAAATAACTGGGGAGATGACTCCTGCTCTCCTTGCAGAGGCTTTCTCATCCTGGCAGCAGGGCTGCTCGAATGTAGCCTGTGTGTGGCTCATGTGTATGTGGTGTGTCATTGTGCGCGTGTGCCTATGCTTTCTGCATGAGCCAACCACTCAGAATCTGTTTATTTCCCTTTTATGATCACTTTCTCTCTCTCTGTAAAGCACCAGGACGGGCCTGGCATTCCAGGAATGGCTTGCAAGTGGTCCTCCAAGCCTCAAAGCCGGCCTCTGCTGTCCTCATGCAGTGTGCATAATGGGTCCTCCCAGGGACAATTTGCATAAAGGATAAATAAGAGAAACACAATGTGAAGTTTATTCATTTTTAAATCCTGCAGCGTTTGTGATTGAAGGCCCAAGCTCAGATGTTTGCCGGATGCATCCCATTAAGACTCGGGGCTTTGTCTAATGTCTGCTCTGTTCCTGCAGGGGGGTGTAATGTGCACTCCTTCTCCACACTGGAGTGCTGTTTCCAGAGCCTCCTGTTCGACAAGGGACAGGGAACTGCGGGCTGTGTTCCCTTCCACCAGGCCCCCTCACTTTAATTTGCTGTAACAGAGCCAGCACATTAAATACAAAACATATTGATGTTCTTGAGAACCCTGGAGGGTCTTTACCCTTCCTTGTCAGAGGAGCCTGGCATGCCAGGAGGGAGAGGAGATGGTATTTGGCACACACACCGAGTGGCGCCTCTGGCAGGTCACAACCAATTGTCTGCCAAGAGCTGTGCCCTCCCAAAGGACAGAGCATAGGCAAAGGGGCAGAGGTGCCATCATGCATGCCTCAGAGCATGTAGACAGAGAGGGTACCCTGGGGTCCTGGGCCCTTGTGGACACAGCAGTGGTTTATGGACTAATGACAAGGGATGGAAAGAAAAAGGGAAGGGAGGAGGGAGGAAGAGAGGGAGGGAGGGAGGCAGAAGATCACCCGGCAATAGTGCTTGACTGGGGGCCTAGCCACTCATAGGTCAATGTCACTCAGCAAGTTCCCAAGATGGTGAAAGAGCTAGAGGAAGCTAGCTGGGATTCTAACTTTTGGCATCTCTCTATTCTAAATGCCCTGCGATCCAGGAATTTGGCGGGGTTGATCTGGCTGTCATTTTGTGCACATTTGCTACAAGTGATGCAAGAAGAATAGAGGCATCTCCTCCAGCAGATTCACCACTTTCTTAACAGTGTGTCTCCCAGGGTTGGAGAAAACAGAAGCAGAGAGCAAACAAAGCAATCGGCGCACTCTAGGATAGGGCAGGGCTGAAGAGCCAGATCCCCTGACATACTAACTTCATACTCTTCTCCAGGTGACAGATAGCCCCCAGGACTCCAGGGTGAGAATTTTCCTCTTCTCCCTGAAATGATTAACTATCGATCAATTAATTTAATCTTCTCTTGACAAACATACCCTTTTCATAGTAGTTTAGATGTGGGAGCTGTCTTGTGCTTTTGTACATATGTTGTTTCTAATTCACACATGTCTAGGAATGTTATTGTCAGGAATCTAAGATTCAGGGAATTTAAATAAGTTTTGGAAAGTTACAGGGCTAATAACTGACTGGACTCTAATTCAAACCCAGTCCTAGGTTAGTAGTGGTGATTATGTTGTCATTGGTGGTGGCAGTGAAGGTGGTGATAGTGATAGTTGAGGTGACAGTGGTGGTGGTGGTGGTGATGGGGACGGTGGTGGTGATGAGGGTGGTTGTGGTGGTGGTAGTAATGGTGATGGTGGTGGCTGTAGTGGTGGTGATGGTGGTGGTGAGGGTAGTGGTGATGTGGTGGTGATAGTGAGGATGGCTGTGGTGATGGCAGTGGTGAGGGTACTGGTGGTGAGGGTGTTTGTGATGGTGGTGGTGATGGGAGTGGTGATGGTTATAGTGATGGTGGTAGTGAGGGTGTTTGTTGTGATGGTGGTTATGGTGGTGGTGATGATGACGGTGGTGGTGGTGATGCTGAGGATGGTGTTGAGGATGGTGCTGGGGGTGGTGAGGGTGATGATGAGGGTGGTGGTGATGGTGATGGTGGTGGTGATAGTGAGGGTGGCAGTGGTGATGTCAGTGGTGAGGGTGTTGGTTATGGTGGTGATGGGATGGTGGTGGTGAGGGTGTTTGTGGTGATGGTGGTAATGGTGGTGGTGATGGTGGTGGTAAGGGTGGTGGAGGTAGTGATAATGAGGGTGGTGGTGATGGTGATGGTGGTGGTAATGGAGGGCAGAGTGGTTGTGATGGTGATGGTGGTAGTGGTGGTGGTGGTGGTGGTAGTGATGGTGATGGTGGTGGTGGTGGTGATTGTGATGATGGTGATGGTGGTGGTGGTGGTAATTGCGGTGGTGGTGGTGGTGGTGGTGGTAGTGATGGTGATGGTGGTGGTGGTGGTGATTGTGATGATGGTGATGGTGGTGGTGGTGGTAATTGCGGTGATGGCGGTGGTGGTGGTGGTGGTGGTAATTGTGGTAGTGGTGGTGGTGGTGGTGGTGGTGGTAATTGTGGTAGTGGTGGTGATGGTGGTGGTGCTGGTAATTGTGGTAGTGGTGGTGGTGGTGGTGGTGGTAATTGTGTTGGTGGTGGTGGTGGTTTTGGTGCTTGTGCCTATACCGATAGTGGTTGTAGTGATTATCAGAATGCTTCTGGAAAAAACAAAGGAACTTTAAAGTAGTTGGTTGTAAAATTCCCAGGCTGTTAGTTTTAGCCCTTGCACCTGGCCTCTAAGGGGAGCACAGGGAACTCATCATGCCCTGGAAAAGAGTCAGGATACCTGAGTTTGTCTTGGAATCCAGGGGAACTGGGAGCCAGGCATTTGGGATGTGACCATCTGCATTGTCACTCAGGGATTCTCAGACCTCTGTGAACAAGGTCTAGCCAACCAGGTGGCATCTTTCACTGAGGGACTTGAGAAGTGATAGGCATGACCCTATCTCCTCAGTCTGGCCTTATCCAGGACCTGAGTGTTGTCAATCTGTGAAGGCTTCCTGGACATCCACTCTTTGCTTCTCATTTTAGGTGCTTAAGCATTTCATTTTCCCTGTTTGAAATGTGAATTTCTTACCTTTGAGAATTCTTTAGGGGGACTGATGATACTGGGAAGCTCCTAGCAAATTCTCTGTTCCTGGTCAAAGTCCATGTCAATTCAGATTAAGAAAAGCCTCTAACTGGAGCAATCCGATCCATATCTCCTGGAAGGGGCAGGAGATTAAGTCCTGCCCTCCTTTACATGGATGAATTCCTCATATCTGGTGAGATTAGGGAGATGAGACACATAGGGGTGCTGGGCAGGGAGGAGAGTTGAGGTGAAGACAGAGCAGGAGAGGAGTAGGTCCTGGAGACACGTCACCTTGCCAAAGTGAGCCAACTGCTGGACACTGCTGGACTACACACACACTGTGTCCAGGATGAAGCCTCCTGGCCTATTTCATCTGCATTTCGTCTGCCGGGGTTTCTTTAACCTGCTGCCTTAGTTAGCCAAGGTCTTTGGTATCAGACCCACGTCCAGAAGAGCAGATAGACTACCCCCCAGAAACTAGCGATATATAGTAATAGTCCCAATCTCGTTACAATCTACAAACAGGGGCTCTGTCCTGCACTCTATAGTTCACAGGCACTTTCTTATCAATGCTTTGATTCAATTAATTTAATTTTGGCGAGAGTCCTGAAAATAATATATTTCCCATTTTGCAGATTTGGAAATTGAGACTCTGGGCTTGCCCAAGGCGATGCAGATAGTAAGTAGTAAAGCCAGATTGGAAGCTAAATGGTATATTCATTTATTCATCAATGAATCGATGCTTTCCTGCTCTACCCCAGGCACCATGGTAGGCACTGAATAATGCTGAAAGCAGGAAAAGATGTGATTTGGTCTCGTGGTCTTTCTGGTCTGGGGATTCCTAAGGATTCTCTTCATTTTTTTATGTCACTGTACTTCATAACAGCAAAAAGCAACAAGTAAAAGTGTGGCAGAAGGTAAAGAAATAGGATTATTTAGCTCAGATCCAAGAACACGAGAATGTTAGCAGTCTGGGGCTATTCAGTATGTGGATAAATAGCTTCAAATACCTCAAGCACAATCAAATTGATAATTGCAGTAAGAAAAGGTTAAATTATGCTTGGCAATTGTTATTTGTATGACAAAGGAACATGTAATAAATTTTGAAAAGACTTTTATCAATGATTATTGAAAAATGTATCAGAGTTGAAATATCAGTCCTTGAGCAAACTCATTTGTGCACCTAAGGCATTGCCATATGACTGGGGCCCCAGCCCCATATACAGTCCAGGCGCCTTGACTCTGGAAAATGATGCAGTTGGGCTAGCTGGTATATTCAGTTGTCCCCGCATCATCCTTCTGTGAGCCAACCCTGCCCAGACCTCCAGAACCAGGGTCTAAAGGCACACAGGTCATGCAGGAAGAGTTGGCTCTAAAGATCCCTTCCTCCTGCCTCTGGGCCTCCACAGCATAAGTCAACCTGGGACATGGAGGAAGTGCAAAGAAGCCTCCTGTTGATGGGGTCAGAGTGAGACCATTTATCTTCCCTCAGTAAAAAGATGTTTTTAACTTCCTATCAAGGGTAACTCATCAATCCTGGTATGAGATGAGAGCTTCATTAAAAATACAATTTCAATTAATTTTGTGTGTATGCTTTTCTGAGTCAGAACTGGGGTGGTTTTGGCTTTTCATGGGCAAGATGATGTAGGAATGGCCACTCACTGACAGTTCTACACATTACTGGCCCCTCACCCAGGGTGAGCCGTTAAATTGAGTCTGTCCATGCTTCCATCCCGAGGACTGGCAACGGGGGATTGTAAAGTTGATTGAAAGATTAAAATGAAAGCTCATACCAAAGATGAGCTTCTGTGTCTTCCTAGGCAAATTCCAAGTGATTTCCTTGAATCTCATCACTGACTCCCTCGGGCTCCTGAAACCATTTTCCTCATTGACAACTGTAGGGATGGGAACAGGAGAGTTGTGTAGAGAGGTGCTGACTTGGGATGTGCTAGCTGAGAGTCACGGAAGGTTCCATGGACCCTGGTCAAGAGTCTTCTTTTCATACCATTTGCTAATTCTAGACATGAAATTCCTGGATTACCTCATGAAGTGTGGGCAAGAATTTAGCCAATGATGACTCAAGTTGACACTTCCCAGGAAACTCTGCACCCTCAAAAGAGCTTCTGGAAGAGGGAAACACATCAAAGCAGAGGCGAGAGATGGGAGTGAGTGGCACCAGACTGCTGCACAGCCTTTTCTGAGACACATTGATGACTTGGTGTAGCACCTCTCAAATGCCGTGGTCGGGGTGAGATCTCCATCGCAGCAGGTGTTTAAGAAGAGGTGGAATGACCCACCAGTTAGATACAGTGAGATTTTCTATGCTATATGGCTCATTGAATACATGACTTCGAAGACTTCATGACCCTTGTATAAATGTATCTGAGAGACAGGAAAATTAGATAGAGATGGAGTCAATACTTAAAGCCCACTGGACACCTAATGTCCGTTATTTAACAACCAGCATTTGAAGATATCGATTTCTAGCCTGCTTTCCAAAAGCCAGGGCACCTGACTTCTAATCTCAGCTCTATCTCTAATTAGTCACATAACCTTAAACAGATTTCTTCACCCCTGGATCCTTGGCTGGCTCGTCTTTAAAATGGAGACAATGGTACCTTTAGTGTTTGCTAGATTGCTGGGCTCATGGTCTTCTTTAAGTCAGGAACAAAGGCCGTTTGCTTCCCCAGTTCTCCAGATTCCCACAGGGGTGAAGGGAGAGTGTGGATTCTTGATAGTGAGCTGCAATAGGGTCATGAATAGGAGTGTGCTGAAGAGAGGGGAACAATGAGAAAAGCTCTATAGAAAGATGGATCAATTGTCAGGTCCCTTCTAGATTTAAAGACCTACAGGCCAGGCGCGGTGGCTCAAGCCTGTAATCCCAGCACTTTGGGAGGCCAAGGCGGGTGGATCACGAGGTCAAGAGATCGAGACCATCCTGGTCAACATGGTGAAACCCCGTCTCTACTAAAAATACAAAAACTTAGCTGGGCATGGTGGCG